>NC_056000.1:37379434-37690189 GCF_018446385.1 Zingiber officinale | reverse complement strand
AGTCCGAGCGGGGCGATGAAGCTCCAGTGCTGTCCGGGACGGTCTCTATAGAGAGTACCCCCACGCCGCGCGGCTCTCCAAGGGCTACCTCTGAGGTGCCGACCGCCAGTCCTCCGCGAACCATGCGTCACCTTAGGCGATTGGGCGACCTTCCTTCCTCAAGTGGTGAGCCGTTCGGTAAAGCAGCTGCGCCCCAGGGTGATCCGAGCGGCCCGAGATTGATAAAAACTGTCCTGTGCCTTCCGTCGGGGGGATATATGGCGGCTGCTGATCGGCCAGTGGTCCCCGAGCAGTAGATCACCCTCACGGGTCCTCTTGCCAAAGCCTGGGAGGATGCTCGGCTCCGAATTGCAATGATGATTCCCGGTCAGCTAGGCGACAACAATCTACAACAGGCGACCGGGGTATGTTCTTTGCCATGTTAGTTATTTGGATTTAGTTTCTAACTTGCTCCTATCCGTTTGTAGAATTGGGTGGAGCAGATTGCAATCAGCAATCGCCTGGCCGAGCTGGAGGACGAGCTGAAAAAGCTCAAAGCCGCGGGAGATAGCAGACAGTCAACGACCGCTCTGGAGAAGGCAAAAAAGCTGCTGGAAGCCGAACGGGGTAAGTCTTCTGGCTTGTCGAGCGAAGTGGCTCGACTCAAGGCTTTGGTCAAGCAGCGGGACAAAGAGATAAAGACCGCGACCACCTGGAAGCGCCAAGCCATCGACGACATGGATATGATGAAGGTAGAGAACCGGGGGCTAGAGCAGCGAGTGAAGGAATTAGACGCCTTGCTCAAGACTGAACGGGAGGGCCGCTCGGCCGACCAGGTTAAAGCGGAAGGGGCTTTGCAAGATCTCCAGGCGGCCCTTGACGCTTCCGGAGCCACTCTTAAAGAATATCAAGATGGGGAGCCTGGTCGGTTGGCGGAAGCGCGCAAAGCATTCGTCCGCTCGGACGAATTTGGCAAAAAGTTCAGCGACAAGCTGTCCTTAACTTTTGAAGAGGCGATCAAAGTGACAGTTGAATATCTGAAGAGCAAGGGCCACATACCAACCGAGCTGGCGATTCCCCCCGAAGATCTGGCGGTCATGATGGGCTCCATCCCCGATTCTCTCTTCAATTTTGGTGATAGTGAATGAAGGGTTTGTAAAACTTCTTTCAAGTTTCTGCTGTTTTTTGTATGCCCGCCGTTCGGGGCGAAGACTGTTGTTATCACTTTTGTCTATTCACCGTTTGGTGTAAATGAATTCTCTCTCCTTGTTATTTGTTTGTTCGACCAGCATCCCATCTTTAACTTTTTGCGCCAGTCCTAATTTTCTCGCACTAAGTGCGTTTTATAAATGAGCCGCTCGGCCATATGTTGCCTTTATTCTCGCCTTATCGGCAGGCCCGATCATGGGTCGGCCTTTACAGCCGAGGATCCCGCAGAACGTTACCCGCCCGGTGGCGTTACGGACTCTGGTTGCCCGCCTCTTAACATAGATTTTTACCGTTTGAGTTTGATGATCTGCCGATCGGAAGGTTTATAGACTCCGACGCGTCTCTCGATTTTTATCGTCGGAGCTCAACGGTCTTCCGCTCGGCGGGTCTATAGACGACGGCTCGTCTCTCGATTTTTAATGTCGGAGCTCGACGGTCTTCCGCTCGGCGGGTTTATAGACGTCGGCTCGTCTCTCGATTTTTAACGTCGGAGTTCGACGGTCTTCCACTCGGCGGGTTTATAGACGGCGGCTCGTCTCTCGATTTTTAACGTCGGAGCTCGACGGTCTTCCGCTCGGCAGGTTTATAGACGCCGGCTCGTCTCTCAATTTTTAACGTCGGAGCTCGACGGTCTTCCGCTCGGCGGGTTTATAGACGCCGGCTCGTCTCTCGATTTTTAACGTCGGAGCTCGACGGCCTTCCGCTCGGAGGGTTTATAGACGCCGGCTCGTCTCTCGATTTTTAACGTCCGAGCTCGACGGTCTTCCGCTCGGCGGGTTTATAGACGCCGACTCATCTCTCGATTTTTAACGTCGGAGCTCGACGGCCTTTTAAGGCTAACTTTGAAACGGCCATTCGGCGAAGCTATTTGCCCTTTAATCATTTTTGCTTCCTGCATTACGAGTACATAGGCGGCCCAAAATATATACAAAAATGAGTTACATCAGTGCACCTTTCACCCAGCTCGATAAGGCTGGAGATGATTCGTGCTCCATGGCCTATCCAGTTGCCGCCCGTCTTCATCCTCCAAATAATAAGCGCCCGAGCGGAGCTTTTCGATGATTTTGAAGGGGCCCGCCCAAGGAGCTTCTAGCTTGCCGACGTCTCCGACCGGCTTTACTTTTTTCCAGACAAGATCGCCGACCTGGAATGATCTGGGGATTACGCGCCGGTTGTAGTTTTGCTTCATCCGTTGTCGGTACGCCATCAGCCGGACGGACGCCTTGGCTCGCTCTTCTTCGACCAAATCCAGCTCCATGTTCCTCCGCTTGGCGTTGTCATCATCATAATTCTGTATCCGGGCGGACTCGACGCCGACTTCAACATGAATCACCACTTCGCCGCCGTACACCAGATGGAAAGGCGTAACGCCCGTTCCTTCCTTTGGGGTCGTTCAGATGGCCCACAGGACACCTGGCACCTCATCCACCCAACTTCCTCCCAGATGGTCGAGCCGAGCGCGCAAAATGCGAAGAATTTCCCGATTGGCTACTTCGGCTTGACCATTGCTTTAGGGGTATGCCACATACGTGAAATGTTGCTCAATGCCATAGCTTCTGCACCAATCTTCGAGCAACTTTCCTGTGAATTGCCGCCCGTTGTCGGAAATAAGTCGACGAGGGACGCCGAACCGACAGATGATGTGCTGCCAGATAAACTTCTTGACCATCTGCTCGGTGATCTTGGCTAGCGGCTCGGCCTCCACCCACTTAGAAAAATAATCGACTGCCACCAGTAGAAATTTCCGCTGCGCGGTCGCTATAGGAAATGGACCAACGATATCCATTCCCCACTGATCGAACGGGCAGGATACTGTGGATGCCTTCATTTCCTCTGCCGATCGGTGGGAGAAAGTGTGATACTTCTGGCAAGAGAGGCACGTCGCCACGGTCCGAGCGGCGTCTGCTTGTAAGGTTGGCCAGAAGTATCCGGCCAGCAGGATCTTCTTAGCCAGCGATCGTCCGCCCGGATGCCCTCCGCATGATCCTTGGTGCACTTCTTGAAGGATGTACGATGCGTCTTCCCAACTTACGCATTTCAAAAGGGGGCGGGAGAAAGCCTTCTTGTAGAGTTGATCGCCGATGAGTGTGAACCGGCCGGCTCTCCTCCTTAGAAGCTGGGCTTCATCCCGATCGGACGGTGTAGCTCCCGATCGGAGAAACTCCATGATGGGTGTCCTCCAGTCGCTCGGAAACGTGAGGCCCTCTATCCGGTCGACGTGCGCCACCAAAGATACTCGTTCAATTGGCTGCTGGATGGCAACCGACGTTATTGAACTTGCGAGTTTGGCTAACTCATCGGCCGCTTGGTTTGCCGCTCGGGGTATCTTCTGGATAATGATGTAACGACCACCCTTCTTACTACTACTACTCTCTAAGGATGACCGTTACTTAACTACTAACTCTACTTAACCGGTATGGTTAAAAATCACATGGAAACCCTACCGAAAAATTTCGACAGAATCTTCCCTGTACCGGTGACCATATTCAACAATACATGCAATATATACTCAGCCACAAGCGGCTGGAACACATATCAATCAACCACGCAGTATAATAAATCTAAAATAAAGAAAACCATACCACAACTCATCACACCATATCACAATTCATCTACTATGTCCTAATCACATCACAATATCAAGTACTATCTCGAATACTTCTAACATAACAAAAGACAATAGAAACTAGAATAAAACTCTTTCCTAGTCCCATGGCTTCCATAGTCCTGGCATCACACATCCTTCGAACACCTCCTTGTCGCCTTCCTTTCTATATCTTTTCCTTTCCTGTATCTGCAGTAAGAGGAAGTGTAGTCTATAAGCAAAATTTGCTTAGTAAGCGCTATCTAACTCACAAAATCTCGATATGCATGTATATAAATAAAAACATGCTAAAACTGAATGCTAACATGTAAAGCTACTCATGCTCATACATAGCAAAGGAATCATACTAACTGAAATACTAAACATGTATAGCTAATCATGCTCATAAATAGCAAAGAACAGTAAACTAACTCATGCTCTTCTATTAGTAAAGAAACATACTGAAAGGCTAAACATGTAAGGCAAGTCTATACTATCATGCTTGCATAAAGAACTTAACTTACTGAATTCTAAACACCTTCTGTATCTTATTTCACTTGCTTAAAGCCTTATTCTTTAATACTTATGTGAAACTTATTTTTTACTTATTCAAAAGCTTATACTTTTAATACTTAAAAATAATAATCAACTTCTTCTTGGGCCCGGCAATTGTGCTTTTACTTTTGTAACGACCCGACCCATTTGGCGGCCCATTTGGCGGCCCATTTGGTGACCCTCAGGTCGTCGACCGTCGACCGTCGGCCGTGCCGCTACTACTAGGTTATCTGAACCTAGGGACGACTATGAGAGCCCAACCCAAGGACAACTGAGAGTCCAGTACAATGCCACTGATAAAAGTAAAATACTTGTTATCTTTTAATACTTCTAATATATAATGCCTTGGCATTTTAATAAGCACCTTGTGTGCCAAAATCCCTAAAGTCTTGACTTTGGGATCTACTTAAGCCTTGACCTTTTTCTTTCTTTTCTTTACTGTCTTATACTTTTCTTTATCTTTCTTATATTTTTCTTAAATCCAAAATACTATTAGGGTACTTTCGTATGCATCTATGAATGAAACTAACTATGTAACACATAACCATGCATAGAATACAAAAGAAATCTGCACATACAATACTTATCAAAAATCTGCACAAATGCTTAACAGAAATCTGCATACTTGCTTGATAAAAATCTGCATAATAGCTTAACAGAAATCTGCATACTAGCTTAACAAAATCTGCACTTGTTTAACAGAAATTCTGCAAAGAAACTTAACAAAAGAAACATATTCTGGCTAGTACAGATTTTCATCGTCTCTCAAACTTCCTTTCCATAATATGACTAATACACAGCTTATCTAAAATTCACTCAATAAAGATATTATAACTCGTAATCCATTTAAAATTCCAGAATCAGCCAAGCACAGATGTTATCCATATACTTGAATGGAAGTAGCATAACTAAACCTCAAACTCAGATTCAACATAAGCAATTTATCTAAACCTCATGCTCAGATTTAATGTAAGCAAATTATCTAAACCTCATGCTCAGATTTAATGTAAGCAAATTATCTAAACCTCATGCTCAGATTTAACATAAGCAAATTATCTAAACCTCATGTTCAGAACTTCAAATCTGTATACTCGAATGGAAGTAGCATATCTAAATTATTCTCATACTTCTCACCTGTTAAATTCATTACCTCAATTCAAATCATCTTTAGTTTAATACATGATACTCACTAAAATAACATATTACATATGCTCATCTTCACTCTTCATCCACGCTTCTGCACTAAAGAGATTACACCATCTACTTCATCATAAAATAAACTAAAATCACTGCCGGATCAACCTCCAATTAGCCTAATAAACCAATACTTAATCCAAGCCATTCTATGTTCATTGCCTAATAGCAAAATAAAGGGAAACTAAAAACTTAAAGAAAAATCTAACTATATACTTGGAATAAAAGAGTCTGAAATGTTTTCATGAAATCTGAAACTAACATGCTAAACTTAAAACTATAACTGTAGGTTAAAGGACCCCTAACAAAGAATCTAATAGCATGTTAAACAATTGATGACAAAAGGGTTTAACTGGTTAGAATTTGAAACTCTATAAAACTTATACTTCTTATACTTTAAAATATTTATCATTTTCTCCTTCAGACCTTGGTCTTTACTTTACTTATAACTTCTCATGAATCCCTAAAAGGATTAAGTAAAATACTATATGTACATATAGATTCTAGAGTTGCATAAAACAAGTTCAATTCATTAAGACTTGCTGTGAACATAAGGAATTGCAACTAACTATACATGTTGTCCAATAACAAGGAAATCTAAGATTTGCATACATTAAAATAGACCATTCAAGCTCACTGATTTGCAAAGGAAATAAAACTGCAAAGCTAAAAGAGAAGGCCGGTTGTCCATGCTTAATAACCTTTGCAAAAGAACTAAACTAAATGCTGACCTAAAGCTATTCATACTCATTAATTTACCAAAGAACCCCCATCTATCACGCTAACTATAAGGTTGTTCTGGCTTATGGAATTAACCTTCATGCTTCTACAAACACTTACAATGTACAAGCAATGCACAAATGCTACAACACTAGAACTGAATGCAAGGAATTAATCTTGCTGAATTGAACCTCAAGAAGTCAACTTGCTGAATTGAAACTTAAAGAATCAAACTTGAATAACTTTAAATCAGTAATTAAACCCAACTATATGCCAAATCCATTAAAACCCCTTCTTATCTTCCTTTAAAAACTCACTCCAATGAATCCAATACTACACAAGATTAACTCACGGTATAATAACAAAATAATTCCAGCAATTAGATACTACTTCACTTTAAAAGTCTACAACTATCAAATGGTATAGAATATCAAGCATGTTGTCCGTACTTTTCTCTATCTACATTCATATATGGCATAGGGTACTTAGTGAATATGAAATCTGTTCATGCATAATAGAGTGTAGACTATATTTCTAATTGTTCCATATTTTCACATCTCCTAAGCAGAATAGGCTTCACAAATCAATCTAACTGGTTACCAATCAAAAACCCAAAATCGGTTCAATCTAAGCATCATGCTCGAAAACCAAAGAGAAGCAATCAAGCACTCATGCACTAAAACTAAAAAAAAAGAAACTAGATTAAGCTACTAGAGATCTAATTGAATCTTTCACATAACAAGACAAACTCATTGAATTCCTTGGTCATCAAGTAAACTTACACTTCAAAACTGTACAATAACAAAAGAGATAAACCAAACAGATTTGATCCTAAACCTTTGGAAAACTTTAGCTATTTAGTGATACGGAGATATCAAGGATTCACTCTACCATAATCTGTCCGAATCCTTATTGCATCAAGAGAAAACAAATTCAATCAAAATTTATGCCACTCCAGAAAGATCAACTCAACTTCTGTACTTAACCCGTATCCCATAACAGTTCAGGAACACAAAACCAATCGGAACCCCAAGAAAGCAAATCAACCTTAAAATTCAAAGCTCCACTGAACTCAAAACACCATTCAATCCTCCGAATAACTTCCCGATCAGGCACTTGATCAAACAGGTATCATGCAGAAATCTCCCAGCCTCAACAACATGAAAGAAATCAAATTCAAACTCGTTCTTAGCCATGTGAAAGCCATGAAAAAACGCAAACAGAACCCCACTTGTAAATCCGAATCCCTCAACAAGACTTAAGCAGAATACAAAGCTTTAAATCTGAAAAACTAGGGTTCTATGGCTAACTCAATCTTTACAACTGCAATAAGGGAGAAAGTCACGGTAAAACTCAAGAAAACAAGAAAACATCAAATCAAAGATCGGAGCAACTCTTACCGTAGGTGAGTAGCAACTTACCATGCTTTCTTGGACCTACTGCCGAGAGGGAGAGGCTGCTAGGGTTCCGGGTGCTTGCAAGCTTCCGGCCTCTTCTTGTGCCCGCGCGGTCACCGTGCCGAGAGGGGCTCGGATCCGTGAAGGACTCGTGGAGGAGGGCGCTCGCCGACCGCCGGAGTGGAGCCCTAAGTCGTCTTCGTTTCCACCCGAGCGAGAGCCGTCGTGCGGCGTCATGAGCGTGAGAGAAGAAAGGGAATTTATGGAGAAATTTTAGGTTTAGGGAAAAGGATTTAAAACTTATAGTCAAGGTTATTTTCGTTTCCAACTATAGCTTAAATGGAAATTTTCTCCTTCCTTAATAACAAACGATCGCTAGCACACTTGGTCAGCCCGGCTTTAACCAAGTCTGAGATCTTGGCCTCGATTCCTCAGCCGCGCACTTTTATTTCCAATTTATTTTACTGTTCCTAAATACTACTTAAATATATATCGCTCCATATATGATTAACAAATCGAGTGCAGCTCGGTTGGTTGGGCCGGTTTTGCTTGGGTCCGGGGTGCTGGGTTCGAAACCCCAGCTTCTACAACCATTTTTTTATTTTAGTTTATTTTTAAAACTTATTCTCCTTGGTAAAAATACCAAACGAACTCCAAAAATTATATAAAAATACTCTAAAAATCTCTAGAATTTTTCTATAGCATTTCTAAATATTTTTGAATTATTTTTGGGGCTCAAAATGAGGAAATTTGGGCCGTTACAAATGACTTCTCTGAAATTGGCTTTGAGTTTTTTGAAGGCTTCAACGTAGAGTTTGAGCCGAGCGTTGTTGATTTCAAAGGAGCCTGAGAGTTGTTGAGCGACCAATTGGGAGTCTGAATGTAGCGTCACCCGTCCGACCCCTACATGTCGGGCAGCCTGTAAGCCGGCTATAAGGGCTTCATACTCTGCTTCATTATTCGTAGCTCTATAATCAAGCCGAACGGATAGATGCATCTTTTCTTCTTGGGGAGAAATCAACAATACACCTATACCGCTCCCGAGCCGAGTGGCCGATCCGTCCACAAATATCTTCCACATGGCTTCCGGTTCTGGCCTTTGTACTTCGGTGACAAAATCCGCCAAGGACTGCGCCTTTATCGCCGACCGGGGCTGGTATTGGATGTCGAATTCGCTCAACTCCGTCGTCCACTTAATAAGCCGTCCGGACGCTTCTGGATTCAATAATACTCGTCCGAGTGGGCTATTAGTTTTGACAATGATGGTATGCGCTAGGAAGTATGGACGAAGGCGCCGAGCGGCGAGGACCAGCGCGAAGGCCAACTTCTTGAGCTCAGTGTAGCGAGATTCAACATCTTTTAAAATATGGCTCAAAAAATATACAGGTTCTTCTCCGCTCGCCCTTACTAGTGCCGAGCCGACGGCTTGCTCGGTTGAAGACAAGTAGATACAAAGTGGTTCACCCGCAGTTGGCTTGGCTAGTACCGGAAGAGAATTTAGATATGTCTTCAGATCTTCGAACACCCGATCGCACTCTTCGTCCCAGTGAAACTTAGTGGCCTTGCGCAAGATTTTGAAAAAAGGTAGGCTCCGGTCGGCGGTTTTTGAGATGAATCTGGACAGAGCAGTTATCCGACCGGTCAAGCGCTGCACTTCCCTCAATTTTTTTGGAGGCGGCATATCTTGTAAGGCTTTCACTTTGCTGGGATTTGCTTCGATGCCCCGTTCGGTCACTATGTAACCCAAGAAACGCCCTCCTTTTGCTCCGAACAGGCACTTCTGTGGGTTTAACTTGACTCCATATTTCCGTAGCATTCGGAAAGTCTCTTCCATGTCTTCCATGAGATCGGCCGCTCGGACTGATTTGATGAGAATGTCGTCCACGTATACTTCCAGATTTCGCCCGATCTGCTCCTTGAACACTTTGTTCATCAATCGCTGATAAGTGGCTCCCGCGTTCTTCAACCCGAACGACATCACATTATAGCAATAGGTGCCGTCGGCTGTAACGAAGCTGACTTTTTCTTGATCTTCTCGAGCGAGCGGCACTTGATGATAGCCTTGGTAAGCGTCGAGCATACATATCAGCTCGCAGCCGGCCGTCGAGTCCACCAGTTGATCGATTCGGGGCAGGGGATAAAAATCCTTTGGGCACGCCTTGTTAAGGTCCCGGAAATCGATGCACACTCTTCACTTATTGTCGGGCTTGGAGACAAGCACCACGTTCGCCAACCAGCTCGGGAACTGGACCTCGCGTATGTGGCCGGCCTCCAGGAGTTTCTCCACCTCCGCTCGGATGATGACATTCTGTTCGGCGCTGAAATCCCTTTTTCTCTGCTTTACCGGCCGAGCGTCCGGTCGGACATGTAACTCGTGCTGTGCTATACTTGGCGAAATTCTGGGCAGCTAATGCGTCGCCCAGACGAAGACATCATGGCTTCTCTGGAGGCATTGGATCACTTCTTCCTTCTGGCTCGCCTCCAGATCAGACGCGATGAATGTCGTGACCTCCGATTGGGTCAGGTGAATTTGTACTTCCTCTTTTTCTTCATAAATCAAAGAGGGTGGCTTTTCAGTGATAGCGTTCACCTCGATCCGAGGCGTCTTCCGAGCGGCATTGGCTTCTGCTCGGACCATCTCGACGTAACATCGCCGAGCTGCCAGTTGATCCCCTCGTACTTCTCCCACTTTGTCCTCGACGGGGAACTTGATCTTTTGGTGGAAGGTGGAAACGGCCGCTCGGAATTCACTGAGAGCTGGTCGCCCCAATATGACGTTGTATGCCGACGGAGAGTCCACCACAACGAAGTTTGCAGTACGCATCCTTCTGAGTGACTCCTCTCCCAGCGATATGGCCAACCGGATCTGTCTGACCGGCTGAACTTCATTGCCCGTAAACCCGTAAAGGGGGGTTGTCATGGGCAGCAGCTCGGCTTGATCAATTTATAGTTGATCGAATGCCTTCTTGAATATGATATTGACCGAGCTTCCTGTGTCAATAAAAACACGGTGAATAGTGTAATTGGCTATTACCGCTTTAATGAGAAGGGCGTCATCGTGGGGAACTTCAACCCCTTCCAAGTCCCTGGGCCCGAAACTAATTTCTGGTCCGCTCGCCCATTCCTGGCTGCAGCCGACCGCATGGATCTGGAGCTGCCGGACGCTCGCCTTCCTTGCTCGGTTGGAATCTCCTCCGGTCGGACCACCAGCTATGATGTTGATCTCGCCTCGGGAAGTATTACTTCTATTTTCTTCTTCCCGAGCGGACGGTCGGGGCCGTTCTCTAGACATCCGGAGATTCTCCCGCCTCGGAGAGCGATGCCGCTTGGACGTCTGTTGTTGTCGCCTATCAGCTATCGTCCGATCGGCTTCACGAGGCCTCTGTCGCCTGTCGGCTGATGGCGACCGACGACCGCCGCCTCTGGGAACGGGTTGGGCGATTAGAGGAAGACTACGGCAATCCCTGGTGTTATGTGTGTCCGTCCGGTGGAAGGAGCAGAACATGGGGGTCCACTTCTTTTTTGGTTTGGGCCGCTCGGCTGCAACTTCTTGGACATGGGACCTAGCATGGGTGGAGCAGATTGCTTCGGACCTTGGTCCTCTTGGCCGCTGATGAGCAGTGTGCGGCTTCCGCTCGGCCGGAGGAGCCCGCTCGGTTGGAGTTTCCTTTCTTCGGGCAGATTGGGCTTCTTCCACATTGATGTATTCGTTGGCCTGATGCAGCATATGATCGTAGTCTCGGGGCGGCTTCCGAACGAGCGAGCAGAAGAAGTCCCCGTCCACGAGGCCTTGTGTAAATGCGTTCATCATTGTCTCTGAGGTGGCTGTTGGAATGTCCATGGCCACCTGGTTGAACCGCTGAATATAAGCTCTGAGCGACTCTCTTGGCTCTTGCTTGATGGCGAACAAGCTGACACTCGTCTTATGATAATGCCGACTACTGGCAAAATGGTGGAGGAAGACCGTACGGAAGTCTTTGAAGCTTGTGATGGATCCGTCCGGCAACCTCCGAAACCACCGTTGAGCCGATCCCGAGAGGGTGGTAAGAAAAACTCGACACTTAACCCCGTCTGTGTATTGGTGAAGGGTAGCGGTATTGTCGAACTTACCCAAATGATCATCCGGATCGGTGGTCCCATTGTATTCACCGATCGCCGGGGGCACATAGTGCTTTGGCAGAGGGTCCTTCAAGATGGCCTCTGAGAACTGACGATTGACCCGCTCGGGCGTGGCGTCCGCTCGGGGGGCTTTGCCTTGTCTATTATCCCGCATTGGTACTTCATCTGACGAAGAGCCTCTATCGCGATTAGCTGCTGCGGCTTCAGGAGGAGTACGGAAGAGAGCTCGATGGAATGGAACCGTGGTCTGTGGTGCTTCCGCTCGGCCACCTGATGCTGATGTGGCTTGCTGCTCAGGCTGCTCGGCTGGTGCCTTCTGTTTTTGTTCCACAAGCTTAGTGGCCCTCAGCTCGATCAGAGCGTCAAATTCCTCCGTGGAAAGCGTCACCGTGTGTTGTCGTCCAGCCTCGTCCATCGTTTCCGTTCGGATGCAGGAGTGTTCCCACAGACGGCGCCAAATTGATCCTGTCCAAAAGTTGAATCAACGGACGCTGGACATGTGGCGCTCTCCGAGTCGCTGATGTAGATCTCCGACGGGTCGTACGAACTTCTGACGAACCTGCACAGAAGTCGGGCCGGGAAGGGGTTCCCGGCGGTGACCCTCCGACGCTCAAGTCAGGCAAGCTAACAGTGAAGAAATGGCTCCAAAATTGTAGAACGCGTACCTCCGGCGAAGTATAAGGCTCCTTATATAGAGCGGTGAAAGAGCTCACGCACACCTACCGAGGCAAATATGTGTCCTTAGCCCATACCTCGGTATGTGTTTGTCAGAAAGCTTACCTGACACCATACTGCTACAGTCCAGGCACGTCTTCGATGGGACAACAGAACACCTTGCCGCCAGATTTGGAGTATGGCCTAGTCATAGGACTTGACAGCTGTCATAAGATGTTCCTTGTCCTTCTCTCCTTACTCCATGCCGGGGCGTCCGTCCGGCCGGCACTCATCTCCCATCCGGCCGGCCGGCACTCATCTCTCGTCCGGCCGGCCGGCACTCATCTCACGTCCGGCCGGCCGACACTCACATCACGTCCGGCCCTCCATATGCATCGGTATGTTGGGGAGATCCTCGGTAAGGTGCTATGTGGGGACTGCTAGCAGTATGTTACCTTATGTCTACGGCCGAGCATGACTTCCGCTCGGCCCTTCGTTACTGTTCAATCGAGCGCCGGAACCCCGACCCCTGTCGGGGCGCCTTTTGCCATCGGTTATTCACCGGTCGACCGACCGGGAGGTCGATCCATCCTTCTCCGGTCGGCCGACCGGTCCGCCCTTCTTCGGTCGGCCACCTGGCCCTTTGACTTCCACGTGGCGTTGCCCCCTCAAAATGGGGGTCCCCTGTTCTAACCGCCGGATCAAGTCTAAAGGAAGGTTACTTTTATTTCACTATGGAACAAATATTTTATTTTGTTCAGATCATGCACAAAATATGTTAATCTAAAGAACGACATATTATATGGCTAATTAAGGTTCTTGTAAGCTATGGACCAAAATATAACTTGTACAAAGTATCATATTATATGCACAATGGGTTGGTCTAAAGGAAGACAAATTGTGCAACTAATTAAAGTTTAAGTTATATCAGAGAGTACCACTAACAAATTATATTTTAGTGCGCAAAGAAAATATAATATTGTATTTGATATCTTATAAGGAGTATGCATTTAAATTATTTTATTTATATAATCTTGTGTTTAATTACTTGCACTTATACATGTTCTTGACTTTAGTCAAATCACGAGCTTAAATAAATTTCTCTCTTTAATTTTAGTGTAATCTGTAACTGCCAGTATTAATAACATTCCAACATTAGATGGTTTGAATTTTGTTGAATGAAAAGAATATGTTTGAATTTTGTTAAATGAAAAGAATATGTGATCGTCGTCTTAGGTTGCATGGACTTAGACTATGTACTAAGGAATGATCATCCCAAACCTCTGACCAGTGCTAGTACTATAGAACAAAGGGCTGAATTTTAGCTGTCGTAGAAATCTAATCACATGTGTCTAAGTATCATGAGCCTTTCCATATCGGCACCAATAAAGAGCTCAATAATATAGGGAGGAGATGCTAGGAGTTTTTGAACCAACTGGCAGACCGATTCACCTCAAATGAAAAGGTCGAGACTACCACACTTTTTATGAAGCTGGTAACCATGCAGTACGTAAAGAAAATATAAGAGAGTACATTATGAAGATGTTCAATATAGCGACAAGTTTGTGTTGGAATGTATACTGAAAGCCTAAGCTTTGTAAACATTTATTATGAATAAAGAATCACATTTGGTCTAATTGTCTACATTTGTTTGTAGTTGTTCATTTAATTTATATTGTATATAACATAGTATGTGGTGTCACATACAGAAGATGATGTTATCAGTACCTTATAAATTATAAACAGTAGCTCACGACCAAAATGGAAAAGGAACAAACCATTAGAAGGTCGTAGTGTAATTAGGTATTAGTTTATCTTGACTATATAATTACACTAGTACACTCAGAGTGTATTGAGTAGGACCATTTGAGGTCGTTTCTTTTATACTGACTTTATAAAGGAACAAAGACCTCAGTTATTATGGAAGTGTGTGCTCTTAATCCTAATATAATAACAAGCACATATATTTGATATTTATTTCTTTAATTTATCAATGGGTGAGATTTAGTTCGTTGAATCAATAAACCCGACAAGTTGGGAAATGGTATCACTTATAGTGTGTGTTGTTGATTATAGAAGGAAACTGTGTCCTAGAGATACTAGGTTGATAATGTCCTCAAGAGGAGCTCATAAAGATTGTCATGTTAAACCCTGCAGGTGGACTTAGTCCGACATGACAATAAGGTTGAGTGGTACTACTCTTGGACTTAGATATTAATTAAATGAGTTGTCAGTAACTCACTTAATTAGTGGACATTCGATATCTTAAACACAGGGAGATTAACACACTCATAATAAGAAGGAGCCCAAAAATGTAATTTGGGATTGGTGCGGTAGTTCAATGATAGTTCTCTAGTGGAATGAATTATCATTGATAAAATTAAGTTGTGTGTTCGGGGCGAACACGGGATGCTTAATTTTATCGGGAGACCAAAACCAATTCCTCCTCTCGGTCCCTATCGTAACCTCTTATTTATAGAGTTCTATACCCACCTATACCCACCTTCTATACCCACCAATAAGGGGCCGGCCAAGCTAGCTTGGGAACCAAGCTAGGGCCGGCCTAGGTATATTATTGGGTGGCCGGCCCTAGCTTGAACCCAAGCTAGTAGGGCCAGCCAAAATAAATTAAAAAAGAAATTTAATTTTAATTTTTATTATAATGTGGAAGATATAATTTAAAGAGAATTAGAATTAAAATATCTCTCTTGTAAAAGATTTACAAAAAATTAAAGAAAGAGATTAGATCTCTTTCCTTATTTGTAGATTGGAGAGATGTTTTATTTTCTCTTTAAAATTATTCACATGTTAATAAAATTAAAATTATAGATATTTCCTTTTATTAACCATGAAGAGATTTTAAAGAGAAATTTTATTTTTTAAAATTTCCGGAAACAAATTAGGAAGTTTTAATTGTTGATTAAAACTTGTCCTCTTTTGTTTTCCAATGATATGGCCGACCACTTGAAATTGATTTGGGAAATTTTATTTTATTTCTCTCAATTAAATCAAGTCAAGGAAATTAAGGAAAATTTATTGTAATTAAATTTCCTAATTTGCCTAGGCCAAGGAATATAAAAGAAGGGGTGAGGGTGCCTTCATGAGAAACAACCTCTATTATTTTCTCTCCCTCTTTTGTTCCTTGGTGTGGCCGGCCATCCTCTCCCTCTCTTCCTCTTGTGGTGGCCGAACCTCTCTCCCTTCCTTGGAGCTCTTGTGGTGGCCGGATACTACTCGGAGAAGAAGAAGAAGAAGGAGAGAAAGCTAGCATCTCTTGGAGCTTGGTTAGTATTTTGATTTTCTTCCTTGGTGAAGCTTCCTCTTTGTTGGCCGAACCTAGCTAGGAGGAGAAGAAGGTGATTGGTGGTTTCTCGTCTCGGAAGATCGTTGCCCACACAACGTCCGAGGTTAGAAGAGGAATACGGTAGAAGATCAAGAGGTTTTTCTACAAGGTATAACTAGTAATTTTTATTTCCGCATCATGCTAGTTATTTATGGAAATAATACCAAATACAAGAGGCTTACGTTCTAGTATTTCGAATATGTTTTTCGATGTTGTGTTCTTTTGTTTTCTTTCTTTTCCTTGTGATTTGATTGTTCTCTTTGGTTAACCTAAAGTTATTTTAGGAAATTAAATATTAGCTTTCTATTAAAGGTTTTGTCTAGTCGGTGGTGGTTGCTCCCATATCCAAGAAGGCCATGTGCCTCGCCACGTCAGTACTGGGAACCTTTTATGGAAATTAGTATTTAATGGAATTAATAACTTAAGGAGACTTGGGTCGAACATGTTAAGTTCCGCAGGAGATCCAAGTTAAAACCTAAAAGAACAAATAGATTAAGTTTTGGATCAAACGTGTTAAGTTCCGCAGGCGATCCAAAATTTAATTTAAAAGAACACATGGTAGCTAGGAAAAAGGTTCAGACCTTTGTACAAAATTTTTGTACAGTGGAACCTCTAGGTTTTCCGAGTAGCAACCAACAGTTTGAAAGTACTAAAACATGATATATGTAAGAGTATGCTAGTGCATTTTGTCTTGATGTCTCTACCTTCACGATTCACTTTGTTGGTGCAGTTTACACTAATAATCAAATTCAAGTTTTGATGTATGACAAAAGTTAAATTTAGACTTGTGACTTAACTTATTTACCAAGTGTGCAGGACTTAAAGACTTGATAGGACCGACACTAGGCCAAAGTTTAGTTGGGAACTAGTAGGAAGACCAAATAGGTTGATATCTGACAGGAAGTCGAGTTGGATCCGTTGGACCTGACAATTGGCTAAAGTCCAAATGGGGTATCTGGCAGGAAGACCTGGTCGATCAAGAGTTAAGTAAGTTTGCAATGGTAAGTGAGGTAAGCATTAGAGGAGAGTGATCCAGTGAGGACGAGCCCTAGTGGGGTTGTAGGCATTGGTCCAACTTAGATCCATTTCGGAAGTCTAAGTTGAGACCATGACTATATCTTATCCTTGGGAAGACATGCTCTAATTAATAATTTTAATTCATATTATGCTTGTTATGCTAACTTTGTGGTACAAGAAATCAAAGCTGCAAGTTGGCTGGAAAAAGAACTTCCAAGTGCCTTGGAAGGATCCAAGTGATGTGCATAAATTATATATATTTTTAGACATTATTTGACGCACATCTCCTTACATTTAATAAGTATAATCTATGTTTATTGCACTCTATTTCATTATAATATCTTACTTTTATTCTACTTCTAATATATGTTTATTGCACCCTATTAATTCATATTATTACACCCTATGTTTTTGATTGACAAGATGCAATTTAAAATGAGGAATGGATCAGAAAAAGACTTAACATGAGCTAGCCAAACATACAAAATATACATGAAGGAAAAGACTTAAAAAAAACTTTCAAATTGGAGTTTTAAGAAAGGAATATGTTCTAGTAATGTTCATTGACACATGCATATTCCTACAAAATAAATTTGACATAAAACAGAGCTAAACGGAGTCTAGAGCCTCTAAAATATTCAGGTCGTGCTTATGAGGTATGGTCGTGTGAAAATTTAGCACAATCGAGTGTGTTACATGGCCTAGCCGTGCCTTTTAGGCATGCCTATGTGTTTTTGGCACGACTATGTCTTTTTTAGACATGACTGTGTTGAATTCTGGATTTTTCTATATTGTGGACTAAAAGTAAAATAATCAAACTTTCTGTTCAGTTGGAGTTATAGACCGGTCTAGATAAAAAAATGTAGATAATTTCAAGATCTATAACTTTACTTCATACTTCAACAAGAAAAAACAACGTTTAGATGTGATAAAAGGCATTTCCATGAGGCATGGCCTTGAGACATGACCGTGTCGAATTCTGGATTTTTCTGCACTGCGGACCAAAAGTAAAATTACCATGACATTTTACTCGATTGGAGTTATGGGATGTTCCATATACCATAACATTTTCCATGTGGCACAACCGTGCCTCCTTTTCCCAGAAAGACACGCCACGGCTGTGCCTTGAGGCATGGTCGTGTGGTGGATGGGCAGGGGGTCGTGCCCCTACCTATAAAAGGGGATTTTCTCCCCTCTCTATGCATTCTTGGTTTGGGCCACCACCCACTTCCTTTGGGAGGGGAGAGGGGAAATCCTAGAGTCTCCATTTTCAAACCATCAACGATCCGTCCTTATCCGTAGCAAGGAAACACTCCGAAGACATTGACAACGCAACGTTAAGCATCTCTTCTCCTCATTTCTTATATTTGGGTTATAAGAATATTATTATTCATATCTTTGGTTTGTTATTCCTTCTCCATGGAGTAGATTATCTAATTCTTAGGATGTAGGGAGTAGTTATGATGCGATATTGATGTATGAATTATATATTTGATTGTTTTTTTGTTCAATGATATGTTTATGACTTATTCTATTTGTATTGTGCCTTATACATGTTTGACGGAATGTGTATAGAGTGTATGCACATGGATTGTGGTGGATTGGTTACCTTATAGAGGAAAAATGCTAGATTGTATGATCGTGGGGCCCTGTGATAGACGATATCCCTTTAAACGGGCTTTCTAGAATGATCATCTTGCAAGGAGATTGATTCTTTACAAAGGAATATTTAATTAGAGTTTAGAGGTATTTCCCAAATTAATGTTAGGAGTGACTTGTGTAATCTAGGGATTGTATGACCGAGAGACCCTGTGATAGAGGGTAACCCATCAACCAGACTTTCTAGGTTATCTCTTCTACTTAATTGCATTAATCTACCATTAAAATTAAATCAGATAACTCTAGAGATTGTATGACCGGGAGTCTTAGGATATACCTTTAACCGGACTTTCTAGAATTACTTCTTTACTTAATGGCGTTAGAACTATGGAAAACTCTTCGATGTGATTTTCGCGGGATTGTGTCTGACTTTAGTTAGAAGCCCTACAAGAGTGTCAAAATGGAGGTAAGGAGATGAACAATGCATAGAGACATTAACTATATCATAATAAAATCGAAATTCTATAATCATTCCCCCAATCCATCTTCTTCCTAAGATCACTTGCTTTCCTCTCTCCCTCTCTGCTCATTGCTCTCTCTCTCTCTCTCTCCTTCTCTTTCTTGCTCATAGGTATTCAACCAATCTTCTGATTGTTTAGATAACTCACCATGCGAAATCAACTAGTGCTTAGTCAACATTTACTGTGACTCGATATATTTTTATTACTAACGATGTGGCTGTGCGCTTGTGGCTTCATAACACCAGGCCTCCGGAGGTCCAGGCACCCCAAGTAGGTCTAGACACCTCGATTGGGCCGAACTCAGCCATATTTGCAGTTGAGTTAGCGCATTTCGATTGGTCAACACACATTAGAGTCCAAGGGCTCGGGACTAGTTCAGGTGCCCAGGAGTATATAGAGGCAAGATGGATAGAGCTTTATTGAGGTGCAGTCGCGTCAGCAGTCTAGGAGCCTGGGGGTGGTCCAAGCGCTTGAAGTCGGATAACCCAACATTGAAACAGGATCGAATAGGCTTCAGTGGAGGCACCTAGGGGGGGTGGGGGGGGGGGGGGGGGGGTTCAGGTGCCTAGAAAGGTATTTAAAAGAAGCTTTGACCAGCAATATCAAAATATCATTCGTTACAACTTTCATACTTGTGCGTTGCTCTGAAAACTGCTCTATGACGTTGAAACACTCTTTGACGACTTCACCCGAGCTTCAACACAAAGTCGTTGGTAACTTGTATTTAAATTACTTGCACTTAACTTTCTATTTCCTTGTAATTATTCAATTAAGATTGTGGATTACCTATCGGAACGATCCACATGCCCTGAGTCTTGGTGCAAGAATTGTCGAATGCTTCGAACCAAGTAAATTGTCATGCTCACTTTTCTTTCCTACTTATTTGTCTTTTCCGCTGTGCACTTACCTTTTTTAAAAGTAAAAAAAGAAACGTTTTTAAAATCATGTGAGTCACCCCCTCCCCCCATGTGCTAATGATCATATACACTCCTTTTAATATATCATATAATACTCAAAAGGAAATGTTGATATTGAATGAACTCATTACTCAATGTGTGCAAGAGGAGGGAGATTAAGGATTGAGATATCTGAGAGCACTCACTTAGCATCTGATTATCAAAGTGCGAGCAAAAAGTGAAAGAGGATCAATAACAAAAGAAAAGGAAAATAAATTGCAGATTCTAGAAGCAATGACCATAAGGAACACAAGAAACATTATAAGGAATCCGTTTATTTCTTTTGCAAAAAGAAAGGTCATTTAAAGAAAGACTTCCTCAAGTACGACAACTGGCATATAAAAAAGAATAAACTTCTCAACTTTATTTGTTTGGAAGTCAATATAGCAATTATACCCACTGATACTTGGTGGATATATACCGGTGTTACTACTCACATAAGTGTCACTATATTGGGCTATGTCAAGAGCCAACTTTCGCTTGATGGTGAAAGATATATCTATACAAGGAATCAAAATAAGGTTGCAGTTATGTCTATTGGTGTTTTTAGGCTTTATTTATGAACTGGTGTCTATTTGGATTTAGAAAATATTTTTATTGTACCGTCTTTGAGACATGACTTAATTTCAATTTTTTGTTTGGACAAATCAGGTTATTCTTATTCATTTAGAAATGGAATGTTTAGTATTTTTTTAATTCAGTTTTGATTGACAATAATTTCTTAGTTGATAAGCTTTATAAATTGAATACCTTTACTCCTACAGTTGACAATGTGATTATGTATGGTATAGGTACGAAACATAAATTGATCAACAAAAATTATTCCATATTGTGGCATAGACGTTTAAGACAAATATTCAAACAATGTCTAGAAATGTTAATATCACATGGAATTTTTTATTCCCTTGACATGTCAGACTTTGATGTCTACATAGAGTGTGTTAAAGAGAAAACCGCTAACAAAAGGAACAAGGGGGCTGATCATTATAGTGACATTTTGAAGCTAATACATACGAACACTTGTGAACAATTCTCTAAGGTATCTTGGAATGAATACACATATTTTATTAGCTTCATAGATGACTATTCTAGATTTGTCTGCCTGAACCTTATTCATGAGAAGTTGTAATTTTAGACATGTTCAAAATTTTCAAATCCGAAGTTGAATTTCAACTAGGTAAAAAAATTAAAGTTATCTGATCCGACCGTGAAGGAAAATATTACGGTCGATATGATGGATCAAGTGAATAATGCCCAAAACGTTTTACGAACTACCTTGTTGAGTGTGAAATTATGCCTTAGTATATCATGCCTGGTACACCCAGTTAGAATGATGTAGCTGAGCGTTGCAATCAAACCCTAAAATACATGATGAAAAGTATGATGGCTTTCACCTTTTTACTGGAGTCTTGATGGGATGAGACACTCAAGATTATAGTTTATCTACTCAATAGAGTACCTATTAAGGTAGTAACTAAAACCCCATTTGAGATGTGAATGGATAGACAGTTTAAATTAGGCATTTACATGTTTGAGGTTGTCCTGTTAAGGCTAGGTCTTATAGTTCTAACGAAAGGAAACTATACTCAAGAATAGTTAGTTGTAATTTATAGGTTACTCTGATAAATCAAGAGGGTATAAATTTTATAATCCCTCTAAGAGATCATTCTTTGAAACAAAAAATGAAAAATTCATTGAGGACAATGGAAGTGATAAAATTAGGGAAGTAGCTTTTGAAGAAAGCATTGACAATCCTCTTGTAGTCATTAGTAGCGCGATTAATAGCGTGGTTACCATACCACACATTATGAATATTACACATCCAATGAGCATAGTGAGCCAAGATATTCTCATAACGTCTCTAATGCAATTAGAGGAGTCTACCATTGAAATTGAGGTATTGCCTTATATTAATGAGCAAGTACCTTAATCACTTCAAATAGAAGTGCCTTTAAGGTGATCCACAAGGGAATGGAGAATCATGAATTCTTATGATTATGTTTATTTCAAAGAGCATGATTTTGACATAGGGTTGGAAAGTGATCCTCTATTTTTTTTAAGAAGTCGAACAATACTCTAAGTCTAACCCTGAAAGATGGATTAACACCATG
Organism: Zingiber officinale; assembly: GCF_018446385.1. Classification (NCBI taxonomy): domain Eukaryota; kingdom Viridiplantae; phylum Streptophyta; class Magnoliopsida; order Zingiberales; family Zingiberaceae; genus Zingiber; species Zingiber officinale. The sequence goes on along the minus strand of NC_056000.1, from coordinate 37,668,231 downwards.
TAAGAAAAGTTAAATTCTATGATAGATAACAATGTTTAAGAACTTGTTGAATTGCCTAAAGGTTCAAAATCTGTTGGTTGTAAATGAATATTTAAAACCAAGCAAAATTCAAGAGACAATATCAAAAAGTGTAAGGCTTGTCTTGTTGCCAAGGGATTTACTAAAAAAAAAGACATTGATTACTAGGAGACATTCTCACCTGTGTCGACGAAAAACTATCTTAGGGTAATCATGACACTTGTAGATTATTATGATTTGGAGCTATACCGAATGGATATAAAGACTGCATTCCTCAATAAAGACATAGAGGAATCTATATATATGATGCAACCAGAGAACTTTGAGTTCTCAGACTCAAAACACCTACTATGTAGATTAAAGAAGTCCATTTATGGTTTAAAATAGGCGTCCCATTAGTAGTACTAAAAATTTAATCAAGTGATTATTTTATTTAGATTTAAGAAGAACTTCGTTGATCAGTGCGTATATATCAAGTTTAGTAGGAGCAAGTTTATTATATTTACTCTATATGTGGACGATATATTGTTTGCGAGCAATAATAAGGAATTGCTGTATTAAACCAAGTCATTTTTATATGGTAATTTTAAAATGAAAAATCTTGATGAAGCATCTTTTATTTTAGGTATACAGATTTGTCGTGATCATTTAAGAGACATTCTTAGATTTTCACAATAGGCTTATATTGAACAGATGCCTATGAAGTATGACATGCAAAATTGTACACCTAGCGACACACCTATGTTAAGAGGTGACAAGTTTGGTTTACAGCAGTGACCACGACTTGAACTTGAAATAAAGGAGATGATACAATTCTCATATGTGTCAATAGTGGAAAGTCTCATGTATGCACATGTTTGTACTCGACCAAATATAACGTTTATAGTAGGGATGTAAGGTAGATATGTTAGTAATCTAGGACCATCGTATTGAAAGTGGTTAAGAGAGTGATGCGATATTTGTAAAGAACTAAAAGACATGCCCACGTATTGGAGATCAAATCACTTGGAGGTGATTGAATATTCAGACTCCAAGTTTGCTAGATGCTTGGATAACAGGAGGTCTACTTTAAGCTATATTTTCATGCTTGTTGGAAGAGCTATATCTTAGAAGAATGTCAAGCAGATGCTAATATCGACTTCTACTATAAAGCAGAGTTGGTAGCATGCTATGAAGCATCCAATCATAGGATTTGACTGTGAAACTTTATCACAAGATTACAGATCATTGATGATATTAATAGACCATTGAGGATCTACTTTGATAATAAAGCAGCAGAACTAGCATATCGACATCAAGTTTCTAGTCATTAAAAAAGAGTTCAAAGTCGTCAAGTCATGGTAGAATACATCAGCATAGATTTCATGTTGGCCTATCCACTTAACAAAGGCTTGGTGCCTAAAGTGTTTCATGCACATGGCACATCGACATCAAATTTCTAGCGGTTAAAGAATGAGTTTAGAGTCGTCAAGTCATGGTAGAACACATCAGCACAGATTCCATATTGGTTTATTCACTCACCAAAGGCTTGGTGCTTAAGGTGTTTTATGCGCATGTTGCGAATATGAGAGTCCTTATAATGGAAGAAGAACTCATCTAGTAGAAGTCTATATTTATAACTATTATTTAGCATTTGATATTTGCAAATGTGATATGGAATTCTTTTGAAATCATAAAGTTTATATTATAATTTACTCTTGCAATTTAATATAAGTATTTGCAAATATGATCTCACCTCTTTTGAGGTCATCTTAGGACTAGTTGAAAATTAATATATATTGATCACATTTCATATAATTTCCACATTATACAACTAAAATTTTACTTGTATTTCACATACAACTCACATGTAGCCCGTGTGAAAGATTGTTGGATTTTATTATCCCTATTAGGTAAGTTTCTTTGTAAGTTGAACATATGAATACAATCCACCCTTTAAAGTGATCTAACTTATGTTTATTCAATTTTGAGTTATTAGATGCAGCTTCAATGTGCGGAACCCTTTACCTTAATCCGTTATCATCTATGAACTAATAATGGATTGGATCCCTAAATAAAGGGGAGGTCCCCAAGGGTTTAGGGTAATCTTAGAATAACTCTTGGTTCCCTATTGACCTAGAGCTTTTCGGCACCATTAACCCTAACACCCAAGGAATATCTGTTGGTCTGCGTTGGCCGGCTAGAAGGGGGGTTGAATAGCCTGCACAAATAAAAAACAAAACTACCCTTCTCGGGCTTTCAAAAGAACACTTGCATTAATTAAAGAAAGAACTAAAAAGGTAGAGGCACAAGAATTTTGACTTGATTACAACCGGGGAGGTTGTTAATCCAAGGAATGAACCACACTAGTATCTCCTTCAGGCGGAGAAGCCTCTTACAGCAATGACGTACAAAAAATAGAAGCTAAACTAAAAATGGAAGCGCACAAGTGTTGGTTTGCTAATTGCTTGAATGAATGAATATCTTCTGGACCAAGGCTGTATTTATAGCCTTGGTCGGGGCGCCTGAAGCATTTCAAGCGCCTGGGAGGGGATAAAACTTTATCCCTTTCGCATAGATCGCGTTTGACCGCGATCTGGATAAAATCCAGGTCCGGGTGCCCGGACCAAGAAAGTCAATAATGTTGACTTTTTCGGTCCAGACCCTCTGCTCCGTTTCAGCTCGCTTCGGTCCAGGTCTTCCACTCCAGCTCCGCTCGCTTGGGTGATTTCAGCCAACCGAAATAAAGCTCACCCGAACCCAATTTCGACCTTCTCGAGCAACCTTCCGCTCCGGCTTTTCGTCCCTCAGAAACGTAGCACACCTCCTTCTCGTCCGCCCGCGTACTCTTCCGTAGTACTTCGTCCCTTGGACGCACCGAGCCTGTCGGCTCTCTCCCGTGTCATCCTTCTCGCTAGCTGCGTCTTTTGCTTGACTCCCTGTGCTCCTAAGCTCCTGCACACTTAGACACAAGGTTAAAACACCACAGGACCTAACTTAACTTGTCGATCACATCAAAACAACCTTGGGGTTCCAACAATCTCCCCCTTTTTGATGTGAGCAACCTAATTTAAGGTAGGGTAAATAGACATAAAAGTAAAACAGATAATATTACAATAAAGTACAAAGAAAATAAAAAAATTGATCTACCTCCCCCTAGACTTAACCTTTTCATTCTCCCCCTTTGATCATATAAAAAAAATGGAGTTCCAAGAAAAATCTAAGGGTTATAAAAACTTAAAAATATTAAAATATTTTTGAGTACTTTTCTAAGTAAAAAAAAATTTAAAGCAAGAAAATTTTTCAAGTTACAAATTCTACGGTTAAAAAGGATTTTAAGAAATTTTCAGAAAATAAATGTTTGAAAAACAACTTTTTAAAACATTATTTATTTTCAATTTAATGCTTTATCAGTAAGTTAATTAAATATTTTATTTCAATATTTTAGCTTCCAGGCAGTGGTGAGGCACTAAATTTTCTTGGTTATTGGAGCAACAATCACTTTCTTAGACAAAGCCTCATAAAGAAATTTAACGTTTAATTTTCTCGCTGAAATGTTAAGTCTAATTTAGAGTTTAGTTTAAACAAGACTTTGGAACCTAATATAGGTTCCAGCCAACTGGAATAACTAAGAATTTCTTAGGGACATACTTTTTTGAAATATTCCTAATTTGTCCCTTGTGATATCTAAAATACCAGTTTAGATTAGTGAATTTTCTAAAGCTTGTATTTGATGAACATGTTTGATTTTTTAAGTTATCTACTTGTCTTTTCAAATTTTCATTTTCTAATTTTAATTTGTCTAATTCTTCTAATAGACAAGATTTAGCTAGAATTACTTTTAAATTTTTAATTTTTTTTTCTAACTTACAACAATCCTTAGTTAACAATTTAACAAACTTAAATAATTTATCGGAAGAAAGAGATCGCACCTGACTTACCTTGTCGATCTCGTTATCCGTGTCTCCCCCTGAACTGTTACTTTTTTTCGACGTAGCTCCCCCTTCATCGATGCTCATTTCGGACGAGCTTGAATCATAGTCCTCGTCTTGATGACTTGCCATTAATGTAAGTCTAAAGAAGGGCTCGACTTCCGATTTGGATGATGTATTGTCCCATGTCGCTTTTAATGTCTTGAATTTGTTCGGTTGAACATGCTTCTTTCCTTTGTCCTTATTTCTTAGCTTGGGTCAGTTGTCTTTGACGTCCCCTTCTTCGTTGCAATGGTAGCATCGGATCGTTCTTTTCTTTTTACCTTGCGGATGATTAGTTTTTCTAGATTTACATAATTTCTTAAATCATCTTACCATCATTACCATTTCTTCATCGTCGAGAGAGGATTTTGACTCAAGTTCGTCTCTCGATGCTTTGAGGGCGACGTTGTGCTTCGTCTCCTTCGTACCTGCACATCTCGATTCATGCACTTCAAATGTGAAAAATAATTCTTCTAAGGAAATAGTTTCTAAGTACTTAGATATATAAAAAACATCTACTAGTGATACCCATTCAGTATTTCTAGGAAATGAATTGAGTGTGTACCTTAGGGAATCTCAGTTACTTACATTTTCTTCAAGATTCGAAAGTCCGATGATAAGCTCCTTAATTCTCGAGTGCAGATGCGCAACTGTTTCATCTTCTTCAAGTCTCAGGTTGGTGAGCTGGTTGTGAAGTAAATCCCGTCTTGCGAGCTTGGCTTCGGACGCCCCTTCGTGCAACTTAAGGAACTTTTCCCACAGTTCCTTTGCTGAGTCGTAGTTGCCGATTCGGTTGACTTCTTGTGGTGGAAGGACGCTCAGCAGATAGAATTCTGCTTTTTCGTTTGCCACGTAGTTGACATGCTCCTTTTTCGTCCACTGTATTTTTTTTTGCCCTCCAGTACTACAAAACTGAATTCCATAATTAAAAGTAAATCAAAGTCAGTTTTGAAAAATACCTGCATTCGCTTTTTTCTACTGACGAACTCCCCCTCGAACTTCGGTGGGTATATACTTGGTCCGACCATTTGTTCAGTGTTTTGATCGACGGTTAGTCCTCCTGATGTGTCCTGACTCTGATATCACTTGTTGGTCTGCGCTGGCCGGCTAGAAGGGGGTTGAATAACATGCACAAATAAAAAACAAAACTACCCTTCTCGGGCTTTCAAAAGAACACTTGCATTAATTAAAGAAAGAACTAAAAAGGTAGAGGCACACGAATTTTGACTTGGTTACAACCGGAGAGGTTGTTAATCCAAGGAATGAATTGCACTAGTATCTCCTTCAGGCGGAGAAGCCTCTTACAGCAATGATGTACAAAAAATAGAAGTTAAACTAAAAATGGAAACGCACAAGTGTTGGTTTGCTAATTGCTTGAATGAATGAATAGCTTTTGGACCAAGGCTGTATTTATAGTCTTGGTCGGGGCGCCTGAGAGTTAAAGATTTTTCAAGTAAACTTTTTTTTTTAATTTCTTTTTTAAAATTTTTACACTTATAGAACAATAAGTATTTTTATTAAAGATTTTTTTTTTCAAATTTTTTTGAGTTATTTTCTATGAAATTATCAAAGGAAATAATATTTTAAAATTTAAAATTATTATGTAGATTTATTTTTGGGAACTTTTATTTTTCTGCCATTAAACAAAGGATTTTTCATATCTAAGAAAATTAATAAAATTTTTAGAGTTGATTTTTTTTTTAAAAAAATTTATTTTTAAAAATGAGATGCTTTACTAAAATAAATCATTTCTATTAGACTAATTAATATTTTTCTACTAGTCTAACTTATTCTTTTTAAAATCAATAAAAAATTTTATGATGTTTTGAAACTAAAAAGTAATTTTTAAATTATTTTTTGTCAAATAGAAGATTAATTAGCAAAAATCGAATATTTTTGAAAAGTATTTTTAAAAAATATTAGCCTACTTGTAATATTTGTAATGTACCCCTAGAAATCTTTTCAAATTTGTTTAATTGTTTGTTGTATTTTTCCCTAATTTTTTTTGATGTGATTAAAGGAGGAGAAATATATATAAGTTAAGGGGGAGTTAGGATTAATTTTTTTGCAAACTTGGTTATTATTTTTTTTTTTTTGCAAACTTGGTTAATTCACAGAATTGCAACTTATTTACTTTAGTTAGGTTATTACATTTTTTTTCCTAACTTAAACGTGGGTTGATGAGTACCCCGGGATAGTTTTAATGTGGTCAACCAAGTTCATTTAGGTCCTGTGTGTATTTAATCATTGTTTCTAAGTGTGCAAGAACTTAGGAACACAAGAAGTCGAGCGGAAGACGTAACGAGTGAAAAGGATGACACGGGAAGGGTGTCGACGAGCTTGGTGCATCCGAAGGACGAGATGCTGTGGAAGAGTACCCCGACAGACGAGAAGGATGCATGTGGCGGTTCGAGGGATGAGAAGCCAGGGAGGAAGGCTGTCGGAGGAGAAGGCTAGAGTCGGATTTGAGTAAACTCAATTTTGACGACCGGAGCATCACCCAAGCGAATGGAGCGAAAAATGGTTAACAATGGAAGTTAACCATTTTCGGATGAATAGTACCGAAGGCGCTTTCAAAGGCTTGGAAGACGCCTTCGATAAACAGTGCGAAGACGCTTTCTAGCCCATAGAAGGCGCCTTCAAGTGACCGTTAGTGGAGATAATGTTTTATCTTCGACGGATAAGACTTATTTGTTGGAAGGCGCCTTGGACTATCTTGGAGGCTCCTTCTAGCCTCAGATAGAGTTTTCTAGTGGCTATAAAAAAACCCCTGGAGTTAGGAAATAATTAAGAACTTAAACTACAACTCTTGTAACACTTTCCTAGCATTTCTTTGAGCTTTTCAATGATTGTAAGAGGTTTCTCCGCTTGCAACGAAGGAGATCTTTTAGTGCATTTTACATATTGCCTTGGATTAACAACCACATAGATTATAACCAAGTAAAGTTTTGGCCTCTTAATCTTCCTTTTAAGTTGTTTAGTTCAGTGTTATTATTGTTAGATTTAATTGTGCTACTAATTAAGTCCAAAGATCGAGAAATCTTATTTTAATTTTACAAGCAATTGACCCCCTCTTGTCGGGCCACGCTGCACTAACACAGGCTTCCTTCCCGGCTTCTCGTCCCTCGAACATCGTGCACGCCTTTCTCATCTACCGGTGTACTCTTCCGCAACACTTTATCTCTCGGATGCATCGGGTTCGTTGACTGGTTTTTCGTGTCATCCTTCTTGCTAGCTGCGTCTTCCGCTCGACTTCTTGTGTTCCTAAGCTCTTGTATACTTAGACACAAGGATCAAATATAAATAAGACCTAACTTGACTCGGTTGATCAAATCAAAATCAACTTGGGGTACTTACAGAGAGAAGAGATATCATCAGGGGAGGGTGGGCAGAGGATGCTAACGGGAGGAGCGAGGTGAGTGAGGCTACTAAAGTCGGAGAAGAAATAGAAGCAAACATATTGCAAGTCTAATATGATTGGATAGCAATAAGAAGATAATTCGTATTTATAATTATAATAAAAAACTTATTAAATAAATATATAATTAAATTAAAAATAAAATTATATATGGCGTAAAAAAATTATCAAAATACGAAGGAATGATATAATAAATTTGCGTGACCATATCAAATTAAAAAATTTTAAATTAATAAAAAAATAAAGCAACATATATTTTTTTCCATTTGATATGGTATGTACGGTTGGGACTTTGAAACGATCTTTGTATTTTTTTTTTTCCTCGATACCATAGAGTTATTCCGGGGTTAAAGGTACATCTCTTAAAGAAAAAAAATATCACTTTCGTCCTCTAGTTAAGTTAACAGTTGATTATAAATTAATTTTATAATTTATCTTCCTACAGATAAATTAGAAAAGAATTATAAAAAACATATGAAATAAACATAGTCAAAACCGTCATGTGTAAGATACTGACCCGTCTTACATGGACCAAGCCGCTTGAGACGAGCGATGTCCAATAATATTTTTTTTCACATTACTGAAAAAAATATTTTCTCTTGTTTAATATAATAAATAATAATTTAAATTATATAATGAATAAATTAATTGATATTGTTTTGTAAACTGGTCCGCGTAATAGGGCAAACATGGGTGGAACCTTCCGATGACCACTCCACTGCCTGGCCCTGCGCGGCCACGTCGTTTTCAACGTTTGCCCCGCCGACTGCCATCGTTAGCCAATTCCTCTTCTCGCTTGACGCCTCGCCGCCACTGTTGAAGCTTTCGCACGAATTTTTCCCTCCAGTTCATCGATCGAGTCGAGGTCGCCAGTGGATCGGATCGCCTTCCGCTCTTTCGGTTTCTGCCGCACGCAATCTAGGAGCCTGTCTCGATTTTGCATCCCATCTTTTCTCGGGGGTTTTGATTATGATAACGTAATGTTCCGCCTCTTATCGATTCCTGCAAGGTAACTCTTCGTCTTCTTCCATTCGCTTTTCTTTCCCTGCCCAAAAATTAATTTTTTCTCCCGTTTTTTGGGAGGATTCTACGTGTGTTTAAAGATTTTTTTTTTTAATTGGGGGATCTTTCTTTAACGATACGTGGACACTGTTTGAGAAATTGGAGCAACGAAAGCTCAAATCTTTGCTAATTTACTCAGATAAATAAATATTGAATGATCTTGCAGGGTATTGGCATTCCATGAAAACAGGAAAGCTGGCTGCCGCTACTCAACTTCAGGAACGTATGGGTCAGTTGCTAAGAAAGGGTTGCCCTTTATCTTGTTTAGGATGTTTTCAATCCATAGGGTTTCTTATAGAGGAACTAACATGCTTGGACAATGCAAAGCTGTGGGTTATGTTCAACGAAGTAGTTTCTCGAATTATTCGGTAACTGATCATGCTCAATTGTCTTGGAAGAGGCTCAGTCTATTCTGTTCTTGTGACGGTCCAGCATTATCTGTTATCAGTAAGTTAGCTTGTGTCATAAGCTTGTCGTTCACCCGGTTCCAAGTAGTGCCAGGTATTCTTGCTCTTGGTGTTGGGGAACTGGTGTGGGCTCAGAGAACCTTGGCAGAGGGTAATTACTATACTTTGAAAAATGGTATTCTTTTGCAGGCAGAAGCTAGCAGCCTATACTTCTCTTCAGTAATTTCCTCTATCTTGGAAGGAATTATTTTGATATTCCGGGCAGCATATTTAACTATATTGTTCTTTCCAGCCGTAGTATTAGCACCTTTTGCTGATAGTTCTGGACCTGAATTCAGGAAAAGATGGGTACATCTTGTACATCACACTCTAGAGAGAGCTGGTCCTGCCTTCATAAAATGGGGTCAGTGGGCAGCAACACGACCTGACCTCTTTCCGAAAGACCTATGCCTTGAGCTCACAAAACTTCATACAAAAGCACCTGCCCATAGCTTTGCATACAGTAGAAGTACCATCGAGAAGGCATTTGGCAGGAAACTATCTGAAATCTTTGACTACTTTGAGGAAAAACCAGTAGCATCAGGGAGCATTGCGCAAGTTCATCGAGCTTCATTGAGGTTCCGCTATCCAAGCCAACGTCTGAAGAAACCAATTGATGTTGCAGTGAAGGTTAGGCATCCTGGCGTTGGTGATTCAATCAAGAGGGACTTTTTAATCATCAATCTTATTGCCAAAATTTCAACTTTGATCCCTGGTTTAAGCTGGTTGAGACTGGATGAAAGTGTAAGGCAATTTGCAGTTTTCATGATGTCTCAAGTTGATCTCTCTCGAGAAGCTGCCCACCTAAGCCGATTTATATACAATTTCAGAAGATGGAAGGATGTTTCATTCCCGCAGCCTTTGTATCCGCTGGTGCATCCTTCTGTTCTGGTTGAGACATTTGAAAAAGGAGAAAATGTTTCTCGCTATATTGATGATGAATATGATGGAAATAGTCGGATAAAACGAGATCTTGCGCACATTGGCACACATGCACTCTTGAAGATGCTTCTGGTGAACCTCTATCCTATTATTTTGTTTAGATTTATATTGGCTTTGCTTCTTTAACTGCCTATGCTTTATCCTTTGGTACAAACCTTGCGTGCTAATGAAAATACAATTTTTGACCCAATATGTTGAAATATGACAAACTCTTAACAGGCACATTGATATGATTTATTTCCGTCATTTAGTTAAATATTGAGGACTAAGATTGTGCTACTAACTTTACAAATATAAATACATGCTCTAAAGTTCTTTTCCCTATTTTAGGTGGACAACTTTATTCATGCTGATATGCATCCTGGAAACATCCTTGTTCGGGAACCTCAAAGCAACAGATCAAACAAAGCAATCTTTAGACCCAAACCTCATATAATTTTCTTGGATGTAGGCATGACAGCTGAACTCTCTAAAGGTGATCGTGCAAATTTGTTAGAGTTCTTTAAAGCTGTAGCTCTTAGAGATGGTCGCACTGCTGCAGAATGTACACTGAGACTGTCCCAGCGTCAAAGTTGCCCCAATCCGAAGGCTTTTATTGAGGTTTAGTTTTAAATTTATTTATTTTATTTCTTTGTACCTGTTTAACAATCCTATTCCACCATTTAGTCATGGCAACATATGGATAACAATAAGAATCATGTGCATTGACTATCTCATTCTCTATTGAATTCTATATCAGTCTATGATTAGTAACAGTAAGTGTATATATATATATATATATATATATATTGTTTTAGTAACATTTGAACCTCACATATTCATCTTTACATTTTTCATTACTCTACGCTAAATTTTGTATGTACAATTTCAGAGCTAGTTAATGTTCTGACTCAAAATATGATTGTTTGTACCATAGTTTTAGGAAAGCTTCTTTTTAGTCCTTGGGGCACACAATTATCATAAAGGACCTATAAAAGCTTTTTTCCCCCCCTTCAACTGTCTACATTTATTCTATTATTAAGATCTTAATTAATATTTTCTTTTTGTTGAATGACAAATACAAGATGTCTAAAACTTGCAGAGAATTTTTACCCCCATTCATCTTAACTATTCACTCAAGTATTTTTTTTTTTAAACTTTTTAGTTTGTAAAATTCCTCTGCATAATTCAAGATTTGAGTATCCTATTTACGTCTTCATCAATTTATCACGATATGGTATTCCAACAACAACCCTAGGAGATGTGTCTTTGGTAAGACTAGTCAGTTCATAGTAATCAAAACATATAGATATTTAGTACTCAGTATGTCATCATTACCGCAATATATTTTCTACAGTAATAATAAGATCACCAAATGAGCTATAAGTGCAACTGTGATTGTGCTCAAAATTTGCAAAACACAAGGAATTTAACAAGTACTTTCTGACGCAGATCAGAAATTTTTGTTAAATTAAACTTTCTACATTCTTAAATTAGGAATTTATAGCTTACATATTATTGAACTTCATATTTAATTTCGAACTTCTTGTTCATGCAATATTTGCATCTTTATTTCTGTAAGCAGGAGTTGGAGAAGACATTTACATTTTGGGGCACCTCTGAGGGTGATGTCTTTCATCCGGTGGAATGCATGCACCAATTGCTTGAGCAAGTTCGGCGCCATAGAGTCAGTGTTGATGGCAATGTTTGCACTGTGATGGTGACCATTCTGGTTCTCGAGGTACATACGCATATATGGTTAATGCACTTGCTCATTCATATTGCCTTTGGTTAATGCGATTTTTGGTTAGGTAAGATCACTGATTTAGTAGAGATACGAAATTTAAATGGACATGTGTCAAGTTTACTTTGGATTTCTTACATATGTCTTGCATACTACCATGCTATTGTGGTTGGATCACAAAACTACCAAAGATTAAATACTAGTCTGTTAAATTTATTAGTTGGCTCGGATCGTGTTGCCATGTAGTTGGATACAAGTTTGAATTTAGTCTAGGCTAATGAAGTCCTGTTTTGCCTGGCATAAATTTTTGTAGGCTGTCGGTCCATACTGGACTTGGGTTGTAGGGTTGTCCGAGTTAATATGGTTTGGTCTAGACAATGTAGGACTGCCCAAAGTGGATTCAGGGTCTAGTCCAGACGTTCATATGGAAGTCCTGAGTGGCGGTGTGGTTTGGCCTGTTGATTCAAGTCTCTAGTTTATCTGAGTTGGAAGCAATTCAGCCGGAAGTGGGCTGAGTCTTTGCTAAAATAAGTACAAGGTAGATGAAAACTTGGCCCAGCTAGGCGTGAAATGAGTGCAAGGGGTGCGAGATTCCTCCTTTGTCTCTTTCGGTTGGTCGGTTGTGTTTCGGTTGATATAAAAAAAGGCAGTGGAAAAGGCAACTAAAAAAAGCTGCAAACACTCTGATGTTGCATTAGTCGGCCTTTCAACGATGGTGCCATTAAGAGTTGGTTTCGCTAGGTTGCCTATGAATACTCCAGTTCGCACAACTATAGTTCCCCTAGTTATCCATGTGAGGTCCATCCATCAATTTTAGAACTTTCTAGAATCTTCGCCAACAACACATGAAAATTAGTTTTTTTTTATAATTTTATTATATTACCTTTTGAGAACTCGAAATCTTACAACTGCAGCTTGTCTACTTGCAGGGATGGCAACGGAAGTTGGATCCTGGCTTCGATATAATGAGCACACTAAAAACACTGCTACTCAAAGAAGACTGGGCGCGATCCATTGATTATTTTTTTCCCGACCAATTTTGAAATTGTATATATAAACAAAAAAACTTGTTATCAGGTATTGTTACAAAATCTAGTTTTTCTGGTTACATGCTTCATTTTTTGTTCTTACTCTATTGTTTCCATCAAACCTGGATAACACCTGTTTACTACATATTCATTCCATGTTTACTTCAACAGTTGCAGATAGTATTCAATGGAATTCTGTTTACTCTGCTTAGATTGTTCCCTTCAAGGGGGGTTTTCCCCACAGGAGTAGGAAACAATAGTTTAGGGTTACCAAGTTGCTAGGGTTTCTGAATTGGTTTATGCCTTGGTGTATGATTTGAGCTTGATTCGTCCATTGTTCCCTTTACTTTCAGCTTGGTTCCAATGGATATTTGGTTCGACAAGTATTTGATAGAAAAGAAAGATTGCTGATATAAAAAAATAATTTATAAAAACAGTAATGAATTTAATTTGTTTAATAAAAGTTCATGAATAATTGATGAATAGAGAGATAAGTAGAATGGAGCTTGTGGATAGAGAATGAAGGAGGCTCACAATTGTGGCCAAATAAAGGCGAGGGATGAAGGGGACCTTGCGAGCAAGGCAAAGAGTGCAATGACGATTGTGAAGGGAGGCTCATTGTCCGTCCAAACTCTGGTGAATGACCACCATGTAAACACGACGATGATTTAAAAAGACGCGATGAGCAAGTATGTTAGGGCACAATGCAGAGGACTATAAATAGGCAATACTATAATTTCAAAAAAAAAAAAAATCCACTTATACCTTTGCCTATAAGAAGCCATCTTTGCATTAGACACGTTTGATAGCCTTAATGCTTTGTTTAGCTGGGAGAGGGGAAAATAAAATTAATAAAAAGTTTTTATTGTTTATTTTATTAAAATTTTAAAAGAGAAAAGAAATACAATCCATCAGTTGATAGTTTGGAGTTAAAATTGATTATCTCAAAATCAGACAAAAAGCGATGGATAGAAACAAAACAACACATGTATCCCCTTTTCATTCATAAAATTACACCATATAAAAAAAATGGCGAATGTGTTTTTTTCGACTCTCAAAATTATGTCATATACTCAAAAAATGATGCATGTACCCTTTTTCAGTTATAAAAATTACATCGCATGTACTCACTTTCCTCAAGGTAAATAAGCATGCAGAGTGACCCTGTCCGAAAGCTGAGAAAATGGTTGGCTGGGAACATGGCTCTGTTGTTGACTAGATGAAGACTCCTCGTGGTCTTGCAACATAAAGAGCGTTAGTACCAAGCCAGAGAAGGAGTCATTGACGTTGGCCCTTGGACGCTTAAGTGATTGAGTGGTGAGGAAAAATAGTGGAAGTAAACTGTAGCAAGAGAGTGCCAAAACCTAGAGCATCACATATCCTCACCTATAAATGGAGACCCTCCTTTTATAGTGTCGTTGTTGTGTTTATGCACGTATCCTAAAGTATTTACACACTTTCCAAAGTATTCCTAAGAAAGGGTAGACTATAAAATGACTCCAACACCTTTCCTTAAATGAACGTGCAAATCTCTGTGATTGGACAGGCTGAAAACTTCTAAAGTACGATTTACTTGCAGGATAGTCTCTGTCTTTTACAACACAAACTTTCAAAAGGGTACGAAATTACAAGTCTATGAGTCTCGCGTTAGGTTGACCGACCATCACTCAGGAAGCTCACTAGCACAACCTTATAGAACGCAACCAGTGACTCGTTCTTCACCCACCCTCTTTATTTGCCTAGAAGGCACAACAAGTCCGATCAATCCTTATGTTCGATCGGATAGAGCAGTGGGCCGAGTAAATTAATACTTAGTTTCAAGCCTCGTTTGTACGTCATGAAGTACGATTGATCGAGAGGTCCGATCGGCCATCCATGCCCAATCGGCGGTTCAAGACCCACTTGGCCAGCCAAGCCCGGTCAGCAGTTCCAGGCCCGACCAACCATGTGACTTTAACTACGTGACTTTGACATCCATGTTAGCTGACCTTCCCTACTTTGACCCACTTTTTGGGGGGTCCATTTTGATCATCATTTCACAAACCTCCCCTCTAAGTCTAGTCGAAGGAGATTGCAAGTCCGACTAACTGGACCCTTAGTATTATTTGCAGTTTTCATTTCCGACGGGGGGCTTTGCTTACTTGGATGTTGCTCAGCTTAAACGAACATTGCCTTTATCGATAGTTGCTCCGTGAATTCTCTACTTCTTGAATGGGGGATTTGTAGTACGCGATCGTTCGACTCGCAAGTTGACGGTACTTAGCTGCTGTTGCCCTATGCTTGTTTTTCCCGCACGGACCTTAATTCTCCACAGTGCCTTAGGCTTACGGCCGATGTCATCGTAATTTCTTGAAAATCGATCAAATCCCCCGTCATTAATGCAAAGTTTGCCGTGCATGCTTTTTCATCATGAGTCTGCTGATTACTTCTATTCCTCATAAATGCATCTTTTGATTGATCGTCACGTGCCACACTCTTGTGCCGCCGAATGTTTGATGTGACATGCGACTGCTAGAATTTAATGTGATAGTTGCCTTTTGAATTCGATGGACCAGATTAAATATCTTTTCCCTAAACCCTTGATCGAACGACCATGAATAACCGATCTTGGGGGTTTTAAGGCTTTCGTTTTCCTTTGCACTATGTTGCCTTTGGTTTCGTTTTCATCTTCTTCCTTTTCGTTCTCTGTTTGCTGTTGCCGATGATCTGTTCCTAATAAGTTTCATCTTTCTTCCCTCAACTTTCAATCGCCCTCCTTTTCCATGGCCGTTTCCCCTTCTCCTCCTCCTGTTGTCCTTGGCTTGTGGTATACTTCCACTTCGTTCGACTTCAATGGCGATGAAGTGGATCAAATGAAACTTATGTACCACATTTCCTTCACTCATCAACTCGCCATCCCCTTTGCCTATGATCACCCCCACACCCCTCCAGATGGCTTTCTTACTTTTTTTAAGGACGAACTTTATGTTGGCCTCCATTTTCGGATACATCCTTGTTTTTTTTCTGAAGTCTGTAGATATTTTCATATTCCCCTTCAGCAGCTGGTTCCTAATTCATTTAGCCTTTTGTATGGGATTGTAGTACTATTCTTGTTGTACATGATTCTTCTACATCCATGCATTTTTCATTATTTTTATTACCCAAAACTATCCGAGTCAGACGTCTTTCATTTTCAAGCCCGAGTGGGCGTCATGTACTTCGATAAAATGCCTTCATCCAACAAAAGTTGGAAGTCTCATTACTTCTACCTCTGACTTCTTGATCGGGCATCTTTCTTGACCGGCTGGCAAATGGAATTATCCAATTCTCCTGAGTTGGGTAAATATAGGTGGGAACCGATCTACCTCCAAGCTGTCGCGTAGCTGACCGGGCTAAGGTATCACATTCATAAGTTGCTACTTGAGGGAGTGCTATACATGTTCGCGCTAAGTCCGATTCACGCTTGGCTGCTTGACTCTTTTGGTGAGAAATTCTTCTCTGTCATTTTTGGATCTAATTGATTTCTTTTTCTTTTTTGCAGCTAAAGTGATGTGGAATGCTCTGTTAAGCAACTCCACTAAGTTGACTGATGAGGGGCTCGAGGTTAGTGGAGTGGCTGAGCTGGAGAGACACGGGCTCCTTCTGATCGGACCCTCTGAGGAGTTGATCGGTGAAGGAGCAAGTCGAGTGGCGGGGAGTGATGCCACTACTAACACTGAGGAGTTGCCTCTAGAGTGCCCTTCTCTGGTGCCTATAGCAATTCCTTTGCAGTCCACAACTTCTGCCGAGCCACTGCTTCAGTGTTAACACGGTAAAAGACTTCAAACGGAAGCATCTGCCACTTCTGTTTGATTGACCACTTCTGCTCCCTAAACATTTGTAGTTGCGTCAATCGCCCCACCATGTTTCGAGCGGGGAGAAAGTTCTACCTCTGCTGCCCCCGAGAGAGCAGCCGGATGGCCAACTGTCACTTCATCTAATTGGACTCCTTCCTTGTTTGAGCTTCTGGCCGACACTATCCTTGCGCAACCCATCTCCTATCTGATGGCTCCACTAGTCGACTCGGTGTCCCTTCTCTCCACCATACGTTCCACCCCTTTATCCAAATCCAAACGCAAGTCTAGCTCGGAGCCTATTAGCTCGGGGACTCACAGGCGCATGCATTACGACCGTCCTCAAGCTGCCTACAAATGAATGACGTCACTCAGACCTTAACGAGCCACGCTCCCCAGAGCATAAGATCAGAATTCAAGGACCTTTAGAACAGACTTGGGTGGACGCAAGAGCCCGAGTGACGACAAGTTCCCCCAAAGAGTTGGTTGATCATTTTAGCCAAAATTCTACTGGGATAAGTGTAATTAGTTTTTAAACACTTGTGCTTTCCGGTCGGCTCTACTTGACCTTTCATTTGTTTTAACAGTTTTGAGTGGATGGTTGGGATATATGCCAGTGGCTAGCTCAGCTAAGCCACGAATATAAACAACTGCAGGACATAGCCGGGGGATCGAGTGCACCTTAAGCAACCGCTTAGCAGCTTTCTTCAGAGGTGGCCCAATTAAAGGAAGACCTGGTAAAGTAATCTGAATAGCTTTTAGGGTCCGAGCGGGCACTTATAGTGGAGAGGAACAAGAATAACGACCAAGCCGTCTAGCTCAAACGGTTAATGAAGTAGACCTAGAATTACGAATTACGCATCAACTCGACAATGTCAGGAAACTTAGAGCCATAGAGGACTTGAACATCAAGAATAAGGAAGCCTGTGCCTTGGCCAAAAAGCTTGAAGAGGTGGAAGCCGCTCTGCTCACCAAGCAAGTTAGTTGGATGGCTGAACAAGCAGCGAACGAGCTTTAGCTCGGGGAGCACCAACAAACAATAGCTGAGAATGATGCTGAGCTGGTGGCACTTAAAGCTGAGCTTGAAGCCTCCCGAGTGGAGATAATCAATTATAAAGTTGTGGAGTTCGGTCGTCTATAAGTTTACAAGGTTGATTATCTTCACTCTAGGAGTTTCAACCAAATGATAGCTAATTGGACCAACAAGGTGTTTGGATATAGCATCAAGGGTACCCTCAAGCATGAGGTGTTGCCACAATGAAGTCTGGAATTCGAATCTTGGCAAAGCCGAGGTAAATACCTCCCTTATGTGCTAGTCATTATTCTAAAGGCTAGTAGTCGCCCGTGATTAACCTTCTCCGTATTGATCCTGGGACGAGTTGGTGGGGGCAAGCACGTATTCGCCTTTTGTCACAAAAAAGGATACCCTCAAGTAATTGAAGAATGATGTCTATTTATCAACTGAGGTCCACAAGACCACCATCAAGCGCCAAAAAATTCTATAAGTGATCCCCGACGATGCCTTTGCTGATTTCGTGTAGTGTCCTTTTCAAGTTATTCCGTGAATTTTGTAAAACCTTGATAACTTTCCATGCTGCGTATATATTATCCCTTGTTTTTCCACTTTTAACTTTTGAATGCCTTAACATTTAAATGCCTTCCTCAGTTTCCTTGGCCTTGATTTTTTTTTTTGCTTTTTGGGTTTACTCGACCATTGTCATAAAGAACTTTTATAATAGTAATTTCCCAGAGTTTTGGGAGAGTTTTGACACTTAGGTGTGAGAAAATGTTCACTTATAACTCGATCGATCGACTCGAGAGTTTGAGATTGAGGCGTGAGAGGAAGCTCGCTTATAATTCAACCGAATAGCTCGAGGGTCTGGGACTTAGTTGTGAGAGCAAGCTCAGTTATAACTCGACCAAATGGTTTAAGACTCTGTAACTTAGTCATGAGAGCAAACTCACTTATAATTCGGCCGAGTGACTCGAGAGTCTGAGACTCAATCGTGAGAGCACACTTATTTATAACTCGATCAATCAACTCAAGAGTCTGAGACTTGGGCGTGAGAATAAGCTCACTTATAGTTAACAATGTTGACTGAACTGCTTATGCCAACAAACATACGATGAATAGTATGTTAACAATCAATGCTTTAATAATTAAGGCAGCATCATAAGGGATTTCCACCCCTTCTAAATCTTTAGAGCCAAAATTAATTTTCAGACCCTGTGCCTTTTCCTTACTGCACATGACTGCGTGGATTTTCCAATCAGCATGCATGTGATTTTTTGGCCCGGTTAGAATCACCTTCAGTCGGGCCATCGACTATTATGCCAATGTCTCCTCGGGCAACATTGCCATGATTTTATTCCTCCAGAGTCAAGTGGCATGGCGGTCGTTCGACAGACACTCGAACATGCCTTTGGTGGTCTCTTGGTTGGGGCGATTGCCGGTTCTAATCGGCGGGTGCGTTGTTCTAACATGGAGGTCCCTTTGATCAGTGATAACATTGGTTGTTGGGAGAAAGAGATTGCCGATGGAATTCTTGGTGAGTCGGTCGGTGCGGGTTAAAATGGTAGCAGCCCTTTGTGTTGTGTGTGGCGGAGCGATGGTAGGTACAAAATATTAGCATCCACTATCAGGGCTTAGGGAATATTGTCCGATTGACTTCTATATATGGACTGCGTGCGGTCGAGATTCCCAATGTTGTTGTGGAGGGCTTGATTGGGGCCCTTTTGGAGGCAAATTACTGTTGGCCGGTCGACGCTCAGGAGCAACAGTTGGGTCAGGAACCATTTCTTTCTTCCGAGTGGACTGGGCTTCTTCAACGTTAATAAATTTTGTGGCTCGTCCGAGTAGATGGTCGAAATCCCTCGGAGGCTTCCTGATGAGGGATTGGAAAAAATCATTATTTGTAAGTTCTTATGAAAATGCACTTACCAAAATTTCCTGAGTGGCTAACTGTACATCCATGACCACTTGGTTGAATTTCTTGATATAAGCTCGCAGCGTTTTTTTGGGCCCTTGCTTTAGCGAAAACAAATTTACCGTCATTTTCTGATAGCAATGACGGTTGGCAAAGTGTTGAAGGAAGACCGCTAATAGTTTCTTTGAAGCTATAGATGGACTTGGTTGGCAGTCCTTTGAACAATCTCTGCATCGAGCTTGCCACAGGGTAGTGAGAAACACTTGGCATTTGACTTCATCTGTATACTAGTGGAACAAGACTATATTCTTAAACTTAAGTAAATGATCTTCGGGGTCAGATGCTCCTCCATACTCCCCGATTGATAGGGCTTGGAAATGGGCTGACAACTTGTCATTTATTAGGATTTCCTAAGAGAACAGCGTGTCAATCCGCTTGGGAGAATCGTTAGATCGGGGTGCTTTGCTTTTACGAACATCCTAGGCGGGCGCATTTTCAGAGGATGATCCCTGCGTCTTCTTCACTTAGCCATGTTTTTCCGAGGGCGTTCGGAATAACGCCCTATGGTATGGGATTGGTGCATCTAACACTAGCGGTAGGCGGGACAGGGACGTCAAAGAAGGCACCTAGTGCAGTATGGTTTAGTTGTTATCTGGCTGGACCCTCCACTTGGGCCCCATGCTCAGTATGCTGGCCAGTAGCAGATATGGCCGGGTCGTTTAGCGTTCGACACTCGGTTGCTGCTTGTTGTTGTTGTTGCACCATTCTTACAGCTCAAGCGTTTACCAACATTTCCGGTTCCTCTTGCATTAAGGTCATGGTGGTGAGTAGTCCAGCATCTTCCATCTTCACGTTTTGGATGTAGGTGAAGTTTCCACAGACAACGTCAAATATGATCCTATCCGAAAGCTGAGAAGATGGTTTGTTGGGAATGCGACTCTACTGTTGAATGGATGAAGACTCCTCGCGGTGCTGCAACACAAAGAGCGTTAGGGCCAGGCTATTGGTGCGAGAAGTATCAGACGATCAAACCTGAGTTTTGATTATGTCAAAGAGTCCAAAGTTAAGTTGTCTTGTGATCTAACAAGATTGATTGAGTTTGCAGGAAAGTCCTAAGTTATCTTAGGTAAAAGTCCTAGTGGATTCTAGGCATGTGAAAAATCCTAGGTGGTGGTAACACTAGGTCTTAAGGGGTAGTAACCCTAGGTGATGGAAAGTCCTAGCTGAGGTTAGGTAGGTGGAAAACCATAGGGGGTGGTAACTCTAGGTTATGGAAAACCCTAGGGGAGGTAACCCTAGGTCCTAGGGGGTGGTAACCCTAGGTTATGGAAAACTCTAGGGGAGGTATAGGGGGTGATAACCCTAGGCAGAAAGTCCAGTCAGTCCAGAGGACCGGTCTGGCAACATGTAATCTCTCCTGAGAGGAGTAGGTGAGGATGCGTTCCCCGTTGAGGGAACAGCAGGCGTCGGTTTGACCTAGGGTTTTCGGATGAAATCCGAAATCAGAACCGGACAGTCCGAAAGCTATCAAGTTAATGATTTATATATTATTGGCTATTTTGTCTAACTCTATTTTGCAGGAAACTAACAGTTTTACAGAGTCAGACTTAACCCTAATCGGTCGACCGAACCGGGGATAGGTCGATCGAACCTCCAAGCAAACAGAGTTGATTTCCAGCCAGTTGATCGAATTCGACCGAAGGATTGGTCGACCGAACCTGGGGATCGATCGACCGAACAATGGATATGTGATGACCGAGATCAGGCCGGATTGATCGTATCAGACTAGATAAGTCAGCGAGGATAGCAGGATTGGTCGATCGAACGAGGACTCATCCGAAGTTGAATCTGGACGAGAAGACGAACCGATTCAAGCAGGATTGGTCGACTGAACTAGGGGATCGGTCGATCGATCAAAGATGAGTTAAATCTGATCCCGAGATCAGTGGATCTGGATCAAACCTAGCTTGGCTATTTAAGGAGGGCTCGACCGGTTGCTTCAACAACATAATTTCTGAGATCAAGAAACGAACAACTGTTGCTTTCTTCAACACTACTCCAACAATCGACGAACAAATTCCTAATTCCTTATTGTCAGTATACTTTGTTTTTTTTAGTACTTGTAATTGCTTACTTGTAAAAGATTTGCAAACTATTAGTGATTTCCCATCGAAAGTGATCAACAATCACGGGCCTTGGAGTAGGAGTCGACACAACCTTCGAACCAAGTAAAAAAAATTGTGTTAGCATTGCTTTTGTCTTGTTCTTTATTCTGCTGCGTTACTTTGAGTTTTCCGGAATGAGTGAAAAAGCCACGAGTGCTATTCACCTCCCCTCTCTAGCATGTCATCGATCCTACAATTGGTATCAGAGTTAGGCTGCTGTGATTTGGTGAAACCACCAATCGAGCAGGGGGGGTTCTTCTTTGAAAAACAAAATTATATATCATTTTTTCTTAAAAAAAGATTCTTACGCCTTTCATTTTTTCTCTCCAAAATTATTTTTGAAAAATTTATTTTCATCTTTTCATCATTGGTCCGTAATTGCAAAATATCGCAGTTACCAAAATTTGTAATAATATTTTTATTAATATTTTATTAATATTTTTAAATTGAGTGAATTGCTAGTTTTATTTTTTCTCCTGCACTACTAATCCAAGACCAAGTCTTGGGATATTTATTTCTTTTTCCTTTTTGTGTACGTGATTTCCCTCTATAATTAATGACCCACTAAGAAGGTTATAGCACTGCACATTTGTCTCTCTTCTCTGGAGAAGATTTTAGCTACTGGAAGAGCCGAATAGAGTACTATCTGAAGACCGAGGTAGAGATGTGGTTAATTATCCAAACCGACCTTGCGCTTCCACTCAACGGTGCTGGCAAACTAGTATCATGCGAAAACTGGGACACGAGTCTAATGAAGAAAATCGAGGCTGACGCCCAGGCGACTTGAGCCCTACAATGCGGCCTGACAAAAAAGAGCTGAACCGGGTCGGTCCCTTCAACTGTGCAAAGGAGTTGTGGAATAAACTAATCGAGCTACACGAGGGCACTTCCGACATGAAGGTAAGTAAACGAGATTTAATATTAAATAAATTATATAATGTAAAAATACAGGAATGTGAGTCAGCGAGCTAGCTACATGCTCGCATACAAGATCTTTTGAATGGACTCCATACGATCAGACAAAAAGTGGAGGACTGCGACATCATAAGGTACACACTGAACGCTTTTCCGAGGAACATCTTGTGGGCATCAATGGTAGATGCTTATAAGATATCTAAGGACCTTTCCTCAATTAGACTACATGAACTCTTTTAAGAATTCAAACTTCATGAACAGACTAATGCATGCCCAGCCGAGCAAGGCATTGTGCAGGTATAAGTAGAAAGAGGGAACCAAAAATCAAGCGCCGAACTGAACCCGAATCCAAAGACAAATCAGATCTCGAAGATGAAATCACCATCGAACTAGTCAAACTAGTTCGAAAAGCTCTCAAGAAGAAGAAGGTGACTCAATCGAATTCGAAGACCAAGTCTGGAATTATCTACTACGGCTGCAACCAGAAAGGACACTATAAGCCTGACTGTCCAAACCAGAAGCAAGGAAAAAGGAAAGTGTTGAAGGCAACATGGTCCGAGTCGTCGGAAGAGTCGAACGAAGAAGAACACAAGCAAACAAGCTTCCTCTCTCTATCGGTATAAGTGTACGTTGCCGAAACTGACTCCGAGTCTGAAACCGAGAGCGAATCGGAAACCGAGTCTGAGAGAAGCCATAAATCTGTATTCGTTTCTGAAGGGTCAAACAACATTGTAAGTTCCCTAATTTTTGGTACTAAGATAGATGATTTACAAAATTTTGTTGCATATTTATTAAGAAAGCTGTCCAAATTCAATGTCCAAGTCAAGTCACTCTAAAAGTAGGTAACATCTCTTAAGGAAGCGACTAACTCGAGCTCTTTGACTGAGCAAGTTCAGGAAGAGAATTTCAATTTAAAAACTCAGGCCAAAGAGCTCAAGGATTCATTGGAACGATTCACCTTGGATTCTAAGAATCTGGATCTGGTTCTTGGAAAACAAAGAGCCATATACAATCGATCTGGACTTGGATATAAGGCTAACCGTAAGTTCAGATCTTATCTATTCGCTCGTTAATCAAACACAGAAGAATAGTCCAAGCATGGGTCCCCAAGTCTAACTTGATTAATCAAGTTGAACTTGATCAATATTGGATCCCCAAGGATCAAACCCATTACCTTGATAGTGTTGGAGCAATCCCAATGGTCCGCGGGACCATGTGTTTTGGTGTTTGGGCAAAGGGTTTAAGTTAGGATTACCCTCGTTATTTGATATGTGTACTTGAGTTGTGTAGGACTGCAGGTGACACATGTGACTCAGGTTGACGGCTTCGGGTCCGGTGAAGGATGGAGCATCCGAGGGACCGTGGACAAGGCAGCAAGGACAAGGGCCGAGGGAAGCGACTTCGAGGCATACGCGAAGGATGGCATTGGGGACGAGCCGCGGGCTTGGATGCATCCGAGGGACGAGAGCCAAAGGAAGTAGGCTTAAAGGCAAGAGGTCAAGGTTGCAAAGAAGAGTCAAATGAGTCGTGAGGGTACGAGTGCATGAGAGATTGTACTCTGAGTAAAATCCTAGTTTTAGGGCTTTACTGTAGCGGTAATGTAGCAGTTACTGTAGCGCACTGTAGCAGTTACTGTAGCGTACTGTAGCAGTCGACTGGTGTATGGACCAGTCGACTGGTGCAAGGACCAGTCGACTGGTAACGGGCAAATCAGGTTCTGATTTGCTCCAAGCTCTATAAGAAGGAGCTTGGTATGGCCGGCCAAGGTGACGAAATTAGACTTGGTTAAAGCCTAATTAGTAGTCACCAAAGTGCTCAAGGTTCCCTTGTGTCCAAGTGTTGTTGGTGAGTGTTGTGGTGAAGTTTCTCCACCCACAAGGAGGTTGAGCTAGCCGGAGTTTCCGGGGACTAATCCACCGACGGATTGAGGGATCGTCCACCTTACGGACAGCCGTGGAGTAGGAGCATCATCTCCGAACCACATTACATCGAACGTGTTAGCGGTTTGGTTTGCATTTCCTTTCTTTATCTTGTATTTAGTTTAGCTTGTTTGTATTGGTTTGTATTCCGCTGCGCAAGCTAACAATAGTGTAGGAAGCTAACGATTTGGGGGTGCCGTCTATCCAACCCCCCTTCAAGTCGGCCACCGATCCTCCAACAGATAGGCCCTATCGAGGCTATGATCCAGGAGAAGCTAATAGAAAGACCATATTTATTAGATAAACTTGCTTGATGTATGTTTTTACTGCTTCCTATTGTTCATGCTTATATTAGGGTAGATAATTAAGGACTTAGGCTTGATTAACACCTGACTAGTTAGACCTAGGATTTTCAAAAAGGAAATTAAGTATTCAATATCTTTAAAAGGCTTTGTCTAGAAGTGGTTGATGATCACATACCCAAAAAGGCCTAGTGCCTCACCACAGTCTGGAAGCTAATTATTGAAATAGATATTTAATTAACTGACAGTTAAACCTTAGTCTAACTCAAATGCTGATCAATCGTAAGATTGGAATTTAAATTGAAGATTAAATTAATCATTTCACAAAACTATTAAGATTTCCTGATTGAAAATCTAGAAAAGGGTGAGATGGATCTAGATTTAAAATATAAAGTAGTTAACCAAACCCAAATTAGTTAAACTCAATTAAGTTAATTAAAAATTAATTCAATTAAATTAAGTCATTTTAATTAATAATTAAATTTAAAATCTAATTAATCATAATTATATTTAAATCATAATTAATTTTAAAATATTAATTATTTTTAAATCATAATTAAATTATAATTATTTTTAAATCATAATTAATTTTAAAAGTATAATTAATTTCAATTAATTCTAAAATTCTTAATTAAAGTAAATTATTTTCAAATAATTTAATTTTCAAAATCTTAATCATAATTATTTTTAAATATTTTTTAAAAAGTTTTAAAATTTAAAATTTAATTACTCAAACATATATGTTTTCAAATTCAAACTTAATTATTCTGAAACTCAAATTTAAAATACTTTTGTTTTCAATATTTTGAAATCTTCAAATTCAAACTTATATTTTAAAAATCTCAAATTCAGTATTTTAAAAATTTAAATTTAACTTAAATTATTTTTGAAATATACTTCTATATCATAAATATTTTTCAAAGTTAAAGTTAAAATCAACTTAACTTAACTTGTTTTTCGTTTTGGATCTTCCAAATCATTCCCGCAGTAGATCCGGGCCGATTTTTTTTTCTGATCCTTCGATAAAAAGATTCATTCTCTTCATAAAAAAGAGAAGGTAGAACCAATAAAGATTTCTTTTTCAATTCATCTCTGGAGTTGAATACCTGATTCAAGAATTTTTTTTGATCCAACCCGTAGGAATCAATAGAAAAGGCAAATCTCCTATGATACACCAGATCCGGGTCGGTTATTGATAGAGTGAATAAATCTGTTATTTCTTGAAATCTCGCATACACTCATAAGCTGAATATGTTTGACAACATAGAATGAGTGAGATGAAAAATTAGGAAAATAAATAATAATTTTTATATTTATTTTACATGCTTGGACTTTATAACCCTCAAATATTTTTGGCATTAATTAAGAAGGAAGGTTAAGACATTAATTTTTATTTATTTATTTATTTTTTTTTGTTAAACATTGGTTTTAAAAGTTAAACTTTTCAAAAGTTCAAAATACTTATGAAAAAGGAAGTTTATTTTTTTAAACTATTTTTAAAAAGAAAAATAAATCATTTTTGAGAAGATAGAAACTAAGTTTTTGATAAAGTATTTTTAAGTATTTTTCAAAGAAATCATTTACTTAGCTTAGTATTTTTTATCAAATATTCTTAAAGCTAAGTATTTATCAAAATATTTTTAAAGTTAAGTGTTTATCAAAATATTTTTAAAGCTAAATTATTTTTATCAAAATTTTTTTTAAGCTAAGTGCTTAATTAAGTTTTTATCAACTTCTTTTTTAAAGCTAAGTACTTAACTTAGTTTTTATTAAATTTTTAAACCAAATCAAAATCCTTTTTAAGCTATGTACTTTTAACTAAGCCGGTTTCAAAACCTCTATAAAGTTAAATATTAAAACTAAGTTTTTATCAATTTCTTTTGAAAGCTAAGTCCTTGACAACACAATTATTTTCAAAGCTAAAATTTAGCTAATTTTTTTTAAGAAAATGCTAAGACCATTTCAAAGCTTAAGAATAGCTAAGTTTTTTTTTTCCAGCTAAGTAAATTTTAAAGCTTAAGTTCAGCTAAGTCTTTATTGAAAAAGGTAAAACCTTTGTTTCAAACAACTTCTCTCCTTTTTGATATATGCCAAAGGGAGAGAGAAAAGTTAAAAGTTAAGAGTTAAATATAATTTTTATGAAAGGGGGAGCATAAGGGAGTTTTTTTTTACAAATTATTATATTTATGCTCATGCTTAAATTCCTTTATTCATTGTTATGTTTTACACACAATAGCACTAACAAGTGGCAACATAATTTAAAGAAAGTTTTCTCTAAAACGTTTATCTAATTATTAGATGGATCTGTTGGTGGTGGAGGTGTAGGATCATTTCCTTTTGCATTTGGTGGAGCATCTATATTTCATTGCATAATCTCTGCCATTATAGCCGCCATCTATTAAAAAAAAAGATATTAGTTAAAATGATGCATGTATTTATATTTTTTTGAATTGTTCAATTGTTACTAATAAATATTAAATATTTTTATTACCTGTGCCGGTAACAATTCTGGGCCACGAGATCCCCCAACAGATCCGGATATCATACTCTGCATAATATGTGCAAAATTTTGAAGTTGTTGGTCATGCATTTGCCTTATCATTTGCTCTGTTTTTATTCACCTCTGTACTTCCCGTGCCTCCATTTCTTTTATTTTTTCTTGCATTTCCTTGAATTCAGCTGTCATATTTGAATTAGAGTGATAACTTGGTGTATAGATTGTGCGCTTACACAGCTCAGGGAAAACTTGGCTAGGAAGTGTACCAGCACCTAAACATCGAACTCGGCCAGAATGTTCGGGTCCAAAAACATCACTACACAAAAAAAATATACTTAATATCGTATAATTGTAATAACTTTAACTACCATAAATAAATAAAAAAATGTTAAGAAATTATTACCGAAATGCGTCCTCATGCACTTCTGTAGGTTGAGTTCCCTCAGGCTTGTCTTGAAGTCGACGCCGCACAGCTTCATCTAGTAAAGCCTATTAAAAAAATATTTGATAAAATGCGAAGAATGCTGAGAAATAAACATGAAAAATTAAAAGAAATTACTACCTCAACTCGGATCACTTCATCATCAACAGGAGCATCTCCTCTCTTTTTACTTCGACGACTTATTTTTTTTATCTCAATGCGAGTAGATTTTCTCCTCTTTTCCTGAAACTACTTATGGAAAAATCATTTTTAGATCAAGTGTCAAGTAACATTAACAAATATTGTGGATTTTTATCAGTGAATGAATATTCAAAGAGATGAATTATGAAAGGAATTAGAAGGATTTTAATGAGAAAACCTTCTAACTAAATATGCATAAAGACCACACAAAGAAATATTACTTTATTTATGTTACTTTAAGGCACTTCACATCTCTATAATTGAAATAAATCTTGACTCTAACTAATTACATCACATTAATAATATTGTACATAAAAACAAAAAACATATATCAAATCATATTCTTTATCAATTAAATAAGTAACTAATCACAAAAAGGAAATTATAGTATTAGGTAGCAAAACAATCATAATCGATTACTATCATGACATATTAAGTAAAATCATAGAACTTCAGTAGTTTAGGATTATCATGATCTACACAATAAATGGATTATGTGAATTTAGTTGTAAAAACAAAACACAATTTGATACTTACAAACTTATGCTCCAAGGATGGAATATTTGTACGACCCAGCGCATGACTCCCTCTTTTTCATTTTTTTTCAGATAAGATAATACAATTTCACCTACAATCACTAATAACTGAAAAACATGAGATAAAACTAAAAATACAAAATTTGGTGCATGTATCTAGGTACAAAAGATCAATTCATGGTAACTAATAAAACAATAAATCTCATAATCTTTACTCTTCAAATCATCAAAATACATTAATTCAAGATTCAACTACGGTTGTTATTCTTGGCCAAGATGTACAATAAATAGATAAATAAAAAATTTACTTGCTAGTCCTAATTAAAAGAAGCCATAATAAAATGTTCATAGATTATTTTCATTTCGTATAAGTATAAATTGGTAAGTGTTATTTGAGTTCATAAGGATTAAATTTTTCTTACTTACATTAATTGACATTCTTATTTTAAATTTTAACTAGATAAGTACTCAATTTGATCTTTATCTAGTATCAATTAAGATCCATTAAGGTTGAATAGGTCATCTTATAATTTCACTATTGTTTCTATTACATTTATTTTGTCTAAGAAAAAAAAACTCACGTGAAATCAAATACAACAAAGTAATATACTAATATATAATATAAACGAAATGATCCCTGCGCTTACAATTTTCTTCGATGTAAAGAGAAAGAAGAAACTCTAGATTCTTGGGGTCTCTCGGCGTTGCTGCTTCTTGTAGCGATTTCAACTCACAGCTGTGAAGAGAGGAGTTGCATATTAAAAAAAAATACAGATAAGTACGCTAAGCCTTAGCTTCCAGAACCCTAAACCTTAGGATTCCAACCTTATTGTTTATTCAAATAAGTACACAGAAGGCACAAACGCAAAAGGATATTCATCAAATTAAAAGGAACATTCAAAAACCAAAGAATGGAGCGAGTGATAATTGCAAGGAATGACTATACCTTGTTCGAACGAAGGATTAACGGAGATTTAGAGCTTCTCGGTGTGAGTAGAGGAAGAAGAAGGTTTTTCGGTGGGAATAGAGGAGAGGAAAAGTCACGTGAGATGGGTTGTGCGTTGAGGAGGTTTGGGAAAAGAAACCTAAGGAGAATAAAATAAAATAAAATAAAATAAAATGATATAAAGAAAATTTTTAAAAAAATATTAAGTACGGCTGTTTTAAAATAAAACAAACACATTATAAACTCATTTTAATTATTGATTAACAATTAAATAAGTAAGATTGGTCATGCCTTGATTAAAAGTTTAATTATATTATAATAATTATTAACTAAATTTTTTTTTGACAAACAAAATTAAATATTACCATATAAATTTAACTATTACGGGTAAAAAATTACACATGGTCAAATATATTTGGCTAGTAAAAAATTAATTATTACTAGCCAAATCAAATTTTAGTTAGTAAACAAATTAAATATTACATACCATATCTAATTTTGATAGGTAAAAAAATTACACATTACCTACCATATTAAACTTACGTCAATAATAAATTAAAATTGCCTGCCAAATAAATTTTTGTCGATAATTAAAATTATTTATTAGCCAAAGTATAATTTAGCGGGTAAATCTTTTATTTACCAGCCAAATTAAATTTAGACGGAATATTTTCGCTAGTAAACAACAACTTTTCCCATAGTCAAGATTATATATATATAGACAGGGATGCAATCGACCCACAAAATAAATATTTAAGGGTTTTTCTGACATAATTTTTACCGCAGTTACATACCGCTACTAATTAAATGTTCTCATTATAGCTGTAGGAGCGGTTATAGAAACCGATTCTAAAATATGCCTTTTGCCGCGGTCACAAACCGCTTCTAATATTGATATCATGTAGCAACCACATTTGGCAGCTGCAAATTATATAATTAGAGTCGGTTATGTGAACCGCTGCAAATCTAGATATATAGCAACGGTTTCTATAAAACCGATTCAATCCATAAGAGTGGTCATTTGACCGGTTCTAAAAAACCGATGCTGAAACCTCCATTTTTTTGTAGTGCAACCATGTGACTTTGACCTCCGCGCTAGCTGACCTTCCCTACTTTGCCCCACTTTTTTTTTTTTTTTTTGGAGGGGGGCACCTTGATTACCGTATCACAGAGGAAGAGATTTTTTTTTTCCATTATCTTCTCATACCCCTAGGTTTGTTTCGTCCATCCATCATCTACTCCTTTAGGTAAATAGAGCATAAGAGTATATTTGGTTCAAATTATCATGTAGGTAATCACATAATAAAAGTTATGGGGAATAAAATATGATCAATCTTAAGTTTGAAGGTTTTAATATATAATCTAGTTTAACCTTTACTGTATTATTCTTGTTCAAGAAGTCAAAGATCCATCGTGTTTGGTTTGAGAAGTTAAGATCCTGGTTCAAGAAGTCAAGATCGGAGAACGACGAGTAGTTGGGGAAGCACAAAATGAATCCCATAACCGTTGCTCCCTCACAATGTGGAGACGCAAACTCCCCAACCTTAGCATCCTCCACCAACGCGTCCAGCTAGAGCTAACACACAATCGGGGAGAAACCTCTGTCGACATTGAAGGTGGGGAACGACATAGGGGAGAGCTCGAGGATGAGAACAGTGAAGGAACGAAAGAGAGGAGGTGTGGGAGAGGGGAAGACGGTGGCAGTGAGGAAGGCCTCAACAACTGAAAAGACATGGCGGAGGCAACGCCTATTAGTGTGTGCACTTATATGCCAAGACACTCTTTATATATTTTATGGATAATTATTTCATAAAGATAAGTATTTATCGTTAATTATTTATTTTTCTGTACGTATATGATTAATTATAAAGTCTCACAGATTAATGAGTATATTAATCTGAAAACAGTCCTTGATCAGATAAATATCTAGAGGGGACATAAATATAT
This sequence comes from Zingiber officinale, assembly GCF_018446385.1. Taxonomy (NCBI): domain Eukaryota; kingdom Viridiplantae; phylum Streptophyta; class Magnoliopsida; order Zingiberales; family Zingiberaceae; genus Zingiber; species Zingiber officinale. The sequence continues at coordinate 37,637,053 of NC_056000.1, read as the reverse complement.
AGATCAACGCTGAGTATGACTAGGTCAAGATAGACCAAGAGATGGATATTCAAGTTGTACTTAGGGGTACCTTGAGTTTTGAGGTATACTGGACATGCCCCGCTTAAGAGGAGACCACATATTAAACATCATTAATCATTCTTCTTATGAACGAGTGTAACTGATCTTTTGACTTAAGACTTTCATTTATTCTATGCGTGAAGTCATGTGCTTTGACGCCGTTAAAAGTAGTCCTTAATCGGATTGTGATTAATATGGTAGTTGGGTGTATGATAAAACGTAAAGAGAATAGTGTTGAGTCAATAGATGATTCATCGCTCTCTTGGATTATGAGTTAATATCCTAGTCGCTTGATAGAGATATTAGTGACTCGAAATTCATGGCCATGGGAGGAATAATTTATCATTCAAGAGGAGTCTATTATATCTTGGAAATCAAGTAAGACAATTAATTTGGTAATGATGCATAATTTATCAAATTAATTGGGATGTGGACTTAGATGAAGAGATTGAATTACATAATAATCGATTTATAGTGATTTATAATTTATGACTAATATTAATTTTATCACATTGGATGGCTAAAAAATTATTATTAGATGGTTACCATAGTCTATGTATGAATTTACACTACCTTTATGTATAAAACCTAGAGAGTCGCATGTATAGCAAGTAAACATGAACATTATCTATTATTAATTATCTTAGTAGATATTAAAATTAATCAATCTTACTATTTCTAAATTAGAATTAATTGGATTATTAATTAATTCAAAAATATTGGAAGCTAGTCAAGATCAAGATCAAATATTGATTTATTTGTTCCAAAGAAGAGAGAATTCGAATAGCTATAATCATGATAATTAATGGAGAATTCGAAGAGTCATCATACTGATGATTAATGGAGAATTTGAAGAACTATCATATTGATGATTAATGAAGAATTCGAAGAGTTTTCATAATGATGATTAATGGAAAATATGATGAGTCATACCTCTTCATATTCCTTTAAGGCTATAAGTAGTCATCCTTGGAAAGATTCATTGAAGAACTTTTTCTCCATTTCTCCCTTGAAAATTTCTTCGCTTTCTTCCATCGGAAGAGATCGGTAGTGCTTGCAAGACTTTGTCAATCTAAGAAGCTAGCACCTAACGGATCATGATCTAGTGCGTGTGGATACCGCTAGAGGAGTCACACGTAGAACTTTTATCTGTCAGTGATATTATTCACGTCTATCGAGGACTCGAGGTATGTTTTTATGTTATTTTTGTGTAAAACTATATGTACCATGAAGAGATCCATGATTTAGTATATGTATTCTGCTGTGCTCCAATTCCAACAATGGTATTAGAACCTATTCGTGGTTGGATTATTTAGTACGAAACATTTTCTTCAAAATTTATTTGAAGAATCAGTGTTTCGAGAGATTAAAATCTTAATTTTTTTATTTCAAATTATATGCCTTAATATTTCATGATAGAAGTAAATTTTATTTAAAAACCTGTAAAGTAATACATATTGTAATTTATATATAAATTCATTTGGCATAAGTATATTAACATGTTAAAATCTCTAAGGTTTATTCATCTTAAAAGACTACGACGGTTAATGGAGATCGATAAATCTCGTAATGAGATTGTGTGAATGTACAAGAAGTTAATTAATGGTGAGATATTTTAATAATTTAATAATTATAAAATTCTTTAAATATATTAAAGTCAAGATTTGTTAATAGCTCTCCACTAATAACTATGATGATAGTTAAATTTTTTACATAAGTCGGTACAACTCAACTGTGGGCTTGTGTCAAAATATTTATAATTTATCATAATTATTAGTGGGCCGACTTAACTCGAATTTGTTGACTTGTTTAGCTCAGCTAAGGTCAATTGATTTGAGGGACAAGTGTTGAGAATATAAAACTGACAAGAATACACCGAAAGTCACATAGATTTGTGATTGACAAACGAAGGCCTATTTGATGAATGTAACATGTAGATACAACTTAGCTGTGTGCATACTATATGATTTAGAGTTTCGGTTATATTAGGAATTGTTACCAACTTATTCCCGATTCTAATAGTAAGGGCTGTGAAACTTGAATAAAATAATAGTGCTAGAACTCCAAGGTTATTTTGATGTGATCAACAAGTTAAGTTAGGTTATGTCGTGTTTTTAACCTTGTGTCTAAGTGTGCAGGAGCTTAGGAGCATAGGGAGTTGAGGAAAAGACACAGCTAGCGAGAAGGACGACACAGGAGGGAGCCGACGGGCTCGGTGCGTCTTAGGTACGAGGCGCTGCGGAAGAGTACGCGGGTGGACGAGAAGGATGCGCGTGACATTTCTGAGGGACGAGAAGCCGGAGCAGAAGGTTGCTCGAGAAGGCCGAAATTGGGTTCGAGTGAGCCTTATTTTGGTTGGCTGAAATCACCCAAGCAAGCGGAGCCGAAGTGGAAGATCCAGACCGAGGCGAGTAGCACCGGAGCAGAGGGCCTAGACCAAAAGTCAACTTGGTTGAGTTAGTGGTCCGGGCGCCAGGACCGTCCGGGCGCTCGGAACCATTCCGGGCTCCTGGGATTGGATTTTGACCAGGATCGCGTCAAACGCGATCCGTTGCGAAGGGGATAAAATTTTATCCCCTCCTAGGCACTTGGACCCCTTCCAGGTGCCCCGACCAAGGTTATAAATACAACCTTGGTCTAGAAGCTTCAAATCATCTCAAGAATTCTGTATTCCAACACTTGTGCACTTCCTTGTTAATTTAGCTTCTGTTTTTGCGCTTTTACTGCTGTAAGAGGCTTTTTCGCCTGAAGGAGATACTAGTGTTACACTTTCCTTAGATTAACAACCTCTCCGGTTGTAACCAAGTAAACATCTTGTGCATCTTCTTTTGCTTTCTATTTATTTAATTATTATACAAGTGTCAGTTTAAGAAGTCCGAGAAGGGTTGTTTGTTTTGGTTTTTATAGGGATATTCAACCCCCCTTTTATTCGGCCACCGCGATCCAACAAATACGAGTTATAAAATCCTTTATTAAATATATTTCACAAATTATAAAACTCTGCTTTAAATTTTAGATGGCAAACACAAGTACCTTATCACTATAAAGTATTCTCGAGAAATAGAATACCCTCATCAGTTCCAACTACCTGGATTGGTATAGGAAACTGAAAATTATTTTAAGATATGAGAGAAAAATTACGTGCTTGAAGATGAACTACTGAAAGAGCTTACACCTGATGCTTTAAACGAAGATCAGTCATATTATCCTTAGTATATGGAAGATGCACTGGATGTGCAATGCATCATGTTGTCTTCTATTTCTCCCGAGTTACAAATACACCATGAGAACATGAGTGCTAGGGAGATTAATCAACACTCGCATGAGCTTTTCCAAGAAAGTGCAAGAGTAGATAGGTATGAAACCTCTCGAGCACTATTTCATACCATGCTGATAGAAGGAAACCAAGTTTGATCTCATGTACTCAAGATGATTGTGTACATAAAGAGGCTCGAGAGCTTAGGTTCTAAGTTAGACCAGGACTTGGCTGTTGTCCTAGTATTATCCTCACTACCTCTATCATTTTTCCAGTTCATGTTGAGCTTCAATATGAACAGCATGGACAAGAGTTTGACTGATCTGATGACAATGTTGAAAACTACTGAGAAAGTGAGAAGGATATAAAGGTAAATCCTTCCCTGCATGCAATGATGGTCAGAAAGACCAACAAGCGCCCTAACACCGGAAAGTTTAATCCCAAGGCTAATGCAATGAAGAATACTAGATATCATGCTCAGAAGAAGCTTAAGAAAGGGATGTAGATGTCCTAATTTGATGAAAAGGAGGTCATGTGCTTCCATTATGGCAAGAAAGGCCACTAGAAGAAAAACTGTTACATTTACATGAGGAAGAATGCAGTGGAGCGGATGCTTCAGGTATCTTTATGATAGAGTGCAATCTTTCTGTTTTTTCATCATAGGTCATAGATTCTGAAAGTAGGTCTCACATTTGTGTAAACATGTAGGATCTAAGTGACTGCAGATGGTTGTTTAAAGGCGAAATAGACCTATGAGTAGCTAATGGAGCGAGAGTTGTTGCGTTAATTATAGGAACTTATTTAATAAATTTGCCTAGCGAACTTGTTTTGAATTTAAAAAACTATTATTTTATTCCTAGTTTCTCATAGAATATCATTTCGGTGTCTAGTTTGGACGATAAGAGATTTGTTTTTAAATTCAAGAATAAGCTATGTTCCTTTTATTTGAACAATATATTCTATGGGAATGATTCATTGAATAATGGGCTTTATGTTCTTAGCTTAGATGAACCGATTTATTGTATTGAAAGTAAGAAACAAAAATTGTATGACTCAAACTTGACTGTTGGAATGTATACTAAAAGCCTAGCTTTTTGTATAAACATTTACTTAGAAATAAGAATTATATTGGTCAAATATCTACATTTATAAGCTAAGTGTAGTTGTTCAATTAATTTATATTGTAGATAACATAGCGTGTGGTGTCACACACAGAAGATAATGTTATCAATTCCTTATAAAATATAAACAGTAGATCACGACTGAGATGAAAAGGAACAAATTATTGGAATAGTCGTAGTGTAATTAGGTATTAGTTTATCTTGATTGATAAATTACACTAGTACACTTTGAGTGTTTTGAGCAGAACCATTTAAGGTAAGTTCTTTTTATACTGACTTAATAAAAGAATAAGACCTTAGTTATTATGGAAGTGTGTGCTCTTAATCCTAATATAATAACAAGCACATATATTTAGTATTTATTTCTTTGACTTATCAAAGGGTGAGATTTAGCTCAATAAATCAATAGGCCCGATAAGTTGGGAAATGATATTACTTATAGTGTGTGTGGTTGATTATAGAAGGAAACTGTGTCCTAGTAATCTAGGTTGATAATGTCTCCAAGAGGAGCTTATAAGGATTGTCATGTTCCTGTAGGCGGACTTAGTCCGACACGACAATAAGGTTGAGTGGTACTACTTTTGGACTAAGATATTAATTAAAGTGAGTTGTCAGTAACTCAATTAATTAGTGAACATTCGACATCTTAAACACAGGGAGATTAACACACTCATGATAAGAAGGAGCCCAAAATGTAATTTGGGATTGGTGCGGTAGTTCAATAATAATTTTTTAGTGGAATGAATTATTATTGATGAAATTAAGTTGTGTGTTCGGGGCGAACACGGGAAGCTTAATTTCATGGGGAGACCAAAACTAATTCCTCCTCTCGGTCCTTATCGTAGCCTCTTGTATATAGTGAATTATACTCACCTATACCCACCTTCGTACCCATCCTTAGGTGGTCGGCCAAGTTAGCTTGGAGCCCAAGCTAGGGCCGGCCAAGACCAAAAGGTTGAGCCAAGTAGGTGGCCGGCCAATGCTTGGAGCCCAAGCATGGTGTGGCCGACCCTAACCAAATTAAAAAGATTTTTATTTTAAAATCTTTTCTTACGTGGAAGCATGATTTTAAAAGAGAGTTTAAAATTTAAATTTTTTCCTTTTATAGCTTTCTACAAAAGATTAAGTGAAAGGTTTGATATCTTCATTATTTGTAGTTAAAAAGAATATTTTAATTTTTTTGATAAAACTTTCCTTTTTTGTAACCATGTTCATGATTTAAAAAAGAGTTTAAAAATTATAAATCTTTCTTTTTCTACAAAAGATTTAGAAAAGATTTGATATCTTTCCTTATTTGTAGATTGAAAGGAGATTTTAATTTTAGAGAAAATTTTCCTTTTATGAAATTATCTTCATGATTTTAAAAGAGAGTTTTAAAATTAAAATTTTCCTTTTATAGTTTCTACAAAAGATTAAGAAAAGATTTGATATCTTTCTTTATTTGTAGATTGAAAGGAGATTTTAATTTTAGAGAAAACTTTCCTTTTTGTAAATCATCCACATGCTTTAATAGAGAGATTTTAATTTATAAAAGTTTCTTTTTATGATCAACCATGAAGGGAATTTTTAAGAGAAATTTTTATTTTAAAATTTCCGGAAACAAATTAGGAAGTTTTAATTTTGTGTTAAAACTTTCCTCGCTTGAAGGATGAGAGCTGTGGCCGACCACATTGATTGAGGAAAGGAAATTGTTTAAATTTTCTTTCAATGGCAAAGATAATAAGGAGGTTTTAATAAAATTTTCCTTATTTACTAAGACCAAGGAATATAAAAGAGAGGGTAGAGGTGCCTCACCTCACAACTTATGTTCTATTTTTTCCTCTCTCTTTTCTTCCTTGGTGGTGGCCGACCATATCATCTTCCCATCTCCTCCTTTTCTTCCTCCTTAGTGGCCGAACCACATCAACCTCTAGGAGCTTGTTTTGGTGGCCGGATCTAGCTTGGAGAAGAAGAAGAGAAAGGAGGATTTTTGTTTCCTAATTTTCCTTGGAGCTTGGTTGGTGGCCTAGACTTATAATTTCTTGAAGAAGCTTGCTTGGTCGAAACTTGGAAGAAGGAAGTGTTGGAGTGTATACTAAAAGCCTAGCTTTTGTATAAACATTTATAAGAATCACATTGGTCAAGTGTCTACATTTATATATACCAAATGTAGATGTTTAATTAATTTATAGTATAGATAACATAGTGTGTGGTGTCACACACAGAAGATCGTGTTATCGGTTCATTATAAATTATAAACAGTAGCTCACGACCAAGATGGAAAGGAACAAACCATTGGAAGGTCGTAGTGTAATTAGATATTAGTTTATCTTAACTATATAATTACACTAGTACACTTAGAGTGTATTGAGTAGGACCATTAGAGGTCGTTTCTTTTTATACTGACTTTATAAAGGAACAAAGACCTCAGTTATTATGGAAGTGTGTGCTCTTAATCCTAATATAATAACAAGCATATATATTTGATATTTATTTCTTTAATTTATCAATGGGTAAGATTTATTTCGATAAATCAATAAGCCCGATAAGTTGGGAAATGATATCACTTATAGTGTGTGTTGTTGATTATAGAAGGAAACTGTGTCCTAGTGATCTAGGTTGATAATGTCCCCAAGAGGAGCTTATAAGGATTGTCATGTTAAACCCTGTAGGTGGACTTAGTCCGACATGACGATAAGGTTGAGTGATACTACTCTTGGACTAAGATATTAATTAAGTGAGTTGTCAGCAACTCATTTAATTAGTGGCCATTTGACATCTTAAACATAGGGAGACTAACACACTCATAATAAGAAGGAGCCCAAAATGTAATTTGGGATTGGTGCGGTAGTTCAATAATAATTCTTTAGTGGTATGAATTATTATTGATGAAATTAAGTTGTGTGTTCGGGGTGAACACGAGAAGCTTAATTTCATCGGGAGACCAAAACCAATTCCTCCTCTAGGTTCCTATCGTAGCATCTTGTATATAGAGATTTATACCCACCACATACCCACTTCTTACCCAACCTATAGGGGCCGACCAAGCCAAGCTTGAAGCTCAAGCTTAGGGCCGGCCAAGCCTAAAGGTTAAGCCTTAAGGTGGCCGGCCAATTGCTTGGAGCCCAAGCTTAGGTGGTCGACCACATCATATTAAAAAGGGTTTTTTATTAAAATTATTTCTTATGTGGATATCATGGTTTTAAAAGAGAGTTTGAAATTTAAATCTTTCCTTTTATAGCTTTCTACAAAAGATTAAGAAAAATATTTGAAATCTTTCCTTATTTGTAGATTGAAAGGTAGATTTTAATTTTGAGAAAACTTTCCTTTTTTTAACCATGTTCATGATTTAAAAGAGAGTTTAAAAATTAAATATCTCTTTTATAAGTTTCTACAAGAGATTAAGAAAAGATTTGATATCTTTCCTTATTTGTAAATTAAAAGGAGATTTTAATTTTTTAAAGATAACTTTCCTTTTTGGAAATTATCTACATGTTTAAAAGAATGATTTTAATTTATAAAATTTCCTTTTTATAATCCACCATGAAGGGAAAAATTATTGGAGAAATTTTTCATAAAATTTCTAGAAGCAAATAAGGAAGTTTTAATTTGTGTTTAAAATTTTATTTGCTTGGAGATTTGGTTGTGGCCAGCCATATGATTTAAGAAAAGGTTTTAATTTTAATTAATTAAATTTTCCTTTTCATGGAAAAGGAATTAAGGAAGTTTTTATTAAAATTTCCTTATTTGTCAAGACCAAGGAATATAAAAGAGTTGGTAGAGGTGCCTTCATGGCTAACGACTCTATTCTATTTCCTCCCCTCTCTTCCTTGGTGTGGCCGGCCATCATCCTCTTCTCTTTTCTCTTCTCTCCATCATGTGGCCGAACCTCATCTCATCTTTGGAGTCCTTGTGGTGGCCGGATCTTGCTTGGAGAAGAAGAAGAGAAAAGGAGGCGATATTTCTAGCATCCCTTGGAGCTTGGTGGTGGCCGAATATCTTCATCCTTGGAGGAGCTTTTGGTGGCCGAAACTAGGAAGGAAGAAGGAGGGCTTGGGTGATTCTCATCTCGGTAGATCGTTGCCCACACAACGTCCGAGGTTAGAAGAGGAATACGGTAGAAGATCAAGAGGTCATTAAAGTTTACAAAGGAAGATATAATTAGTAATTAATTTCCGCATCATACTAGTTGTATTTCTTTTGTAAGAATTCCAAACACAAGAGGCAATTGGATCTAGTATTTCGAATTAGTTTTTCAAATTTGTGTTTTCTTTGTTTTCGAATTTGTGGTTCGATTGTTCTTTTTGGTTAACCTAGAGTTATTTAAGGAAATTAAATATTAGCTTTCCTTAAAAGGCTTTGTCTAGGCGGTGGTAGTTGCTCCCATATCCAAGAAGGCCATGTGCCTCGCCATGCAGTCCTGGAAGCCAATTTTGGAAATTAATATTTAATGGAATTAATAACATAGGTGGTTTTGAATCAATAGTATTAAGTTCCGCTTGCGATTCAAATCTAAACCATTAAGAACAGATAAGTTAAATTTGGAATCAATGATGTTAAGTTCCGTCTGTGATTCCTAATTTAACTTCTAAAGAACACAATAGGTTATTTAAGTAAAGGTTCGACACTTGTACAAAAATTTTTATGTAGTGGAACCGGTACGTTTTCCTAGGACTAACCAACAGGAAGAAGAAGGGCTTGAGTGGTTCTCATCTCGGTAGATCGTTGCCCACACAACGTCCGAGATAAGAAGAGGAATACGATAGAAGATCAAGAGGTTGTTTCTTACAAAGAAAGGTATAACTAGTAATTCTTTTCTGCATCATACTAGTTTTTCTTTGTATGGATTTTAAAATACCAAACACAAGAGGCTAGAGATTCTAGATTTTCGGATTTGTAATTCGAAGTGGTGTTTCTTTTGTTTTATTTGTCGATCTTGTGATTCGATTGTTCTTTTTGGTTAAACCTAAAGTTATATAAGGAAATTAAATATTGAATTTCGTTAAGAGGCTTGTCGAGGCAGTGGTGGATGTTCGCATACCCAAGATGGCCAAGTGCCTTGCCATGTTTGACCTGGGAGCCATTTCCGAAATAAATATTTAATTAAATTTGTAACCTAGGTGGATTTGGATCTATAATGTTAAGTATCGTTTGCGATCCAAGTCTAAATCACTAAGAACAGATAAGTTAAATTTGGAATCAATAATGTTAAGTTTCGTTTGCGATTCATAATCTAATTTCTAAAGAACACAATAGGTTGTTAGGAAGGTTCGACACTTGTACAAAAATTTTTGTACAGTAGGACCGGTACGATCTTCCTATGACCAACCAACATTGACAGAGTTCTGGTACTGTAGACTTGGTTATATAATCCAGAAACACATCGCTAGATTACTCAGTAATGCGTATTTGGACTCTTTTGAATTAGAACCCATAGATACATGCGAAGCATGTTTACTAGGAAAAATGACCAAAAAACCTTTCACCAAAATAGGTGAACGGGCAAAGAAACCACTAGAACTCATACATAGTGATGTTTGTGGGTCATTGCAAGTTCAGGTTAGAGGAGCGTATATCTACTTCGAGACTTTTACTGACAATTTAAGTAGATGTGGATATATCTACTTAATAAGACATAAATATGAAACTTTAGACAAGTTTAAGGAGTTTAAGAATGAGGTAGAAAATCAATGCGACAAGAAGATTAAGACCCTTTAAAGTGATCGAGGTGATGAGTATCTAAGCTAAGAGTTCATTGATTACCTAAAAGAGTGTGGGATAATTTCCCAACTTACACCTCCTAGAATACCAGAGTAGAACGATGTTTCAAAAAGGAGAAATCGCACTCATGGATATGGTTAGATCAATGATGAGTCATGCAAGTCTTCCAATATCATTCTGGGGCTATGCCTTAGAAACATCAACATACACACTTAACTTAATTTTAACCAAGACAGTAGATAAGTCTCCTTATGAATTATGGTTTGGAAAGAAACCAAATTTGTCTTATACCTTAAGATATGTGGTTGTGATGCTTACGTGAAGAATGAAAATTCTAATAAGCTTGCAGCAAAATCCATAAAATATACGTTTGTAGGTTATCCCAAAGCTACAATGGGATATTATTTTTATCTTCCGAGTGAGCACAAAGTTATTGTTGCTTGATATATTACTTTATTAGAAAGAGTTTATTTCTAAAAAAGTAGTGGGAGTAAAGTAAGTCTTGAATAAATTATAGACTCTACAAACAGTTGGACAATGAGACAGTGCCACAAGTACAAGTTATTGGATCGAGTCACACGTGAGAGAGGGGGGAGGGTGAATCACGTGGTTTCAAAAATCTTGTTTTATCATTTTAAAATAAATGAGTACACACAACGAAAAAAGAAATAAGAAAACGGAAAGTCACAAAGAGAACACAAACAGTTTACTTGGTTCGGAACCTTCGACGACTCCTACTCCAAGACCCAGGTCCCGTGGACCTATCGATGAGTAATCCACTAAAAGCCTCTTCCGATATCTCTGGAAGAGGAAATCGAGTACAAAAAGGAGATCAGAGAAGTGTAACAGACTACACTTTCCGTTTATTGAATTTAAGTCCAATTAACAAACGCTACCAAACTATGTTTGAAGTCGGTTGGTCCGCGCTCGGTGTTTGGTCGACTTCTTGACGACAGTCGGGTGTAGCAAAGTCATAGCAGGGCAACAGCAAGAGCCCAGAGCAGTCGAAAAGCCGTTTGGATGCGTAGAAGCTCGTGTGAGTGTTGTGTATGAAGATTTGGGCGAGCATCCTTATAAAGGCTTGGAAGGCGTCTTCCATAGCCATTAAAGGTGCCTTTAACCCGAGAAGTTTGATCCCGATTGTCCTGGCTCTTATTCGTGATGACATCCAAAGTTCATCCTGCAGAAGGCGCCTTTCAAAGCCTTTGAAGGCACCTTCCATGAATAGTGTGAATGCGCCTTCCATCAGCTTTGAAAGTGCCTTCGGGTACTGTTCATCCGAAGGCTTTTTGCTCTTTTATCTTGCAAAAAGATGTTAGTTCAAAACTAAAACATCTACCCTATAAAATAAAGTTATCACAGTTATAATAATGAGTTGTAATTAGTTTCTGTCCTCTCAGGACCCGAAACTAGTTAAGGTCTTAGATTAGGGATCCGAAATGGACCTAACCTAAACTGAGGTCTACTGTCCCCTCAACTGGGATGCGCCCTCACTTAGTCATTCTCCTCTAGTGACTTACCTTTACTTACCAGTTTGCCAGTTGTCTAGTCTGTAGACCCAACTGGATTTCCTGCCAGATATCCGGTCAGCCTGTTGACCTATCTGGACTTCTTGCTAGATATTCGATCGGCCCGTCGATCTATCTGGACTTCTTGCCAGATATCCGGTTGACCCGTTGACCCGTTGACCTATTTGGACTTCGCCCCAGATATCCGGTCAGTCTGTTGACCTATCTGGTTAACTCCTGCACACTTGGTAAAGTGGTTAGATTACAATAATACCTAACTTAACTTACTTTGTCATTTATCAAAATCTTAGTTAGACCATTAGTGCAAGCTGTACCAACACAAGTGTCTCCTTCATCTGAGACTGCTTAGGAAATGCGAGATTGACGTAAGTCTACAAGAATACACCGAGAGTCAAACAAATATGGTTGGTTGGTAACCTAAGATGAGGAAGTGCTACTCATCGAACATGATGAACCGTCGACTAACGAGGAAGTAGTTGTTTCAAATGATTCTGAGAAATTATTAGAAGTCATAAAATCTGAAATGGACTCCATGTACACCAACCAAGTTTGGGAGTTGGTTGATGTGCCAGTTCGAGTAAAACCCATAGGGTGTAAATAGATCTTCAAGAAAAAGATTAACATGGATGGGAACATTGTTAGCATGTATACTAAAAGCCTAGCTTTTGGTATAAACATTTATCTAGAAATAAGAATCACATTAGTCAAATGTCTACATTTATGATAAATGTAATTGTTCAATTAATTTATATTGTAGATAACATGGTGTGTGGTGTCACACACAGAAGATCATGTTATCGGTTCCTTATAAATTATAAAAGTAGCTCACGACCAAGATGGAAAGGAACAAACCATTGGAAGGTCGTAGTGTAATTAAGTATTAGTTTATCTTAACTATATAATTACACTAGTACACTTAGAGTGTATTGAGTAGGACCATTTAAGGTTGTTTCTTTTATACTGACTTTATAAAGGAACAAAGACCTCAGTTATTATAGAAGTGTGTGCTCTTAATCCTAATATAATAACAAGCACATATATTTGATATTTATTTCTTTAATTTATCAATGGGTGAGATTTAGTTCGATAAATCAATAAGCCCGATAAGTTGGGAAATGATATCACTTATAGTGTGTATTGTTGATTATAGAAGGAAACTGTGTCCTAGTGATCTAGGTTGAGAATGTCCCCAAGAGGAGCTCATAAGGATTGTCATGTTAAACCCTGCAGGTGGACTTCGTCCGACATGACGATGAAGTTGAGTTGTACTACTTTTGGAGCTAGATATTAATTAAGTGAGTTGTTAGTAACTTACTTAATTAGTGGGCATTCGACATCTTAAACACAGGGAGACTAACACACTCATAATAAGAAGGAGCCCAAAATGTAATTTGGGATTGGTGCGGTAGTTCAATAATAGTTCTCTAGTGGAATGAATTATTATTGATAAAATTAAGTTGTGTGTTCGGGGCGAACACAGGATGCTTAATTTTATCGGGAGACCAAAATCAATTCCTCCTCTCGGTCCCTATCGTAGCCTCTTAATTATAGAGTACTATACCCACCTATACCCACCTTCTTACCCATCCCATAGGGGCCGGCCAAGCTAGCTTGGAGACCAAGCTAGGGCCGACCAAAGTTTGGTTCATGGGTGCTTCAAGGTGGCCGGCCCTAGCTTGGGTTCAAGCTTGGTGTGGCCGGCCCAAATTTAAATAAAAGGATTTTTATTTTTTTAAATTTTTCTTATGTGGATAACATGATTTAAAAGAGAGTTTAAAAATTTAAATCTTTCCTTTTATAAGATTCTACAAAAGATTAAGAGAAGAGCTAAATCTCTTTCCTTATTTGTAGATTAAAAGGTTGATTTTAATTTTGGTAAAAACTTTCCTATTAATCATGTTTATTATTTAAAAGAAAGTTTAAAAATTAAAAAATTCTCTTTCATTAGTTTCTACAAAAGATTAAGAAAAGATTTAATATCTTTCCTTATTTGTAGATTAAAAGAGATTTTAATTTTTAGAGATAACTTTCTTTTTATCCACATGTTAAAAGAAAGATTTTAATTTATAAAATTTCCTTTTTATTAACCAATCATGAAGGGAAAAATTATTGGAGAAATTTTTTATAAATTTCCGGAAGCAAATAAGGAAGTTTTAATTTGTGTTTAAAATTTTATTTGCTTGGAAATTTTATGGTGTGGCCGACCATTGTAAATTGAAAAGAAAAATTATTTTTAATTAAATAAATTTTCCTTTTCAATGGCAAAAGAATTAAGGAAGTTTTTATTAAATTTTCCTTATTTGCCAAGACTAAGGATTATAACAGAGGGGGTAGAGAAGGCTTCATGGTGAACAACTCTATTCTATTTTCTCCCTCTTTTTCTTCCTTGGTGTGGCCGGCCATCCTCTCCTCCTCTCTTCTCTTTGATGGCCGAACCTCATCCTTCTTGTGGAGATTCATATGGTGGCTGGATCAAGTTTAGAGAAGAAGAAGAAGAAGGAGAGAAAGAAAGTTTTGTTTCTAGCATCCCTTGGAGCATGGTGGTGGTGGCCGAACCTCTTCATCCTAGGAGAAGTTTTGATGGCCGAAACTTGTAAGGAAGAAGAAGGTGCTTGGTGGTTCTCATCTCGGAAGATCGTTGCCCACACAACGTCCGAGATTAGAAGAGGAATACGGTAGAAGATCAAGAGGTCTTTCTAAAAGGTATAACTAGTATTTTTCCTTTCCGCATCATACTAGTTATTTTTGGAAATAATACCAAATACAAGAGGCATGTGATTCTAGTATTTCGAATTTGTTTTCGATGTTGTGTTCTTTTATTTTTTTTCTTTTCCTTGTGATTTGATTGTTCTTTTCGGTTGACCTAAAGTTATTTAAGGAAATTAAATATTAACTTTCCTTAAAAGGCTTTGTCTAGTCGGTGGTGGTTGTTCCTATATCCAAGAAGGCCATGTGCCTCGCCACGTTAGTACTGGAAGCCAATTTTGGAAATTAATATTTAATGAAATTAATAACCTAGGTGATTTGGATCGAACGTGTTAAGTTCCGCAGGAGATCCGAGTCTAAACCTAAAAGAACAAATAGATTAAACTTTGGATCAAACGTGTTAAGTTCCGCAGGCGATCCAAGTTTAATTTAAAAGAACACATGGTAACTAGGAAAATGTTCAGACCTTTGTACAAAATTTTTGTACAGTGGAACCATTAGGTTTTCCGAGTAGCAACCAACAAACATAAGTATCTATAAAGGTAGGCTTATGACAAAAGGTTTCAATCAACGTCAAGGAATTGGTTATGATGAAATATTTTCGCTCGTTGCAATACTTAAGACTATTAGGATTTTGCTAGCTATAGCAGCTTACAAGGATTACGAGATTTGACAAATGGATATTAAAATTACTTTCCTAAATGGAAGGTTACAGGAGAAAGTATATATGGTACAATCTCTCAATTTTATAAAATCCAAAAATGCCAATAAATTATGTAAGCTCTAGAGGTCCATTTATGAACTAAAGCAAGCATCTCAGAGTTAAAATCTGCGATTTGATGAAGCCATTAAAGATTTTTCTTTTGTCAAGAATCCAGAAGAACCTTACGTTTACAAGAAGATTAATGGGAGCAAGATTACATTCCTAGTGTTGTATATTGATAATGTACTTCTTATAGACAATGACATCCCTAGCCTTGAATCTATCAAGACTTGGTTGGAAGTGTTTTCCAATAAAAGATCTTGGGGATGCAACCTATGTCTTAGGTATTAGAATATATCGAGATAGACAAAGCATGTTACTAGGGTTGAGTCAAGGTATATACATTAACAAAATGTTGAATAGATTTGGTATGCAGGACTCCAAGCGAGGATATTTACCAGTGTCACATGATGTACATCTTTCCAAGGCTATGTGTCTAGAAATACAAGAGGAAAGAAGTAGAATGGACAAGATACCTTATGCTTTGGCTGTAGGATCCGTAATGCATGCTATGATATGCACTCGACCAGATGTCTCATATGCATTAAGCATGAAGAGTAGATATTAGTCAAATTCTAGAGAGGGTCATTGGACTACAGTGAAGACTATCTTCAAATATCTTAGAAGAAAAAAGAACATATTCTTAGTTTTCGGAGGAGATGAGGAATTAGTCGTTAGAGGATATACAGACGCAAGTTTTTAGACAAATCAGGATAATCAGAAATCGTGGCAAGGATATGTGTTTTGTTTGAATGGTGCAACTGTTTGCTGGAGGTGTTCCAAGAAAGAGATAGTTGCAGATTTAACCACTGAGTTCGAGTACATAGCAGCTTCAGAGACAGCAAAGGAAGCTGTGTGCATTAAGAACTTCATCATGGAGCTTGAAGTGGTTCCTAGCATTGTTGATCCAATTATGCTATACTATAACAATAATGCAGCCATAGCGCAGGCAAAGGAGCCAAGGTCTTGTCAATAATCCAAGCATATACTGAGAAAGTATCACCTCCTTAGAGAGATTGTTTTGAGAAATGATGTGTTGGTTAGCAGAGTAGATACCAGTGAGAACATCGCAGACCCACTCACAAGGGCCTTACCTCTACAGAAACATGAAACCCATGTGAGGAGCTTAGGACTGAGAGTCCATATTATTAGTACCTTGGGGTAGTTTTGATATGGTCAACTAAGAACATAAGAAGTTGAGTGGAAGATGCAGCTAGCGAGAAGGATGACACATAAAGGGAGTCAACGAGCTCGATGCATCCGAAGGGCGAGATGCTATGGAAGAGTACATTGGCGGATGAGAAGGATGTGCGCAACGTTCGAGGGATGAGAAGTCGGGAAGGAAGCTTGCTCGAGGAGAAAGTCGGAGTTGGGTTCGGGTGAGCTCAACTCCGGTTAGCCGGAGAATTACCTACGTGAAGAACTACACGAAGAGATCAACTTTAAGCCGAGCTGTCCTTTGGAAGGCGCCTTCCATGGCTGGAAGGCACCTTCAATGAACAGTATGAAGGCACATTCCAGCCTTTGAAGGTGCCTTCGCTAGCCGTTAGTCGAGGATAAAATTTTATCCTCAGCGGATAAACTCTATCCGATGGAAGGCGCCTTGGACTTCTTTGAAGGCGCCTTGGACTTCTTTGAAGGCGCCTTCAAGTTACGGATAACTTTTTCCAAGGGCTATAAAAAGACCCTTAGACCTAGGAAATAATTAACAACTCTTGTATTCATTTCCTAGCAAATTTCTGAGCATTCAATGAGTGTAAGAGACTTCTCCGCCTTCAATGAAGGAGACTTTTTAGTGCTTTTATTTGTCTTGGATTAACAACTATCTAGGTTTTAACTAAGTAATTCTTTTACCTCTTCTTTTTAGTTGTTAATTTAATTTAGTATAATTGTGCTACTAATTAGAGTTGAAACATCGAGAAATGTCTATTTTATTTTGCAGGCAATTCACACACCCCCTTTTACCGGCCTTACTGCACCAACATATAGTGTTTGACAATAATGCAATTGGGATATTATTAGTATGTGCACTCATGTGTCAAGGCACTTCTTATTTTGTGGATAATTATTTCATAAAGGTAAGTATTTATCGTTAATTATTTACTTTTCTATATTTATATGATAAATGATAAAGTCTTACATATTAATGGGTATATTAATATAAAAATAATCAAATAGATATCTAGAAAGGACATAGATATCTAGATAGCACTGAGTATGACTAGGTCGAGATATACCAAGGGATGGATATCCAATTTGTACTTAGGGGTACCTTGAGTTTAGAGATACACTAGACACAACCGCTTAAGCGGAGATGACATATTAAGCATCATTGGTCATTCTTCTTATGAACGAGTGTAACTAATCTTTTAACTTGAGACTTTCATTTATTCTATGCATAAAGTTATGTGATTTGACGTTGTTTAAAGTAGTCCTCAATCAGATTGTAATTAATACAACAGTTGGGTGTATGACAAAGCGTAGAGAAAACAGTGTTAAGTCAATAGAGGATTCATCGCTCTCTTGGATTAGATGTTAACATCCTGGCCGCTTGATAGAGATATTAGTGACTCGAAATTCATGGCCATGGGAGGAATGATTTATCATTCAAGAAGAGTCTATTATATCTTGGAAATCAAGTAAAACAATGAATTTGGTAATGATATATAATGTACCGAATTAATTGGGATGTAGGCTTAGATGAAGAGATTGAATTATACAGTAATCGATTTATAGTGGTTTATAGTTTATGACTAATATTAATTTTATTACGTTGAGTGACTAAAAACTATTACTAGACGGTTATCTTAGTCCGTGAATGGATTTACACTGCTTTCGTGTATAAAACCTAGAGGGCCGCACACATAGCACGTAGACACGAATAATATCTATGATTGATTATTTTAGTGGATATTAAAACTAATTAATCTTACTATTTTTAAATCAGAATTAATTGGATTATTAATTAATTCAGAAATATCATAATTTAGTCGAGATCAAGATCAAATATGAATTTATTTGATCCAAAGAAGAGAGAATTCGAATAGTCATAATCATAATGATTAATGAAAGATTCGAAGTCATTATAATGATTAATAGAGAATTCGAAGAGTCATCATAATGATGATTAATGGAGAATTTGAAGAGTCATCGTAATGATAATTAATGGAGAATATGAAGTCATACCTCTTCATATTCTTTGGTGGCTATAAGTAGTTATCCATGGAAAGATTCATTGAAGAACTTTTTCTCCATTGCTCCCTCGAAAACTTATTCTTGACTTTCTTCCATCGGAAGAGATCGGTAGTGCTTACAAAGCTTTGTCGATTCAAGAGGCTAGCACCTAACAGATCGTGTCAAATTCGTGATCTAGTGCGCGTAGATACCGCTAGAGGAGTCACACGTAGGATCTTATTTGTCTGTGATATCATTCACGCCTATCGAGGACTTAAGGTATATTTTTTATGTTATTTTTGTGTAAAACTATATGCACGACAAAAAGATCCATGATTTAGTATATGTATTCCGCTGCGCTCCGATTCCAACAACAACATCAAAGTTGCTGGTGGCGGAAGCAAGAGCGGCATCACGACACCATTTCGGAGCTCGCACATCTTGTCATGGTCTTTCCAATGGAAGCTCTGGTGGCAGGCGGGGCACTTGAGCGCCTCACCGGTGCTCGACATGAACTTGCAGCCACTGTTGAGTGGCAAAAAATCACAGGATAATTTTGGGAAAAGAATTTTGTCAACCCTGGAATTGTGAAAATTCTTATACTTTCAAGGTATTTCAATTTCAGATTATATTCCCCATTCATTGATATGATAGGTATGCTCCATTATCAAGAATCACTAATTATCTAAATCAAACAAAATTTTTATTCATAAGATAGATAATTAAAATTATCAAGAATCAAATACAACCTAAATGTTTTGACCGATCTATTGTCACCTCAGATGCTATATTGGAATCTTGACTGAACTCAAGCTCAAACTGTCAGCTCGAGAGGAATTGATCGAGGTGATCGTGAGCAAAGAGAACATTCGAGTAGCAGAAGTTTTGGTTTGTGAACCTCGAGAAGAGTTTTTTGATTCAGTTTCGAGATCGCTCTTCCGACGACAAGCAGTGATCGGTGATCAAGTTCATCTTGAGAGATCATTATGAGTTGTTATCATTTTTATTTTGTGTTCATGCTATCAAAGACTACAATGGTATCGAGCATTAGTTTTTTGAAAGCATGAATTTCATTGCATGAAATTGAGAAATCACGACCTTGTGATATCTATGATCTCTGCAAGAATCGGTAATCTTGTCGACAACCCAAAGTCACGGTTTCTACCCGACTTCTTGAAAATCTCATAGTCCTCGGTAATATAGAGTCACGGTAGAGGAGTGTTGGCAATTGCTTTTAAAATATCAGTTAATGTCAATCGTGGGAAGCCTTGCGTTTGTATAAAGAAGATGAACACTAATTTTTACGGTTCATCCATCAAACAGTATGTCGAGGAAGTTTTTGATTAAACTGTTTGATGAAAATTTTGATTTTATTAAATAAAATGGAAAAGAAAGTCCTTTCTCAAAACACGTGTAAGATAAAGAAAAAACAAAAACAAAAACAAAAAAAAAACAAAAAACAAGGTGTATAATGTCTCTGCTTTGTTTTTCTTCCAAGCATGCAAAGACAAATTGGATTTACAGTTCAATTCACCCCGTTTAATTCAAACTATAAGTTAGTTTAAATAAACTAATTTGATCCAAATAAGAATCAATTTAGATTGATTATTAAACTTGGTCTAAATATGATCATAGGATCAGATTAATTCTAATGGGTTAGTTTTAATAAAAAAGATTAGATTTATTCTAATGGTTCAGATTTAATCTAATGTACATTGGATTAATCAAATTGAGTTTGATCGATAAGTCTGAAATTGGTTTAAATGAACTTGGATTAAACAATAACAAAACATAGATAGCACATCCTTGCCTAATTAGATTAGTTCTGATTAGAAAATAAACCAAACACAGAAGTTGATCATCAGTTTGATCGATAAGTCTGAAATTGATTTAAATGAGCTTGGATTAAACAATAACAAAACATAGATAGCACATCCTTGCCTAATTAGATTAGTTCTGATTAGAAAATAAACCAAACACAGGAGTTGATCATCATATCAAATGTGTCAGTCACATAAGACTCCCTAAATAAAGAAAATTTATTTTTCTTATTTACTTATGTATTTTGTATATATTTGTTGTACGTATATATGAGAATTGAATAAGACCAGTTTTGTTACTGGTTTGTCAGTTTTGTACTGACATCATTATTTTTAATTCCAGATATCATGAACAATAAATACGATGACTGGTCGATATGAACGACAACATGAGCTTTGTGAGAAGATCAAGAAGCTGGAATATGACCTGAATCACGAAGTCGGTTGGCTTATTGGTCGGCTCGATTGGTTGTTTTGGAGATTCGAGCGAGAAAAGTTTCCCATCCAAGACACGCACAAAAGATGAGCTTTGGTTTATTCACTGTTAGAAAATCTTAGGCAGATAGCACTTTGATAACCATCATTTTGTATTGATATTTTGATTCATATAAGCATGTCATTTGATCTTCTCATGTGTTAATTCCACATTTATATCATATTTCAAGAGTTGTATTCATTTGTGGACTTAATTACAAATTATTTTATAATTGCAGTATTTGATGCTAATGTTTTGATATATTCTTTGTAGGTATCAAAAGGGCAAGGGTTCGATCGGATCAGACCAGATTTGGGTTCAAATCTAGGGCTTAAATGAAGAGACCAAGCTTTGGAGTAATATGGATCGTTCATTCAAGAATTGAGGAGATCTGAGCCATCTATCATGATCCAGCCCATCCGAGCCACAGGGGAGTAGATCACGACCATTGATCAAGATATGAAGATTTGGAACAGATTTGGAGCAATTTCCACCGTTGGATCGATCCGGAGAAATCATAGTCGTCCATCATATATTTCAGATCTGATTTAAATGGGAAATGAGAAGCTACAGGGGGATCGTCAATTGCTACAGTGCAACTTCTCGCGTCAAGAACAGAGGAGCACGATCTGCTTCGGCGATCTTGATTCCATCCACCGCCGGCGAGCTTGTGAGGTCAAGGGCATCCCTTACTTTGGCTGAAATCCATCCATTAGCAATCGGCGACGCCACTTCATCCTTCTGTTCCAGATCTGACTGCAATTTCTGCCGCGACTTTGTGCGAGGAAGAAGAAGCAAAGAAGGAGAAGTAATTCGGTGGTTTGAGCCGATTCCTTTGTCTTCCGGCCAGTTATCTTCCTTTCGTGAAGCTCCGCACCCATCTCTGATTGAAGCTTTGCCGATCATCAACAATGCTGAGTTACTCTGTTTGTCTTTATCGCTGAGTTCTTCATCCGATGCACACCAAATCCAAGCTAGGGTTTCTCCAGTTTGATTAGTGTGAATCCTCTGAATGCTAGTTTCTTCATCTTTGTTTGAATTTTAGTTTTGTTGTAGTTGATCAATGCATAATTGATTCAAATTCCCTTGCTATTGCTTTGAAACCTTCGGTTAAGGTCATTGTTCTTGATGTCTGATCAATTTAGATTTTGCATAATTGTTGAATTAGGTTATTCTTGTTTGTTATTTCTTTCAATGCAGTTGTTTAGATTAGTTAGCTTTTTTGTTTGTTAATTTCCATGAGTTGAATTTACAAATGTAGCATAGTTTTAGGTCCTTACTTCTTTTCTTTGTTCAAAAGTCAATTCTGAAATTCCCAATTTATCCAAAAAACCCCAAGCCAGCAATAATTGATCCTAAGACTATTATTTTATCGTTTACATTCGTTGGGAGACGACCCGAGTCATCTTTATGCTACATTAGTGTAGAATGAATTCGATCACTTAATTTTTTTGATATCCATTTCACGACAAAATTAGGATTTATCAAATTGGCGTCGTTGCCGGGGAATATAGCGGCGCTTGATACCTTAGGATTGTTTCTTTTTCTTTTTACATAAAAATAAAAAAATTGTTCCAATTGCTTTCATGTTCATATATCCATGTGTTTGATATTATATGCTCCGGTGTCTTCTGATTCTATTTGCTAGTGTTTCAGTATAAGAGCAGGAAATTTCTTTGACCATGGATCTATTTTATCAGTACTATCAGCCTCAGACTTGGTTCTATCAGCTTGAACATCAGTACTACCCACATGTGGATCAATCAAATTTCAGGTGCGAGGTTACACATAGTCAGTCTACTGAGCCATATCCAGCATATCGAAGCCTACAAGAAGTTCAGAATGATTACATAGCTATGTGGAAAAAGATTCGTGGTATTTAACAATTCAAGGAGGAGACATTGAGTGAATATTGGAAGAGATTCAAGGAACTTTGCTCTAGTTGTCCTCAACATCAAATCAGTGATTGTTAGGATGTATACTAAAAGCCTAGCTTTTGGTATAAACATTTATCTAGAAATAAGAATCACATTGGTCAAATGTCTACATTTATGATAAATGTAGTTTTTCAATTAATTTATATTATAGATAACATGGTGTGTGGTGTCACACACAGAGGATCATGTTATCAGTACCTTATAAATTATAAACAGTAGCTCACGACCAAGATGGAAAGGAACAAACCATTGGAAGGTCGTAGTGTAATTAGGTATTAGTTTATCTTAACTATATAATTACACTAGTACACTTAGAGTGTATTGAGTAGGACCATTAGAGGTCGTCTCTTTTATACTGACTTTATAAAGAGACAAAGAACTCAGTTATTATGGAAGTGTGTGCTCTTAATCCTAATATAATAACAAGCACATATATTTGATATTTATTTCTTTAATTTATCAATGGGTGAGATTTAGTTCGATAAATCAATAAGCCCGATAAGTTGAGAAATGATATCACTTATAGTGTGTGTTGTTGATTATAGAAGGAAACTGTGTCCTAGTAATCTAGGTTGATAATGTCCCCAAGAGGAGCTCATAAGGATTGTTATGTTAAACCTTGTAGGTGGACTTAGTCTGACATGACGATGAAGTTGAGTGGTACTACTCTTGGAGCTAGATATTAATTAAGTGAGTTGTCAGTAACTTACTTAATTAGTGGACATTTGTTATCTTAAACACAAGGAGACTAACACACTCATAATAAGAAGGAGCCCAAAATGTAATTTGGGATTGGTGCGGTAGTTCAATAATAGTTCTTTAGTGGAATGAATTATTATTGATGAAATTAAGTTGTGTGTTCGGGGCGAACACGGGATGCTTAATTTCATCGGGAGACCAAAACCAATTCCTCCTCTCGGTCCCTATCGTAGCCTCTTGTATATAGAGATTTATACCCACCACATACCCACCTTCTTACCCATCCAATGGGGCCGGCCAAGCTAGCTTGGAACCCAAGCTAGGGTCGGCCAAGACCAAATGGATGAGCCAAGTTGGTGGCCGGCCAAAGCTTGGGTCCCAAGCTTAGGTGGTCGGCCACTAGAATATTAAAAAAGATTTTTATTAAAATTATTTCTTATGTGGATATCATGGTTTTAAAAGAGAGTTTAAAAATTAAAAATTTCCTTTTATAGCTTTCTACAAAAGATTAAGAGAAGAGATTAATCTCTTTCCTTATTTGTAGATTAAAAGGATGGTTTTAATTTTTGGTAAAAACTTTCCTTATTTGTAAATCATCTACATGTTTAAAAGAGAGTTTAAAATTTGAAATCTTTCCTTATTTGTTGATTAAAATGTGGATTTTAAATTTTAAGAAAACTTTCCTTTTTAACCATGTTCATGATTTAAAAGAGAGTTTAAAAATTAAATATTCTCTTTTATAAGTTTCTACAAGAGATTAAGAAAAGATTTGATATCTTTCCTTATTTGTATATCAAAAGAGATTTTAATTTTTAGAGATAACTTTCTTTTTATCCACATGTTTAAAAGAAAGATTTTAATTTATAAAATTTTCTTTTTACTAACCATGAAGGGATTAAAATTATTGGAGAAATTTTATAAATTTCTGGAGACAAATTAGGAAGTTTTAATTAATTAAAACTCTCTTTGTTTATAGCTTGTGGTGGCCGGCCGTTATAATTGATGAGAAGAAAAGTGTTTTTAATTAAATAAAATTTCTTTTTCAATGGCAAAAGAATTAAGGAAGTTTTTATTAAATTTTCCTTATATGCCAAGACCAAGGATTATAAAAGAGGGGGTAGAGGAGACTTCATGGTGAACAACTCTATTCTATTTTCTCCCTCTTTTCTTCCTTGGTGTGGCCGGCCCTTCTCCTTTTCTCTCTTCCTCTTGTGTGGCTGAAATCCTTTATCTCTTGGAGCTTGGAGGAGGTGGCCGGATCTAGCTTGAGGAAGAAGGAGAGAAAGCTTGCATCCCTTGGAGCTTGGTTGGTGAAAAAAGTTCTTTATCCTTTAGAAGATATGCTTGGCCGAAATTTGAAGGAAGGAAGAAGAAGGTGCCTTAGTGGTTCTCGTCTCAGAAGATCGTTGCCCACACAACGTCCGGGATTAGAAGAGGAATACGATAGAAGATCAAGAGGTCATTATCTACTAAGTAAGGTATAACTAATATTGTTTTCCGCATCATGTTAGTTTTATCTCCATGTAAAAATACCAAATACAAGAGGCATGCAATTCTAGTATTTCGAATTAGTTTTCGATGTTGTGTTCTTTTATTTTTCTTTTCCTTGTGATTTGATTGTTCCTTTTGGTTGACCTAAAGTTATTTAAGGAAATTAAATATTAGCTTTCCTTAAAAGGCTTTGTCTAGGCGGTGGTGGTTGTTCCCATATCCAAGAAGGCCATGTGCCTCGCCATCCAGTCCTGGAAGCCAATTTTGGAAATTAATATTTAATGGAATAAATAACCTAGGTGATTTGGATCGAACGTGTTAAGTTCCGCAGGAGATCCAAGTCTAAACCTAAAAGAACAAATAAATTAAACTTAGGATCAAAAGTGTTAAGTTCCGCAGGCGATCCGAGTTTAATTTAAAAGAACACATGGTAGCTAGGAAAAGGTTCAGACTTTTGTACAAAATTTTTGTACAGTGGAACCATTAGGTTTTCCTAGTAGCAACCAATAGTGATCAGATGCTTGTCCTACATTTTTATGATGGGTTGTCACCGTTTGATTTGTACATGGTGGATAAAGCTAGTGGAGGGCCCTTGATTGACAAAACTCCTGATGAAGTTATGAAGCTTTTGGAAACCATGGCAGCCAATCCTCAGCAATTTAGAAATGGACAACCGGTTACCTTAAGAGTTGATGAGACCTTTCCTACAAATATTGAGGTGCTTGAGCAGAGGGATTGTAGTGTCTTTGACAGACCTGATCTTGATTTTATTACTTCACAGGACTCCTCTAGTATTTCTTGTTATGATTCTATAGTTGTAAGAATTTCTGACTTTACTGATACTGTTGTTGTAGATGTAACTGATAATGCAGGTACTGATGTGGATGATGAGGAAAGTGTAGGGAATTGCATAGTGGAAGCAATACCCCAAGAATCACCTGAACCAGATGTTGATGATGAGAGTGTAGGGACTTGTGCTATGGAAGCAGAGCCCCAAGAATCACTTCCCTTAGATACACCACCTGAGCCAGAGCCTGAACCATTACTTGATGATGAGGAGGTCACAGTCACCATTCCAGAACTTCCAGGTACCTTTCAACATGACAAGGTTAGTAGTTCTTATGATTTATTAGAAAATTTCATAGAAGTACCATTAATTGACTTTATTGGATGTGATGCATTTCTTGACACATGATTTATAGGGACTAATATTGTTACATCTTTTTCTTACCTTATATGCTTGCGAGGGATTTCTACCTTTCATCTTTATAAGCTTTCGGAGTTGATGCTTAAATTGAACCTTCTTCAACCTCCGGGGCAAATTTTCAAGGAGAATATGGTGGGAGGAGAGGTCTTGACCTCAATGCACAATATTCCACTTCCAAAGTGGATTTTGCACCTTAACCGACTCCAACCACCGGGAAGAACCATTCCAATACCGGCGTGGATTCTAATTCTAAATCGTCTGCAACCACCCAGAATAAAGGGGAGTTCGTTCCTTATTTTTCTTTTTGCTTATTACGTTTCTTTTACTTTCATACTTTACACTTTGTATTTTATTTTCATACATTGCATTTTACTTAGTATACATAGCATTTCATTTTGAATAAATTCTCCATGAATTGTTTTAGTAATATTTTTAAGATGGTAAAAGTTCCTTAAATTTGATCATCAATTTAGGTCATGTGACATGATTGGATGCTTTTCTTGCATGATATTGGTTAATTTGGTGGTGGATTCCAATTTGATCAATTGAGCTTGATTGCATAAAAAAAAAATACCTAGAGAGGACCACCTCAAGCCTATACTCTATTATTTTCTTTATGTGACATGCACTCATAGCAATTGAAACTCTAGAACTTGCTTAGTTTCTTTTCAAAGTCACAATAACATTGGTATGCATGGAAATTGAGGATTTTGTCAATTTTGTTCCCCTTCATACTTTCCAATTTCTTTCCTCACAATTTTCTTTAAGCATTTTCCTCTAGCATTTTAACCTTTGATTACCTTTTCTTTGCTCTATTTCATTGAGGGTTTTAGTTGATTATCTTGATGAGTTAGATTGTTCGATGATGGACAAAGATTTAAGTGTGGGGGAGGTGTATGTATTCTTTATAATCTAGAAATGGATCAAGGTTTGGAAAATGGTTGAGCAATGGTTGATTTGAGGAGGTGTTTAAGGTATAAATTCAGGAAAATTTTGTTTTGAATGAATGACTCTTAGAATTTTGTGCTTAACTTAACTATTATCAGAGTTTGATCATGTCAAGAGCAAGATCTAATTGTTTTGAATTTTGATATTTGATACTTAGTTGATACATTCAAAATTCTAGAAGTCATATGTTGGAAGACGGTTTTGTAAATGCTGAAATCTGATGTTGACCACGAGTTTTGCTATTTAGAGAATATGGTTATCAGTAATGGAAGCTGAATGAATGCTAATGAAGGATTGCATTTGAACATTGCTGGTGTCAATGAGAAGATTTGTTTAGATTAGGAAATGTGTGTAGGTGCAGCGGAGGCCGGCAAGAGGGAGGTGAATTGCTGTAAACAAAAATAAAACTACCCTCCTCGGATTTCAACTCAATTAATGCAATAGTAAATAAAATAAAGGCTGAAATAAAAGCAGAAATAGAATTTAACCTGGTTACAACCAAGAGGGTTGTTAATCCAGGGCAGTAAGAAAGCACACTAAGAAAATTCTCCTTTGCTGAAGGCGGAGAAGCCTTTTACACTCTAATGACTCAGAACTACTGCTAAGAAATGCTTACAAAGTTGAATGTGGAAGTTGTTGTGAATTCCTAGCTACAGGGGCCTTTAAATAGCCTCTGGAAATGTGATCTCGAAGGTCCAAGGCGCCTCCAATAGTGGTCCAAGGCGCCTCCAAGAGTTCAGCGGATAGAACTTTATCCGCTGCGTAAACGGTCTGTTTGACCAGGCTTAAGGCGCCTTCATCAGCCTTGAAGGCACCTTCAAGGCAGCTTGAAGGCACGTTGAGCTATTTTACCCAGCTCAGCTTCTTTTGCGTTGACTTTCTTCAGCTTCCGACGCTCCGTTCTTTTGGGTGATTTCGGCCAACCGAAATAGGACTCACCCGAACCCAATTTCCGGCCTTCTCCTCGAGCAGCCTTCCGTCCCGTCTTAACGCCCCTCGAAAGTCGTGCACGCTCTTCACGTCCACCGGAGTAATCTTCCGCAGCTCTCTCGTCCTTCGGACGCACCGAGCTCGTCGGCTCCCTTCCCATGCCGTCCTTCTCGCTAGCTGCGTCTTCCGCTTGACTTCCTGTGCTCCTAAGCTCCTGCACACTCAGACACAGGGATCAAACACAAAGCAGGACCTAACCAACTTGGTTGATCATATCAAAACTACCACGGGGTCTAACAATCTCCCCCTTTTTGATGTGCATCAACCCAAGTTCAAGTTAGGGTTAAAATCGACATAAATAGTAATTTTAAAGGAAATTACTAAACTAACATATTTAAGCATAAATTTGCAATAAATAAAATTACAACACAGTTTTGAAAAAATATTAAATTTTTTAATTTTTCGTACTCCCCCTAAACTTGTACCTTTCTCTCCCCCTTTGATCACAGCAAAAATGGGGTTCCAACAAAAGAATATTAAGGTAGAAAAATTATGAGCAAAAATGAATTTTTTTTAGAAAAAATTTCTAAGTTAAACTTTCTAAGCAAAAATGAATTTTTAGAATTTTACAAAAAAATATTTCTAAGTTAAACTAAATTTTCCCAAAAAAAATTCTAAGTCAATTAATTAAAAAAAAATCCTAAGTAAACTTTTTTGAATGTTCCCAAAAAAATTTCTAAGTCAGAATTTGCAAGAAAAGTTTCTAAGAAAAAAAATGGTTGATAAACTTTCAAAGCATTATTTAATTCTTGTTTTAATGCTTTTTCAGAAAGTTAATTAAATATTTTCTTTCAATATTTTAGCTTCCAGGTCGTGGCGAGGCACTAGGCCTTCTTGGTTATTGGAGCAACAACCACTTCCTTAGACAAAGCTTTCATAAAGAATTTCAATGTTTAATTTTCTCACTATAAGCTTTTAACTAAAAGAGAAATTTAAACTAGCAGTGATTTTGGAACCCAATAAAGGTTCCTTCCTATAGGGTTGGTCAAAAACTTAGGGGGTACATGATTTTTGGGCACATTTCTAAGTTGAGCCTGGTGTTTTCTAATGTACCAATTTAATTTTCCATAAGTTCTTAATTTTGATTTAGGAAATTTATTTAAGCATGCATCAGATTTTAATTTTTCAATTTCTAATTTTAATTTATCATTTTCTGATTTTATACTATCGTACATCTCAAATGGACATGCTTTTGCTAATTTCATTTTCAATTCTTTATTTTCTTTTTCTAATTCGAATAAGTATTTAGAAAGCGATTTAATAAATCGAAAAGACTGAGACGGGGTTAGATTGCATACCTTACTTACCTGATCTGGTGACGCTCCCCCTTCACTGCTGCTTTCTTCTTCTGATGTTCCTCCCCCTTCATCGATGCTCATCTCTGAGCTAGACGTTTCTTCTAGCTGATGGTTAGCTAGTAGAGCTAATCCTGAGAATTCTTCGACTTCTAACTCGGAGGATGACGAATCTTACCAGGTAGCCTTCAGGTTCTTGTGCTTGGAGGGTTCTGGTTTCTTGTATTTTGACTTTTCTCTTTCTTTCTCCTTTCTCTTTAGCTTTGGGCAGTCATCTTTGATGTGCCCCTCTTCGTTGCAGTTGTAGCAACGAACCGTCCTCTTCTTTCGATGCTGCCTCTGCGATTTAAATTTATTAGTACTGAAAAACTTATTGAAGCGTCTTACCAGTAGTGCCGCTTCGGATTCGTCGACTGAGGTTTCGGAGTCAGAACTGTTCATTTTTGCCTTTAAGGCAATGTTCTGACTAGTCTTCTCTACTCCATTGGGCTCTGAAACTCGAGATTCGTGAAGTTCAAAAGTGAAAAACAATTGCTCTAAAGTACTTACCTCGAGGTCCTTAGAGATGTAGTACGCATCTACTAAGGAGGCCCACTCTAGAGTTCTCGGGAAGGCATTGAGCGCGTATCGGATGGAATCCCGGTTGGTTACTTCTTCTCCAAGGTTCGTTAGTTGTGTTATCAGCTCCTTGATTCTCGCTTAGAGTTGCGCTACCTTCTCGCCGTTGTTCATCCGGAGGTTTGTTAGTTGTGTTTGGAGGATGTCGAGTTGCGCCAGCTTCGCTTCAGAGGTACCTTCGTGAAGCTCCAAGAATTTCTCCCAGAGATCTTTCGCTAAGTGGTAGCTTCCGATCCGACTTACCTCCTGAGGTGGCAGAACACTGAGGAGGTGGAATTCAGCTTTTCCGTTGGTGACGAAATCGGCTTGCTCCTTCTTGCTCCACGTGTTTTCTTCTTTGTCTTTAGGAGCTGCAAAATCATATTTCATAGTAATTAAAATATCAAAGTCTGTTTTAAAGAATACCTCCATTTTTTGTTTCCATGTAGCGAAATCTCCGTCGAACTTCGGGGGATGGATGTTCGCTCCGGCCATCGTCTTGATCGTAGTGCTTCAGTTGGCGGTTAGTCCTTCTGAGGCGATCAGGCTTTGATACCAATCGTAGGTGCAGCGGAGGCCGCCAAGAGGGGGGTGAATTGCTGTAAACAAAAATAAAACTACCCTCCTCGGATTTCAACTTAATTAATGCAATAGTAAATAAAATAAAGGCTGAAATAAAAGCAGAAACAGAATTTAACCTGGTTACAACCAAGTGGGTTGTTAATCTAGGGCAGTAAGAAAGCACACTAAGAAAATTCTCCTTTGCTGAAGGCGGAGAAACCTTTTACACTC
Organism: Zingiber officinale; assembly: GCF_018446385.1. NCBI lineage: Eukaryota > Viridiplantae > Streptophyta > Magnoliopsida > Zingiberales > Zingiberaceae > Zingiber > Zingiber officinale. The sequence continues at coordinate 37,606,493 of NC_056000.1, read as the reverse complement.
TAATGGCTCAGAACTACTGCTAGGAAATGCTTACAGAGTTGAATGTGGAAGTTGTTGTGAATTCCTAGCTCCAGGGGCCTTTAAATAGCCTCTGGAAATCTGATCTCGAAGGTCCAAGGCGCCTCCAAGGGTTCAGCCGATAAAACTTTATCCGCTGCGCAAACGGTCTGTTTGACCAGGCTTAAGGCGCCTTCATCAGCCTTGAAGGCGCCTTCAAGCTGAAGGCACCTTCAAGGCAGCTTGAAGGCGCCTTGAGCTGTTTTACCCAGCTCAGCTTCTTTTGCGTTGGCTTTCTTCAGCTTCCGACGCTCCGTTCTTTTGGGTGATTTCGGCTAACCGAAATCGGGCTCACCCAAACCCAATTTCTGGCCTTCTCCTCGAGCAGCCTTCCATCCTAGCTTAACGTCCCTCGAATGCCGCGCACGCTCTTCACGCCCACTGGAGTACTCTTCCGTAGCTCTCTCGTCCTTCGGACGCACCGAGCCCATCGGCTCCCTTCCCGTGCCGTTCTTCTCGCTAGCTGCGTCTTCCGCTCGACTTCCTGTGCTCCTAAGCTCCTGCACACTCAAACACAGGGATCAAACACAATGTAGGACCTAACCAACTTGGTTGATCACATCAAAACTACCACGGGATCTAACAATGTGAGTCTGCAGAAAGATAAAAAATTGCAGCTTTAATTTACATGTGCTGGAATTGAGAATCTGCAGATGTTGTGCCAGAAATCAGTGAAGAAAATCAGAGAAACTGAAACAAAAGAAGTTCAGGAATTTAAAATTGAGAGAGTAGTAAATTCTGAAGTTTTTGATTATGCTTCGGATCTTTAGCAATTCAGAGGATTTTCCAAGAGAATAGAGTTGGAATAGTAGTTATGCTTTGAGGTTGAATCACAAATCAAAAGAGTACTAGCAGCCAATGAATTCTGGAATTTAAGCTTGAAAAAAAATAAATAGAAACCAGTGTGCGAACTTCAAGATGTTTTGTGCCAAGTTCTGGTATCATTCTCTTATCATTGAAGCAGTAAGATTTGGTAAAAGTAAGAAATCGATTATGAGATTTTGATAGTTGTTTCTGTCCAAGTTAAGTATTGATTTTTCAATGTCATGTGATGTTCCATTTGTTTCATGAAACTACTTATCAACTCAAAAGTCTTGGAATGTTCAGAAGTTGAAATTCAGAAAATTGGAAGGCAGAAATGTGCAGGGACACTACAGAACAGAGGAAAGGGAAAGGAAACCTGCAGCAGAGGAAAAAAAAGAAAAAAAAGGGGCTTCTGTTGCTATGAAATTGCATTTAGTGTCAATGTTTAAGTTCTTTGAAATCTTGTTGATATGATTTCCTATTCATGAATCTGAATTTTTGATATTGCTGTTGCTGTGACACCAAAGACATGAGTGTTTAATGAGAGTATCAGCTAGTTGAGTTCTTCAACATAATCAGATGTTGAATTGTTGAATGTGATAGTTTGAAATGAATAAGAATTTCTGCAGAAATTACAAATCATTTACAGCAAAGATGATTTCTGAAACTGGAGTATCAACTCCAGCCTATTGCGTGCCAAATTCCCTTGGAAATTTTCTCGACAACAACAAAATAAATGGTAGACTGAGAGAAGAAGAATAAATTGTAAATTTCTGAAACAAGTTTACATGAATTAAATTCCAAGGAAAGTAAACGAGGAAAAGAAGCTAAGAAGAATTAAGCTGTGGGTTCTGAGACTTTAAACCTGATTTCTGGAATTCTGGAACCTGTGGAGCCTGAATGTTGTGAGCTCCTGCTAGATTTAATGTCAGAGATTGTTAGGAGGTCAAAGAACCAAAACTAGAAACTTGCTAAAGATGCCAGAATTTGAGTTTTGAATTACAGTGCAAGATGGGCAAGTGTTGAATTTGGTGAGTTACTAGAGATGTGCATCAAGCTTAGGAGGTTTTAAAGGTGAAGTTGATATTACTAAAATCATTGAGGAATCTGAAGTTATATAAACATGATTCTCTGAACTTAACAGTTCTGAAAGGAGTTTCTGAAATTGTGATTGGATAAAGTCTGAAGAGGAATTAAGTTATGCTTTTAAAGGGTTACATGAGTTCTAATCTAAGGAAGTATTGTTGCAAATAGGAATAGATCACAAGAAGCCAAGAAATGATATCTTTCTGATTAGGAATGGAATTATTCTCAGAAATCAGTGATTTGTATCTGTTGTGGATGAAAGTGCTCTTGCTGGGTTGAATTTGGTCCCTGAATTTGCAGCCTTGGAGTCAAATTGCTGAAATCTATCTGGAAAGGTTAAATCTGTTGTGATAAGAGTTTAAACTGTTGCTTAGTAACAAATAGTTTTGGGATCAAGCCATCCAAGCGTCTGATTCTTGACCTAGAGATTTCTCTGAACACATCACTAACCCAACTTTGCAAAAAGAATGCTATTGTGTTTAAGCTCTGTGTTCAGAGAATTTAATTAACTGAAGAGTCATGCAAGGCGATCAATGCAAGGTTAATTGCTCAAATGCTGAATTATGTTTGTAACTTCTTATGGTTGCTGTGAGGAAGTTTTGAAATGAGAATTGGGAGAAGCAATTGCAGTCAACTTCTCAACTGAGATAATTCTGATTTTCTGAACAAAGATAACTGCAAGATAAGTTTTTATCATTTCAGAGCTATATGGAATCTTTTTAACTTGAAACAGAATTTGCAAAACATTGAGTCTGTAAGAAATGAAAATGCTGATACTTAATCTGGAAAGCATTATGCTGAAAGTGAATTTCTAAAGCAGAAAACTGAGTCCACAGTTTCTGAATTTTTGCTAAATCTGCACTTTGCTGCATGAAATGGAGTTTAAAGCCATACAATCATGGGAAAAATTGAAATCAGGATGTTATTGCAGAATTGATTGATGCTGATCTGCAAACAGATTGCTGCATGAAATGAACTACTGATCTTTGTATGTTATGACTGATTAAGTCTTGGAATGTTATTTAAGTGCCTTGTATATGTGATAATAGCACCCAATTGTGAGAAAGTTGTAACTGAAGAAAACCTCAAGAAAACAGAAAAAAGGAAAATATGTAGAAAAGGAAACAGTGGCTAGAAGAATATACAGCATTTGGTTTCCATGAGGTGTTTCATTGCCCGAGACGACCAATGTTTTAAGTGTGGGGGAGGGTAGGGTGTTGGATACATAATGTGAGATTAGTTTCAAAATGCTGAAATTGAAGAGCAAAAACAGTGAAAATTTTTTTTTGGAACAGTGGCAAAACAAAAGAATATCAAGTGTGGAGATAGAGTATCAAAATTTTTGGATATCCATCAAATTGAAGGGGAGTTTAGCTTGATCTTTTGTATTGATAATGACAAATGATATTCATCTTTTACACATCAAAATTGGTCAACTCATCAAGTATATTCCTCCAATTCTCTCATCTCCTCAATTTTTCACTAAATTCTTTTCTTTTGCCTATTTCATTCACTTTCATTGTTCTTTTTTACTTTCATTTCAATTCTTGATGATTTAATCCTTTTGATTCATGTATGCTATGTTTATAGTGGTGGAGAATTAAAAAATAAGCAAGCTTATGGTAGTGAAATGTTGTGAGTGACATTGAGTGAGCTGCACTTCTACATGTTTGAGTGTGAGAGATAGAATAGGTAAATTCCTTGTGAGATTGCAACTTTCTTAATTTTTCAATTAGATTGAAACTACCATACCTACTGATTATTGTTTGGATTGTATTCATGATTGTTTCTGATCTTTAGATGATCTTAGTTAAATTCTTTTTATCATCTTCTAGGTATTACTAGGAAATTATTATGGAGATGAATCTAGTTGTTTCTTTGTTTTGTTTGCTTGCTCGGGACGTGCAAGAATAAGTGTGGGGGGATTTGATAACCATCATTTTGTATTGATATTTTGATTCATATAAGCATGCCATTTGATCTTCTCATGTGTTAATTCCACATTTATATCATATTTCATGAGTTGTATTCATTTGTGGACTTAATATTAAATTATTTTATAATTGCAGTATTTGATGCTAATGTTTTGATATATTCTTTGTAGGTATCAAAAGGGCAAGGGCTCGATCGGATCAGATCAGATCAGATTTGGGTTCAAATCTAGGGCTTAAATGAAGAGATCAAGCTTTGGAATAATATGGATCGTTCATTCAAGACATGAGGAGATCTGAGCCATCTATCATGATCAAGTCCATCCGAGCCACGGGGGAGTAGATCACGACCATTGATCAAGATATGAAGATTTGGAACAGATTTGGAGCAATTTCCACCGTTGGATCGATCCGGAGAAATCATAGCCGTCCATCATATATTTCAGATCTGATTTAAATGGGAAATGAGAAGCTACAGGGGGATCGTCAATTGCTACAATGTCAACTTCTCGCGTCAAGAACAGAGGAGCACGATCTGCTTCGGTGATCTTGATTCCATTCACCGTCGGCGAGCTTGTGAGGTCAAGGGCATCCCTTCCTTTGGCTGAAATCCATCCATTAGCAACCGGCGACGCCACTTCATCCTTCTGTTCCAGATCTGACTGCAATTTCTACCGCGACTTCGTGCGAGGAAGAAGAAGCAAAGAAGGAGAAGCAATTCAGTGGTTTGAGCCGATTCCTTTGTCTTCTGGCCGGTTATCTTCCTTTCTTGAAGCTCCGCACCCATCTCTAATTGAAGCTTTGCCGATCATCAACAACGTTGAGTTACTCTGTTTGTCTTCATCGTCGAGTTCTTCATCCGATGCACACCAAATCCAAGCTAGGGTTTCTCCAGTTTGATTAGTGTGAATCCTCTGAATGCTAGTTTCTTCATCTTTGTTTGAATTTTAGTTTTGTTGTAGTTGATCAATGCATAATTGATTCAAATTCCCTTGCTATTGCTTTGAAACCTTCGGTTAAGGTCATTGTTCTTGATGTCTGATCAATTTAGATTTTGCATAATTGTTGCATTAGGTTATTCTTGTTTGTTATTTCTTTCAATGCAGTAGTTTAGATTAGTTAGCTTCTTTGTTTGTTAATTTCCATGAGTTGAATTTACAAATGTAGCATAGTTTTAGATCCTTACTTCTTTTCTTTGTTCAAAAGTCAATTATGAAATTCCCAATTTATCCAGAAAACCCCAAGCCAGCAATAATTGATCCTAAGATTATCATTTTACCGTTTACATTCATTGGGAGACGACCCGAGTCATCTCTATGCTATATTAGTGTAGAATGAATTTGGTCACTTAATTCTTTTGATACCCATTTCACGACAAAATTAGGGTTTATCACACTCCAACTTTGAGAAGATTCTAAAGGGCACATCTCATATTTAGAGATATGCAGACATTTACTTCAATTGGAATGGGTTTGAAGAATCTTAAGAGGATCCAGATCCCGAAGAAATGGATCCTCCAGAATCTGAGGATCCAAATCCCACAGAATCTGAAGAGGATCCGAAAATGGATATTGAAGAATTTGAAGAGGATCCAGAAATGAACCTCGAAGAATTTGAAGATGATATAGAAATTGACCTTGAGGAATTTAAAGAGGATCCGGAAATGAACCTCGAAGAATTTGAAGAGGATCCAGAAATGGATCTAGAGATAAATCCCAAAGAATCAGAGGAGGATCCGAAAGAGTGTGTAGAAGATCTAGAAATGGATCTGATGGATATATCTGAGGTAGATCCACCCATCATCGAGTCTGGGATGAACATGATAGATTTGTCCACTACACTAGTATTTATCCTAGTGGGAGTGGTGCTAGCTTATCTATGTTACTAGTGTTCTATTCACTGTCATTATGTACGAACAATTTTAGCCTATTCAATTTTTTAGTCGTGTAATAATTTCTGTCGTTATGTACGAACAAAGTTATGTTATCTGTTAACAAACTTGAAAATAATTAGTTCATTTCATATTAGTTTATGTTTAATTATGATTAGTTCATATATCTATATGATTAGTTCATTTGATGAGATGTGTGTAATATAGTTGATCAATGTTGATTAGATTGGAATATATAAATGATGAGTGGAAACATAGTTATCACTTGATTTTGTAAATCAATTCTAATTTACAGTGAATCAATGATTAATTGCATGCATATGAATTACATTGAAATAATAAATAATGTGTTTATTTATATAGATTATGACAACTAAAATAATCATAGCTAAACTCAATAAAGGAAAAAAAATTCTATGAGGATAACTATAAAATATGACACCTCAAAATATAATACGTTCTTGAGGAACAAGAAGTTCTAGAGGTTGTAAATCAATTCATGGATGAACCAACTGATCGTTCTACATCACAGCACAGACGTGACCTTGATGCCTATAAGGCATGGAAAAGGAAGGACTCCATTGTTAAGGGAATATTGATTAGTTCAATGGTTGATGACCTGATATTTGAGTATGAGCTATTACTATCGGCTCATGCTGTCTGGGCAACCCTTAGAGAGAAGTATAGTGGAGTAAGTCTGAGTAAGCTCCGTCAGCTAACAATCATGTTTGATAGTTGTAAAAAATGCTCAAATGTTATCATGGCCCAACATCTCAGGGAGATGGGTAACATGATTCGAGAGCTTAAGACTGCTGGTTATGCGTTGACTGATGAACAGCAGATTCAGATAGTTATCCATTTCCTTCCTGATTCTTGGAAAACAATGAAACAGAATCTGACCCACAGTGAGAGTATCAAGACTTTCACTGATGTCTCACATCATGTAGAACTTGAGGCGAAGAGGATTGAATCCATAAGGATTTCTGGTCAAGCTTTTGTAGCTAAAGGTTATGGTTCCAAGAATAAGAAAAAATTGTTTTAGAAAGGAAAGGGAAAGGAGTCTAGTGTTGTTGCTGTTTAAAACCAAATCAAGAAGAAAGGAAAGAAATATGGACAAAAACTAAAAATAAGCTGACTTGCTTCAACTGTGGCAAGAAGGGTCATTTTGCTCAAGATTGTACTGAGCCTCAAAAGGTAGATCCATCTTTAACTTCTTTCCATGAGCATTATGTTGCAAATACAGTGTTGTTAGCTAATTCTTATTATTTGTGGATTGTAGATTCAGGAGCAACGAACCATGTAGCTCCTCATCAAGCTACATATGTGGAGTACCGTCGGGTACCAGCTGGCAACAAATGGATATATGTAGGAAACAATGTAAGAATTGAAGTTAAAGGAATTGTCACTTGTAAGCTCAACTTACATGGTGGGTGTATCTTGTTTCTACATGATGTCCTGTATGCTCTTGAGATTCAACGGAATCTAGTTTCCGTCACTTGTCTTCTTGATTTAGGTTATTATGTAAATTTTTGTAACCGTTATGTGAAACTTTGAATTAACTCTGTGTTAATTGGGCATGGTTATGTAACAAATGGTTTTATGGTTCTTGATGTAAAACTAAATAATGATAATGATTGTTTTTCAAACATTGCTCTTACTAGTAATGCTGATGTTAATGATGAAATTTGACATGCTAGACTAGGACATATAAGACAAGAACGAATGAATAGATTAGCTAAGGAGGACCTTTTAGACACTTATGCTAAGATTAACTTGTCTATATGTGAGCATTGTCTTGCTGGAAAGACAATTTAGGAAACCATTTGGCAAGGCTATTAGGGATGAATCATCATTGCAATTAATTCATTCGGATATTTGTGGTCCAATGAATATGAAGGCTAGAAATGGAAGTTCTTATTTCATTACATTTATTGATGACTTCACGCGTTTTGGTCATGTGTATTTGATTTCTCACAAATTTGAAGCATTGGATTGCTTTATTCATTACTTGAACGAAGTTGAGAATCAATTAGAACGTAAGGTTAAAACCTTGTGCACTGACCGTGGAGGTGAATATTTGTCTGATCAGTTCAAGACAATGTGTAATGAGAAAGAGATTATTAAACAGCTAACTATCCTTGGAACTCTACAACAAAATGGGGTTGCTGAAAGAAGAAATAGGACTCTTCTTGAAATAGGTAGGTTTATGATGACACAGGCTAATTTGTCAATCTCCTATTGGGAAGATGCATTATTAGTTGTAGCTTATATACTTAACAAAGTGTCTTCAAAGTCAGTTCCATCTACCCCACATGAATATTGGACAGGCAAAAAGTCAGATTTGAGTAATCTGAGACCTTGGGATCAGCTGCCTACGTTCATGATAAGACTCATGAATATGGAAAATTAGGGCGCAGAGATAAGAAGTGTATCTTTATAAGGTATTCTGAGATTTCTAAATGTTATGTCTTCATTGGTGAGCGACAAGATGGAATCATCTCTGAAATAAAGTCAAAAGATGCTACTTTTCTAGAAACTAAGTTCCCAACACGAGGTGAAGTTGATAAGACAATTCCTTTATATGAGATAGAGGAGGATAATGCTCCTTTATCAACAAATCAAGAGATGTCTTAATCTAATCAACCTAGTGGGAGTTTTTTGCCACTGAATGAGTCAATTTCTCAACAGTTTAACCTATGAAGAAGTAGTCGTCAGATTATTCCTCAGAGAAGGTTTGACATTGAGAATGAGACATTAATGATTCTCCCAGTTGACGATGAGGAACCTCGAACAGTTGAGGAAGCTTTGAGAAGTCAGTAAGAGAAAAATGAAAAATTGCAATGGATGAGGAGATGGAGTCAATGAAAAAGAATAAAGTTTGAGATTTAGTCGATCTTCCTCCAGGTTAAAGGACTATTGGGAATAAGTGGATTCTTAAAGTAAAGAGAAAAGTAGATGGATCGGTTAATAGATACAAAGCTCGATTAGTATACAAAAGGATATACCCAAATGGAGGGTATTGATTTTGAAGAAACATTCTCCCCAGTTATGAAGTTTGTGTCAATACATGTCATTCTAACTATAGTAGCACAATTCAACATGGAATTACATCAGATGGATGTAAAAATAACTTTCCTTAATGGTAATCTCGATAAAGAAATCTATATGGTATAACTAGAAGGTTACGTTGCTAAAAGTCAAGAGCAAAGAGTATGTAGACTTGGGAGGTCTATATATGGGCTAAAGTAAGCGTCAAGACAATAGAACATAAGATTTAATGAAGTCATTTTGTTTTATGATTTCGAAAGGATCAATGAGGATTATTGTGTTTACCTAATAAAGGAAAAAAGAAAGTTTGCCATTTTATTATTATATGTTGATAATATGCTAATAGCTGGAAGTGACATAAAGTGTGTGATAGAAGTCAAATCCTAGCTTTCATCACAATTTGATATAATAGATATGGGAGAAGCAGAGTACATCTTAGGAGTGAAGATCATTAGAGATCGATCAAAAAGACTTTTGGGTTTGTCTCAAGAAGCTTATATCACTAAGATGCTACACCACTTCAATATGTTAGATTGTAATATTGAGCAGACGCCTATATAGCGAGAGGTACTGTTTTGAGCAAAAGTATGTATCCTAAGACTCTTGAGGAAATAGCCAAAATGAAATAAAAATCATATGCCAATGCTATTGGTAGTTTAATATACATTATGTTGTGTACTCGTCCTGATATAAGCTATGTTGTTGGCTTAGTTAGTTGTTTCCAGTCAAACCTAGGATTGAGACACTGGAAAGCGGTAAAGAGGATATTCAGATAACTCAAAGGAATAGCAGATTATTGCCTCTGTTTCCAAGGATCGAATATGAGCCTGAGTGGCTATATAGATGCAGATTGGGCAGGAGACCTTGATGACAAAAAATCCACATCTAGCTATACTTTCTTGCCGAATGGTGGCGTCGTCTCATAGAACAGCAAGAAACAAGCTTGTGTAGCCTTGTCAACACTGGAAGCTGAGTATGTGGCTTGCGTAATGATTGTGCAAGAGGTTGTCTGCTAAGAAGGTTTCTAAAGCATCTGAAGATTGCTGAGGATAGTGGGAGTCATGTTACAGTGTACTATGATAGTCAAGCTGCAATACCTTTTTCCAAAGATCTCAAATATCACAACAAAGGCAAACATATAGAAATTAAGTATAATTTTGTAAGGGATATTGTTGATAAGAAAAAAATAATTCTTGAGTACATCCTTACACGTGATATGTTTGTCAATCCTTTTACTAAGCTATTGACTAAAGAGTCATTTCAAGGACATGTGAAGTTTTTGGGACTTTGAAGAATGTAACTTATTGTAAAGACATTTTGATAAATGAAAATGTCATGATCTATTCAGTGTATATGTCTTTGTTAAATTCAAATAAAAGTCTCGATAAGCATATTGAAAAATTAAGATTAGTCCACTCACATGGACAAACATTTCTATTTGTTAAGTACAAATAGAGGTAAGACCGTTACTTATGAGACAACTTATGTAGTTGTGAATAGAGACATACTCATAAGTTAAGGTCGCTTTGGTAATTGTGTCAAGATGAGATCATTTATTAATGATTAAATTAAATGTACCCACCATTTACTAAATCTATTTAAGGCCAGATTAGAATTCATATGTTAAATTCAGGATTAGACATTAGGTATGTCTAGATCAAAATCTGTACGATGTTAAATTTTAGGGAAAACATGTGCTCTTTTTAGTAAAGAGAATATCATCATAGTATGTGATTCATACCACATGTGCTATGACGACAAGAAGGATAGTAGGAGAATGAATCTATGCTTTTCCACTATGTGAGACCCTTGAGATTATAAGTTAATCTCAATCTTATTCTAAGTGGTGCTATTCAGCTGTCTACTTGAAGTTCTGATCAGTGTCTGCTACTTTAGCATGTTTCCTATTGGCTATGGATGATTTGGTCTATAGAGCATAACTAAGAAAATGACTGATTAGAATGAATAGATTTTCGCTAAAAATGAAGATTAAGATTGATTTATATTTGTAATATTTATTCACTGGTACCAATTATATTTTTTAGTTTAGTACATAAAATGTAATTGTAAATAATTGTTTTGATTGGAGATGTTGAACATGCTCTTGACATAATAGTAATTACGAGAGATTAGAGATGTTCACATTGATGTAATTAATTTAATTTGGGGTAAAGGCAAGTAATGATGTCTCTGATTCGTTCTATGAGCAGCTATATAAGGTGTAACAATCTTTCTTAGCAATTATTGCTCAGTGTGCATACTGTCGCACGAACCATTTATCCTAAAGTATTGATTGAATGTTCTAATTTGGTCTTTGTGACTAATAAAGGATTTGCTCTGGTCTTTGTGACATGATCATCCTGTAGTGTATGTGACTGACATGGTCTATATGACCAGATAACCTTTATGGATTGACTTGGATGAGTGAGAGATGTTGGAGATCGCTACATTGTAAAAGATTTGCAACGTTTACGTTGAGGAGATGATTGGTTCATCTTCCTCAACGTATACTGTGATTAATAGAGTCATCAAAGCATCGGTTACGTATCGATGCTTTCATCTTATAAATAGGTATCCAAGAAATCTCAAGAGGAATCGATTGAGGTGATCACGGGCAAAGAGAAGAATATTCAAGCAGTAGAGGTTTTGTTTCGTGAACCTTGAGAAGAGTTTTTTGATTCAGTTTCGTGATCGCTGTTTCGACGGCAAGCAGTGACCGGTGACTAAGTTCGTCTTAGGAGATCACTGTGAGTTGGTATCATTTTTATTTTGTGTTTGTTTCATGCTATCAAAGACTACACTTTTTGCTCTTAGCTGATCTATTTAGGGCGATGAACGAGATGTGCCAAGAACTCGAGCCAACTTCGGCTCAAGCTCAATTTGATTCTATTTATACTAACTTGATCTCAAGCTCGTTCGAGCCGGTAGAGTTGAGCTCGAGTTATATATATATATATATATATATATATATATATATATATATATATATATATATATATATATATATATTTTGACTCGTTAGGTTTAATGAGTTATTGAGCTAGTAATAATTAGACTTGAACTTTGCTCGATTTCTAATCAAGTCAACTTAAGCTCGGCTCGAGTCAAGTTTTAATTAAGCGGCTCATGAGTAGCTCATGAACGACCCACGAGCGACTCACTAGGGGCTCACTGAGTGTTTTTGACTAATTTGTACTCCTAGAGCTATGGTAGAAATATAAATGAAAGCTACGTTAAGTGGGGCGGTTTGGTTAAATCACATTTAAAGAAAATAATACACGAATATTTAGATAGAAAATATTTAAAATGTTATTTTGACATTTTTTAAAAAAGTAAAATTTTTAGCATAAAATTTTTAAAAGTATTTTTTTATTTATTTTATCAAAAATACTTTGATGCTTTTTTATTAAAACAGAGAAGAACATAAGAATATTTTAGATAGAAAATTATCTGTAAAATATTATTTTAATATTTTTTTTAAAAAAGGTTATCCACCGATAAAATTAATAAAAAGACATTTCTTTTCTGCCTACTTAATTCATTTAACAATTTTTTTACACCATCCAATTTGCCATTCATCATTCTCTTTTACTTTGAATAACATTTTCTTTTAAAAAAAATCTCTAAAGTTGACTGGTGATGATTCCTTGGGATCAGATTCTAAAAATTGGTTTTGTGATTTTTTTTATTATTATGATCTCTCACGAGGTAATTCTTTATTAAATTTTAAAATTGGTATTGTGATTTTGTTTAGGTTTAAATTTAATTTATGTTGATTAATTTTAGAATGATTAATTTAGTTTCATGAAAATTTTTTATTTAAGATAAATCAGAAAATAGACGACTCATTAATTAACATTTTTAAGTCAATTATTTATTAAAAAATATATCTTTTAATTTATTGAAATTAAAATTCGTTGCAAACGGAGAAAAGGACTGTTGTCCCGGGCGCTTTTAATTTTTTTTATCTTGATCTCACAGAGGTATTTCTTTATGTTGAACACTTAACAAGACTCTACTTCTAATAGTAATATTATACAAATTTGAATTTTTATTTTGAATTTTAAAAAGGCAAACATTCAAATTGCCCCTTATTTTATTATTATCCCACTCTAAGTAAAAAAAATATCTTAAACAATGTCCTACTTAGTATATATTAGAGTAATTTTGATCAAAATTAGAGCGGTCAATGACTCACATTGGATTTGTCAATGACTCATATTGGATCAAATGGACATTGAAATAATTTTAGTTAAAATTATTATAATAAAATTAAATAATTTTTATTAAAATTGAAGTAGTTTTGACGACTATTAGAATAATTTTGACTAAAATTATTTCTCATTATATAATTTTGATCTACCATTATTATAATAATATTAAAGCAGTTTTAATTAATATTTTAGTAATTTTGATCAATTTTAAAATATCTTTAATCACTATGAAGTAACACCAAAATTATTCAACTTGTCTAATAAACAATAATTTTTTTATAAAAATAATAAGTTAAATATTTTTAAAATGTTTTTTTCAATAGAAAATTACATAACAAAAGCATGATCTAAAAGATTTGATTAAGTAATATTTAATTATGATGAAACTTAGTCTGATTCAAAACTCCCCCTCATAAAACTCTCAATGGATGGAGTGTCCGTGCTCTCGGTGCTTGGTAGTAAACAAAACAGACAGACGAGTTTTTTAAATAATGAGAATTTATTTTTTACATAGTGTATGTATCGAATTACTCGTTTGAACTAATTCGGAAAGTATTGAACTAATTCCTTTTCGGATTTATCCTATTTTGTCTTTTATTTTTATTCCTATTCTTATTCCGAATGGAGTCTCCCTAAATAGCTTCGTATTACAGTGGGGACGCAACTTGGACGCAAAGGAAAAATTTTCGGCAGACCTACTCGCAGGTCACAATCCAACCCATTCGTATCGCACATCGACTCTCCAACTCTTCGTCCACTCACACAGCGGGTACGGACGGGCGTAATTCTCTTGGGCGTCTGACTAACGGCATTGACCAATCTTCTATGAAACTTGAAATGGAAACGCCAGCCGTTGCCGTGCTTTTCTCCTCTTGCTCCCGATCGCTCGTTATATTAATGAGAGCTTGGAATCGGCCATTAATCCATCCACGGTCGCCTGGGAATCTTCTTCGCCTCGGCTGTCGGAAGATCTCGTCGCCCGTGTAAGTGTCTTCACTCAGTGACGTAGAACCACTTTAACTAGCGATGTGATGATCGTTTTAATCTCCTTTTCCCCCCTTTTGTCCTTTCGCGATTCAATGTTGGTGTTTTCGGTTTTTGTGGGGAACTCGGATATTTTTGTCTTTCCCCCTTGGAATTTTCGGCAAAGGAATCGATTTTGAGTTTCGCTGAGATTGGGAACGGAACCGTTTTAAGTATGATCATGGTTCCATTTTTTTTTTTTTTTTGTCATAGCTTCAACTGGTCGTGATACTGCACCGCGTATGGAATAAAATCTGTGATGTTATTGGGTAATGACCACATTGAGAACATTTCTCTTTACTTCCTGCCTTTCTGATGATTAAGCTAAGCAATTTTGATGCTCTGAGGGGTGAGCGCGATATGATATTTTGTCATATAGGCTTTTTAATTTCATAACGAGAAAAAAATGGAAATTTTTGAAAGATTGTTTTGTTTGTTTAGCTGAAACCTTGGTGTTCCAATCCTGTTATTCAGCATATCTCGTGTCCGATAAGCTAAAGATTGCCACGGCCTCTGTTATACGGTATTGAAACTGTAAGCGTGCAAATAGACTTATAGATTTATGTCAGGAACCTAACTGAGAGCTGGTTGAGAACATGAAAGAAATGGTGTAGGGAAGTCGATTGGCCAAAGTTCTGGAAATTCTCTAACCTGCGTAAAATTCCAGTAGAAAGTTTTTTGGATAACTGTTGCCTCTACAACTCTTACAAAGGGGCATCCCCTGCACAACCTTGCAAAGGAATGTCGCTCCCTCATCACATTTTATAGTTCTCAACTTCCCTACTCATCTTATCAGCCTGCATAGCACGTCGATAGCTCCGTTCCTCTGACATATACACCACAGTGCCTCCTTCGAGCTTCTTACCATCAGTAATGTCTTTTTTCTCTTACTATTGTAGTGCAAACTCAATGAACCAAAATGGTGATTTCACTCACCCCGAGCACCCCTCATCATAATTGTAGTGCAAACTCAAGTCTGGTCATGTGATGGCCTTTTCCTTTCTGCCAATGTTTGGTGTGCTGATCCTTTGGGAAAATAATCTCTCTCAATTTAAATACCTTGGTGGCTTCTGATTATTCCCAGAAGAAAAGACTTCAACTTGTCTAGAATGAGTTTATATCTTATTTAGTATGCTATGAATTTTCCTTTTGAAATACAGCAGCAATTAATATCTTTGATAAAAATATACTAGCTTTTTGGAAATAACACACTTTTATTGAGTTTTCATTTTCAAAACTTGTGGACATTTGTGTGGATTCATTTTCTGATTACCTATTGTGTAGCATATAACAAAATTTTCTCTTAAAACAAATATAGTCTAGAGCTTAGTAGGTTCTTCAAGTATATTTCTCTTGGATGGACACTTTTCATTGCTGTTTGTTTTTCCTACTATGATTACCTGGTTGGGTAAGTTTTGTTTTTGATATTATATCTTATTAATTTAGATCTATAAAGTATTATCATTAACCAAGTAAATAGGTATTGCTAATGACAGTTAATCGGGAGAAAAGTAATAGACACAGAATTAAGAATGAGTTCCTCTACTGAAGGAGCACCTATTATAAATAAGGTTAGTTCTTTTTTAGTTCTCGACTAATTAGTTCCTTGCACTTAGCCAAATGACCCTTACTCTTCTACTTGTCTTTGTATTTTGTTTTGTTAATGGACAGGGAAGGTATTTGGCAATTTTAGTCTGCTGGCTACTAGGAAATGGATGTCTTTTCTCATGGAACAGTATGCTGACAATTCAAGATTACTATAGTTACCTTTTTCCGGTATGTATTTTTTTTCTTTTACTCAATTCTGATATTGTTGTTTGTTTGTTTTTTTCTTGAATTAGTTTTACATATGCTATTTCTCTTGCCTAACTTTGAAATGAAGAAGACTACTCAGTTCTGCTAGTGACTAATTAAGGGTTCCTTTTTTCCTTTATCTCCACTATCAAATTTATTGAAGTGCACTACTGAAGAAGTCCCTATGAATGGCATGAAATTTAGCCCACCCTACCTAGTGGGATAAGGCTTGATTTTTGTTGTTGTTTATGGTTCATGTTGAGTTGTCAATTGAACATTATATATTGTCTTTTTGTGCACTCCTTGTTATTTGAAATTAATAAAATTAGAAAAGAATTATGAAGACATCTGCATTCACTTCATTGAAAAATGATACAAATATATATACAACTCTATGATCTCTAAAAAAAAAAAAGGATAGCCCGGTGCACGAAGCTCCCGCTATGCGGGGTCCCGGGGAAGGATCCATTGTATGCAACTTTACCTTGCTTTTTTGCAAGAGGCTGTTTCCAGGATTCGAACCCGTTACCTTTTGGTTACAAAGCAACAACTCTATGATCTCTAATTAGGAAAAAAAATCCCTATAAGTAAGCCAAATAATACATCATAACTAATTTGAAATATTATGATTTTTATTCCTTATTTTCAGTAATCCTTATCATCTCTTTTCAACATTATTTTGATTCCTTATTTTCCGTGATCTCTTTCCAACATTATTTACTATCAGCAATACAAAATATTCACAGCTGAATGTATGAGAGACTTGGTTCTCACTTGTTCTTTTGACTCATGCTATTGTTGTGTAGATGAACCTTCACAAAGAAATAATTGGTTTTACAATTGATTAACTTATTTTACCACAATGTTGCAGGACTACCACCCAACTAGAATACTTACTCTTGTTTACCAACCTTTTGCCCTGGGAACAATTGCTATTCTTGCATATCATGAAGCAAAGATTAACACCAGAAATCGCAACATAGCTGGATACACTCTCTTTTTCTTGAGTTCATTAGCTCTAATTGTGGCAAGTATCAAATTATTTTTTGTGTTTTCATTGGCACCCAAGTTCTTGATTTCCAATGCAAGTTTCTCCACTATAGTTGGATGTTGCAACTTCTGGAAAAGGTGGCATTGGAGAATTTATAGGTGTATGTGCTGTAAGTGGGGCATTTGGAATTGCTGATGCACATGTGCAAGGGGGGATGGTTGGTGATCTTTCTTTAATGAGCCCAGAGCTTATACAAGTAAGATATTTAGTCTCAATCAAACTCATTTAAGATTAGCAAAAGCAATCAGACACGAAGTTTTCTTGTGAATGCAGTCCTTCTTGGCTGGGCTAGCAGCTTCAGGGGCTCTAACATCTGCTTTGAGGTTAATCACAAAAGCAGCTTTTGAGAACTCCCAAAATGGTTTTCGGAAGGGAGCAAGTATGTAAGATGTTCAATTTTGACTAATAAACCATTTTTATTTTATATAAATATGGAATTACGATCCAAAGTATTGAGTAATTAGTAATATTTGAATGCAATGGAAATCTATGGACTACTGTTAGTTTTTAATCTCCTGAAGTTTGAACCTTCATATTCCACTCTAGTTGGCTTTGTTATTCTATTTCCCCCCTCACTTCTGCATCAACTTGTGTAAGGACACATCTAGTCTTTCTATATCTTCTAACATATAATACACTTTGTTGATCTTTATTATTGCCTTTCCAATTTCATCTGGCTGAAATATTTCATTTCTTGATTGTTTTCCTCCAAGGCTCCAAATATGTGCTTATTGGATCTATTGACTACTGTACTGAATTATAGTAGTAGTACAGGTTTGGTCATCATGATCAACTACTAAATTTTTTTATTAGCTAAGTTTGCATAAATTTATAGTAAAATTAATGTTAGATCATGTCAAATTTAACAGCAATATCATTTTATTTTGCTTTCTTCTCTGATTATAGTTCTGCTTATCATCATTCGATATAATAAGGACAATGAAAAATTCCTAGTTTCTTCCACTATACCTGAAGCATTGAATCCACATATTATGGTCGATTTATCTCCTTATTCTAGTAAGTAAGAAGTTGAGGATCTTATAGGATGTGCTGAAGTTTCATTTGTGCTTCTTGCAGTGATGTTCTTCTCAATTTCATGTTTCTTTGAGCTTGTGTGTGTTCTTCTTTATGCATTCGTCTTCCCCAAACTGCCAATCGTGAAGTACTACCGTGAAAAGGCTGCCTCTGAAGGCTCAATGACAGTTTCTGCTGACCTTGCTGCTGGTGGAATGCAGAAACACCAAGTCCAAGAGGTAAGGTTCCGTCGCAGAGTTCTAGTCTACTAGTGCAAAACATACTCATAAAAACCTATCCTTCGAACTTATTGGCCTTTGTAGGTTGAGGATCCAAATCTTAAAGAACGTTTGAGCAACAAACAGTTACTCTTAGAGAATGTTGACTATGCAATCGACTTATTTCTTATCTATGTTTTGACATTGTCAATATTCCCTGGATTCTTGGCTGAGGACACAGGCTCCCACAGCTTGGGTTCATGGTAAGGATTCTCATAAGTCGAATATGCAAATGATCTCGACATTGCAATTGTAACTTTGTGAAGCATCCATAGCAAGACAAATACATTTTAGATGTTTTCAGCAGCAGTTGCCTTTGAATTTGCTTCAGGTATGCACTTGTGTTGATCGCCATGTATAATGTTTGGGATCTCATCGGAAGATACATTCCTCTTCTGAAGCCATTGGAGCTATCATCTAGGAAAGGTCTTATGGCTGCAATTCTTTTGCGATTCCTACTCATTCCAGCCTTCTACTTCACCTCCAAGTACGGGGACCAAGGATGGATGATCATGTTGACCTCATTCTTAGGACTAAGCAATGGTTACCTTACAGTCTGTGTTCTTACTGCCGCACCAAAAGGATACAAGGTTACATCCCAATTTTCTTGTTTCTTCCTTTCTTTCGAAGAGACTAAATGAAATTTGTTTGTACAGGGACCAGAGCAGAATGCTTTGGGAAACTTGCTTGTAGTATTTCTTCTCGCCGGTATTTTTGCTGGGGTTACGCTTGATTGGTTATGGCTGATTGGCAAAGGTTGGTAACAATGCTTCTATTCTTCATTTCCAAGTTTAGGAGACTACTCTGGTGCCAGTTTAAGCTGTATAGTTCGTGCTGTTTAATAAGATGTAGTAAGAATGTTATTAGTTTGATGGTTTGCGACTCGAGGAGTCGCAGGACGATTATCATTTGTTAACACAGTCGAATGTTTTGATTAAAATCGAAGCAGTCCAATGACTCATATTTGGCTAGTTTTGATCAATATTGTTATAACAATATTAAAACAGTTTGGCCAAAGTTGAATATTTTTAATTAACACTGTTTCACATTGTATAATTTTGATCAACCGTTATTATAACAGTGTTAAAGATGAGTAATTTTAGTTAATACTGAAATAGTTTTGATCAATATAAAGTAATCTTAATTAAAATTGAAGAGTTTGACCAAAACTACTCTTTTTTTTAATGTCTAACTAGTCTAATAAAAAATGATATTTTTAAAATAAAAATTAAGATGAATACCTTTTATATTTTTTTTATATAGAAATATGATAATAAAAATATAAGGCGCGACAAATTAAAGATTTAATTAAATAGTTCTTACGGGTGTGGTGCGTAAAATATTAAGGGAAAAATAAAAAGATAAGAGTTCAAATCTAAGTAGTAGGATGAATAATCTAGAGATCGACTTATAAACATGTACAAATTGTACTTTGAATTTGTCCACGGATGCCCTTGCTCTAGTCAATCCTTACAACTACTGTAATGGTCCTCCCCCGAGCACCTATTGGATCCTAGACGCTTCCGTTGGAACTATAGCGTCTGACTGACTATGAGGCTCTTGTTCGAACCGCCCATCCATTGTTCGTTATATAGGCCTCTCGCTACCTCAAGTGGGGAATGAAACCTAAAGGATAATTGACTGTCTTGCGAGCGGTCCGAACAAGGAATTCACAGATTCCACGCCTACTAGTTACGCCAATAGCTCGATGATCATTTTTCGGAAGCACTTTTGGTAGACTTTATTGCTATTGCATCTCTCGGTTATATAGAATGTATAAAGATGGCCATTAGCCTTAGGTCGATTGAGCCATGCAACACTGGTGTAGCAGAGATCCACACAGATGTACTAGATTGGCCATGGTTGATGGCCGAGTTATATGAGAATCGATCAATTGAGCAATTTATGGTTTTGGTGCATGAGGACATAGGCGTTTTGGCGCCTTCGGCCTCCACGCAAAGGGCGTCGACGGGTCTGTCCCTCTTGCCTTCTGCTCCGGGAGAAGACCACACAAATGTACTATAATGACCAGGGTTGATAGTCGAGTTATATAAGGATTGGGCAATTTATGGTTTCGGTGCGTGAGGACCTAGGTTCTTTGGCGCCTTCGGCCTCCACGCAAAGGGCGTCAACGGGGTTGCCCCTCTTGCCTTCTGCTCTGGGTTCCTCCTTACGGTCGAGCACTTTATTACGGTCCATCTTTTCTTGCATGGCAAGTCTGTTTTTTTCACTTCTAATCGAGTGGCAGGAGTGTTGCGTACATTTGAATGGAAAAAGAGGAAGAAGAATCCTTTATATATGGATTTAGTCCCATATTAAAAATTTTACTATAATATGGTTACGTTATATTATTGCATATGTATTGAGGAATTTTAAGAGGTAAACATAGAAAAATTTATTGTTAGACTTTAAATTAAAGAACACAAATTTCATTATCTTTTGATAGTCATATTTTGTATACCGCAAAATTTACTAAGTTAATAATAACTAGGGAATTAGCATTGCCTTTAATATGTTCTCATTGAATTCTAAGTCCTTTATTAAGAAAGACATCCATAAATTTTATCTAGCGTTTAGAGTCTAATCCTTTTCTTACTTCTTTTGTCTGTTGACTATATTTGACTATAGCCTCACAATCAGTTCTTATAGTAATTTCAGACTTATTACAAATAAACAATAGGAAAGCTTCTAAACAGTAAATTACTGTTAGTAATTCAAAATCTAAAGACGTAAGTCTCCCATTTTCTTTATATTTTCCTGATGCATATCTGCACAATTGTTCTGAAATTTTTAGGTCATACTTAGATCTGTTACTAAATAAAACTCCTCCCCATCCTGTTTTACATCTATATGTTTCAATATCTTGTTGGTTAAAATATCTTTGTCCTGTTTGAGAAGTTTATTATACAAAGGGCCACTAATTTTTTCAATATCTTTTAAATAGGGTCTTGCATAATTGAGTAATCCTAAGAATGATCTAAGGCTACGTTTGGTTGGGTGTAATGTAATCTAGTTTGTAATGTAATCAAATTTGTAATGTAATGTAATATAATCTTGATTACATTACTAAGTTTGGTAATATAATGTATGTAATATTTGATTACAAGGGTGATTACATTCTTTTGTTTGGTATCTATTATTTTTTATAAGCAATGTAATTCGTATTATTATAAAATGACAAAAATATCCTGTGACCTCTACCGATGGCCACCGCACCTCTGTCGGAGCTTGCGGCAACCAGCGGCCGTCGATGTTGGCCTACTCCATCGGCCGCCGCCGGCCGCCGCTAATCGACAATCGGCGACGGAGACAACCGCCGGCGGTGGTCGCCGGTGGAGGCGGCGGACAACGGTGGGCGTCGACGGCGGCGGCCGGTGGCCACCGGTGGTGGCGGCCGACGACAGTAGGCCGCGGTTGCGATGGACTAGGGGTATATTCGACATTTAAATTTTGGTTAAACGGTGACCTCGTAATATAATCGGATTACATAGTATTTACTTTGTAATCCAATTACAAAACTTCACTACCTTTGTAATCCAGATTACATTATATTACAAGTTTTAAATTAAATTAAATAAAATAATCAACCTTGTAATGTAATCCTGATTACATTACAAAGCAGATTACACCCTACCAAACGTAACCTAAGTATTTTGATGTCTTCCATTTTATTTGGAAAGTCTAAGATTTTACTGGTGATATGAGATTGGAGTGTTATCTTTCCTTGACCGATAAGACTGCCTAAGAATTCAATGTAAGGAACAATTAGTTTCATTTTTCTATGAGAGACAATTAAACCATGTTTTTCAAACAGGTTAAATATCATGTGTAAATGTGTATAATGTTCTTCTTTTATTTTAAAAAATACCAGAACATCATCAATATATACATAGGTGAAGTTTGTAACAGGTCTAAAGATGCTACTTTTAGTCCGAAAGGCATTACTAACCATTCAAAATGACCTTCAGGACAAGAAAAGGCTGTCTAGGGGATTGAGTCTGGATGCATTTTAACTTGTCAAAATTCTAATTTCATATCAAATTTAAAGTACCATTTAGATTTTTGGATTTTGTTAATTAATTGCTCTTTATCTGATATTTTATGCCCGTCTTCATGGCAATTATCATTTAGTCTTTTGTAATTAAACATCATTCTAAACTGTCCTCTTTTTTACTCAGCTCCTTTATTGACTATAAAAATAGGACTCCTATGTCTAGACTTTGATCTCTGTATAGCTTTTAATGCCAGAAGTTGAGTAATATGCATTTTACATTCTTCTATTTCTCAATTTGAGTATTTTAAGTCTTGTGATTTAATAGTTAAGTCTGGATTAATGATATTTAGTTTACAATACACTTTATTTTTTTCTCAATATTTAATGAGATTTTCACCAAGTATTTCTATTTTTTCTAGTCTAGAAATGATAACATCTAATGTATCTTTCTTACTAAGTAGCGAATTTAAATAAGAGGGTTTAAAACAATCCTGATAGTAAGTCTCTGGTTCATGGGTAAAAGCAAGATCTTCTATGTCTTTGCTAAAATCTTCTTCAGGGCTCCAAGAGCCAAGTATATCTAGTTTTCCTGTAGGGAAAGCGTTACCTTAGGAGCCTTAGGTAGTGAGAAACTAGGTTTACAGGTACATGGTGAAGAAGAGGAAGTAGGATTATAACATTTAGCAGGGGGGGTACCACCACGCGACCCAACGCTGACCTCTGAGGGATAAGCAAAGAGAATAGGAGAAATGATGGGTGTAGTGAGAAAGATAGCATAATCCTTAGTAAGTAAAAGAGCATGGTCCGGAGAAATAAGGAAATTAAGACCAAGGATTAAAGGAATAGATTTATGAGGCATAGGGCGTGTCCACAGTTGAGGTAAAGTTAACGGAGGACTAAAAACACCGCAATTAGTGTCAAACCTAAGATGAACATTTTTAACAAATTTGGTACAACTTAATTGTTGCCCATCAAATTGGATGCTCAGAAGAGGAGTATTGGTGGTTTTAATAAGGGTAGGAGGAAGAAAAAAGAAGCGGAGCTTCATCAATAGTAGAGGTTGTGGCTCCACTATCTAAGAATGCATGTAAAGTTAATTCATGGCCTTGGATGTTTAGGGTACATTAGACCCGGATATCAATAGTGAGTCCTTGATTACAATAACTGGGAGTTTGAATAAAAACAAACTCTAGGTTTGGTGGTGATTCGGGAATAAGAGGACTTTTTCCTTTATCCAGATAAGGATCCTGAAGATAAGAAGAAGGATTAGGTTCCTTTGGTGGATAAGTGTCTTCTTTCCCCGTCAGACGTCCGGTCAGCTCGTCGACTGGTCTGGACTTCGTGTCAGCTACCTGATCAGCCCGTTGACCTAGCTGAACTTCCCTACAACACTGAGTTAGCATAATAGATAAAACCAGTGTTAACAAAATTCAAGTATAGCCTAGGGGTACCTCCTAGGGTTGTCTAGCTTCACTCATTAGAACTTCCATTGCTTGGCTTCACTCACTCGGACTTCCTCCACCTAGCTTCACTCACTAGGGCCCGGTTTCACTCACCGGGACTTCCACCACCTAGCTTCACTCACTAGGGCCCGACTTCACTCACCGAGACTTCCACCACCTAGCTTCACTCACTAGGGCCCGGCTTCACTCACCGGGACTTCCACTTTGCCTAACCTTTGGTTAGGACTTACCTTTGCTAGTCATCTAGTGCTGATTAGACTTCTCTCTCCCAAACATCAAGTCCTGTTTAGGTCAACCCTTGGTCATATTATCAAACATCGAAAACCTAGAGGTCGATTGCACCAACAATTGTTGGTGCGGTTAGCACTAACGGTCTAACTCAATTTTGATGAACGACAACGTAGGTTAAGTTAGTTTCATATTGATCTAACACTTCTACGAAGTATACAGGAGAAGCCCAGATGGGTCGACAGACTGACCTGACATCTGGCACGAAGTCTAGCTAGGTCGACGGGCCGATCGGATAGCTGGCACGAAGTTCAGACGAATCGAGGGGCTGATCAAACGTTTGACACGAAGTCCAGCTAGGTCAAAGGGCCGACCGGATGGCTAGCACGAAGTCCAGATGGGTCGAAGGGTTGACCGGATGTCTGGCAAGTAAGTTAAGGTAAGTCACTGGAGGGGAGTGACTATGAGGACGCGTTCCCGGGAAGGGAACATTAGACGTCGGTCCAACTTAGATCCATTTCGGAAACTCTAAGTTGAGATCGTGACTAGATTCCGGTCTCGAGGAGATGGAATCTAACTACTACTTTTATTACTCTTATAACTTAACTGTGCTAACACTTTGTTTTACAGGATAGTTTTGTATTTTGCCTCGGACCAATGTTTTTTATAGGTTGCTGAAAAAATAAAGGTCCAGGTGCCTGGAAGGGATCCGGACACCCGGGATGCAAAAAATTATCCCTAGCCATGTCGCCACATGGAGCTTCATGTGTGGACGAGTTACGTCACACTCTAGGCGCCCGGAAGGGATCAGGGCGCCCCGAGCCTCCTATATAAGGAGGGTGAGGCCTGGAGCAAAGAACAACAAACGACAAGATCTCCCATCGATTGCTCTGCTGTGCTCCTGCGACGCTGCTAAGGCTCTCCGACAAGTGTTGTTTTTTCTTTCTTCTAAATTATTGTCAGTATTATTTTTACTAGCATTTATGTACTTTACTATTGTAATCAACTTTTCGAATTACTAATGGATTGCCCAACGAAAGCACTCAACAAGTGCGGACCTTGGAGTAGGAGTCGCCGAAGACTCCGAACCAAGTAAAAATTACTTGTGTTAGCGTTGTTGTTTTCGTATTTATTCCACCGCGTACTCTCACTAAATTTTTTAATCGCTATTCACCCCCCCCCCCCCATCTAGCGAATTCATGATCCAACAAGTGGTATCAGAACATGTACCATTCTGATTTGGTGCAACCACCAATCAAACAGGGGTGAAATTTGTTTTGATTTTTTTCAGTTTTCAATTTTGCACTATAAATCCAAAATGGTATTATTGGCAGTTTTGGAAAAATTTTTTTGTAGTAATTAAGCTAAATTGGTGCAACACCAATTCGATTGGTTCTTTAACTTTATTCCGCACTGCTAATCCAAGATCAAGTCTTGGGATTTTTTTTCTCTTTGTTTAATTATGTGCAGGACATATATGTCTCAAATTGAAGGCTTCAGCACAGTACGCCCCCCCTATTCAACGGGGATGATTTTTCGTACTGGAAGAAGTGGATTGAGGTCTACTTGAAGACCGATTTCAATTAATGGTTCAGTGTCACCAGAGGCTACAAGGTGCTGATAGACAACTCCGGAAACCCACTAGACCCGGAACAGTGGACTCCGGACATGAGAAAGAAGTCCTCGACGGACTACAAAGCTCTCAACATGCTACAATGCGGGCTGACAAAAGAAGAGCTGAACCGAGTGGGACCGCACCAAAACGTGAAAGAGTTGTGGGACAAGTTGATTGAACTACACGAAGGAATAAGCGACTACCTCGAGTGTGCCTGCTCCTGCGTATCTTAGTTTTTGTATTGCCTTTCTGACCTTGTAAAAACTATGTAAGTGTTAATGAATGGTCACCCGTTCGACGAACCTTTTTATTTGATGTCACTCATTTGTGCTACGTCATTTGGCGCTTCCTTGCTTTATTTTTCTTTATTTGTCCCTGCATTGTCGCTCAGGATCGAGTGCGACTACGATCCGCTTACCATTTTGCGTAGCCAAAAACTTCGAAGTGTGGCTACGGGGTCCATCGGTCAACATCATACTACTCGTTTGGATAAGCCATTTTTCGTTGGTCTCGAGTTTATAACCGCCGCTCGGCTATTGAAGTCGCAGACTTGGATTCAAGGTCATTGTAAGACCGTTGACATGTGTAGATAAGGATTTAAGGTCGCCGCTCGACCGTTGACGAAGACCAAGATTTAACGTCGCCGCTCGATGGTTGACGAAGACTAGGGTTTAACGTTGTTGCTCGACCGTTGATGTTGACGAGGGTTTAAGGCCACCACTCGACTGCTGATGACGATAGGGGTTTAAGGTCACAGCTTAACCGCTAATGATGACAGGGATTTAACGTCGTCACTCGACGGTTGGTGAAGACTAGGATTTAACGTCACTGCTTGACGGTTGACGAAGACCAGAGTTTAACTTCGCTGCTCGACGATTGACAAAGACCAAGGTTTAACGTCGTCACTCGATGGTTGACGAAGACTAGGGTTTAACGTCGCCGCTCGATGATTAACGAAGACTAGGGTTTAACATCGCCGCTCGACGATTGACGAAGATCAGAGTTTAACGTCATTGCTCGACGGTCGGTGAAGACTAGGGTTTAACGTCGCTGCTTGATAGTTGATATGCGTAGACAAGAATTTATAGTCGCCGCTTGACTTTTAACTTGGCTGATCGACTCAAGAGTTTAGAATACTTGTGCTTTTTATTCATATTTGTCTTGCACTCAAAAGACACACACTTATACAAATACATCGATATTCACTAGCACACCTCTCACCCAACCTTGTAGGGTTGGAGGTGGTTCACACCCCACGACTTCTCGAGCTGTCTTCCATCTTCGTCCTCTAGGTAGTAGGCTCCCGAGCGGAGCTTCTGCATGATCTTGTAAGGTCCCACCCATGGCGCCTCAAGCTTGGTGACATCGTTGACCGACTTTATTCTCTTCCACACCATGTCGTCGACTTGGAAGGACCTCCAGATCACCCTTCGATTGTAGTTTTGCTTCATCCGCTGCCGATACGCCATCAACCGAACAGTAGCCTTATCCCTCACCTCATCCACCAAATTGAGCTCCATGAGTGTCCGCTCAGCGTTCCCCTTGTCGTAGAGCTACAACCGGTCAGATTCTACTTCGACCTCCACGGGGATCACCGCTTCACCGCCGTACACCAGATGAAATGGTGTTACGCCAGTCACCTCCTTTGGAGTTGTGGGAGGGCCCACAAAACACTGGGGAGCTCGTCAACCCAACTGCCTCCTACGTGGTCGAGTCGAGCTCGCATGCCTCTGAGGATCTTCCGGTTGGTGACTTCCGACTGGCTGTTTCTTCGGGGGTAGGCCACAGAGGTGAAGGCCTGCTGGATGTCATAGCCTTCACACCACTCCCTGAGCCTCCGACCAACGAACTACCTCCTGTTGTCTGATACGAGTCGACGGGGCATGCCGAACTGACATATGATGTTCTGCTAGATGAATTTGATAACTATCTGTTCACTTATTTTGGCCAGTGGCTCGTCCTCCACCTACTTTGAGAAGTAATCCACCGCAATGAGCAGGAATCTTCGCTAAGCGATCGCCATGGGGAACAATCCAACGATGTTCATGCCCCATTAGTCGAATGGGCAAGACACCGTGGGCGCCTTTATCTCCTCGGTCCGCCGGTGCGGGATGTTGTGATACTTTTAGCAGGACAAGCAGATAGCTACTATCCGAGCAGCATCCTCTTGGAGAGTGGGCCAAAAATATCTAACGAGGAGAATCTTTTGAGCCAGTGAACAACCACCCGGATGGCCTTCACAGGAGCCTTGGTGTATTTCCTGAAGGATATATTCTACATCCTCTAGTCCAACGTACTTTAGCAGGGGCTTGGGCCATCCCCGACCAAGGTGAACCATCCAACCCTCTTTTTCAATAAGCGGGTCTCTTCCTGATCGGAAGGTGTGACACTCGATTGGAGGAACTCTATCAATGTCATCCTCCAGTCGCTCGAGAAAGTTATCCCTTCCATCCTATCGATATGCGCCACCAATGAGACTTACTCGATCGACTATATCATGATCAGCAACAATGAACTAGCTAACTTCGCCAACTCATTCGCAACATAATTCTTTACCCGGGGAATCTTCTGTATAAGGACTTCTTAGAAAATCGCTTTCATCTTCTCAAAGGCTTCTACGTACAGCTTGAGTCTAGAGCTGCTTATCTCGAACGTCCCTAATAGCTGCTGAGCGACCAACTAAGAGTTCGAGTTAATAAGGACTTTTGTTGCTCCTACATGCCGAGCCGCCTGTAAGTCGGCTATCAAGACTTCATATTCAGCTTCGTTATTTATCGTCCGATAGCCCAACCGAACAGAAAGCTGCATTCGATCTTCCTGTGGTGAAATTAGCAGTATGCCGATCCCACTGCCTTGCCGAGTGGAGGAACTGTCGTCATATATTTTTCAAGTTGCTTCCGGCTCGACATTCTGAACCTCTATGATGAAATCTGCCAAGGCCTGAACTTTGATTGTCATTCGTGGCTGATATTGTATGTCAAACTCACATAACTTGGTTGACCACTTGATCAACCGTCCGGATGCCTCTTAGTTGAGAAGGACTCTTCCTAGGACATTGTTGGTCATTACGACGATTGAATGCGCCAGGAAGTACAGACGGAGTCTCCGAGCGGCTAACACTAACGCATAAGATAACTTTTCAAAACAGGTGTAGCGGGATTCTGCATCTTTCAATATATAGCTTAAAAAGTACACAGGCTGTTGCTCATGGCTGTCCTACCTAACTAATTCCGAGCCAAACGCATACTTGGTGGACGACAGGTAGATCCAAAGCGGCTCACCAGCACTCGACTTAGCTAACACAGACAAAGATTTAAGGTACTCCTTGAGCTCTTCTAACGCCCAGTTACACTCCGTGTCCCAATGAAATTTTGTAGCTTGACACAACACCTTGAAGAATGGATGACTCCGGTCAGATGACTTGGAGATGAACCTTAACAGCGCGGTAATCTGTCCAGTCAACCGCTAGGCCTCCTTCAAGTTACGTGGAGGTGACATGTCTTGTAAGGACTTTACTTTACTCAGATTCACCTCGATCCCTCGCTCAGTGACAATATATCCTAGGAAGCGGCCACTCTTCATGCCGAACATGCACTTGTTCGGGTTCATCTTTATTCCATAGGCACTCAGAATTTGGCAAGTCTCCTCGACATCTGCATAAAGGTCAACAGCTCGGAGAGATTTTATTAATATGTCATCGACATATACCTCCATATTGCGGTCGATCTACCATCGGAACACCTTACTCATGAGCCTCTGGTAGGTGGCACTGACGTTCTTTAGTCCGAACAACATGACGTTATAGCAGTACGTTCCGTTGGCCATGATGAAGTTGACAATTTCTTGATCCTCTCAAGTGAGCGGGACTTGATGGCAACCCTGATACGCGTCGAATAGCAGATCAGCTCGCATCCCACTGTGGAGTCCACCATCTGATCTATTTAGGGCAACAAATAGAAATCCTTCGGGCACGCCTTCTTCAAGTCACGAAAGTCGATGCAGACCTGCCATTTGTTACGTAGCTTGGAGACTAGCACAACATTAGCGAGCCAGCTCAGGAATTGGACTTTCCGTATATAGTCGGCCTCCAACAATTTCTCTATCTCCGCCTGGATGATCAGGTTTTGCTCAGCACTGAAGTCTTTTTTCTTTTGCTTCATCGGCCGAGCGTCCGGTCGAACGTAAAGCTTGTGCTAAGCCACGCTCGGCGAGATACCGGGAAGCTCATGTGTCAACCAAGCGAACACATCGTAGTTTTGTCTAAGGCAGGTGACCAGCTCTGCCTTTTTCGTGCTCTCCAGATTGACGGCGATAAAGGTGGTTGCCTCCGACAGGCTGGGGTAGATTTGAACATCCTCCTTTTCTTTATAGACCAGCGTAGGAGGTTTCTTTATAATAGCGTTCACCTCCAAGCGCGAATTTTTCTGAGTGGTCCTTGCTTCTAATTTGATCATCTCGTCGTAGCAACGCCGAGTGGCCAATTAGTCGCCTTTAACCTCGCCCACCTTATCGTCCACTGGGAATTTGATTTTCTAGCAATAGGTGGACACCACCACTCGGAACTCGTTGAGGGCCGGTCGGCCAAATATGACGTTATAGGCTGACAATGTGTCTACCACAATGAAATTTGTGATCCTTGTTCTCTTCAGTGGCTCCTCCCCGAGCAAGATGGCCAACCTGGCTTGGCCAAGAGGTAATACTTCGTTGCCCGTGAAATCATAG
The DNA here is from genome assembly GCF_018446385.1 of Zingiber officinale. NCBI lineage: Eukaryota > Viridiplantae > Streptophyta > Magnoliopsida > Zingiberales > Zingiberaceae > Zingiber > Zingiber officinale. Next base: position 37,576,280 of record NC_056000.1, on the reverse strand, counting down.
AGCGAGGTCATCATGGGCAGCAACTCGCTCCGGTCCATTTGCAACTGATCGAATGCCTTCTTGAATATGATATTCACTGAGCTATCTATGTCAATAAAGGTTCAGTAAATAGTGTAATTGATGATTACTGCTCGGATGATTAGCGCATTGTCGTGAGGGATCTCCACTCCCTCCAAGTCTCTCAGGCCGAAGTTGATCTCGGGTCCCTCGACCCTCTCTTTGCTGCAGCCCATGGCGTGAATCTCGAGTCATCGAGCATACGACTTTTTCGCTCGGTTGGAATCACCACCGGTTGGCCCTTCACCGATCATTCTTATTTCACCCCAAACGGTATTGCTTCTATTCTCCTCCTCGATCTCTAGCTGAAGGCCAGTTCCGCTTAGCAGAGGCTCGGGAAGGACTTGGATTGCTCCTTCACTAGGGCTGATGGCGTGGCTCGGTTGTCATCCTTTCTCCTTCCCTTCGACCGGCTGATCGACGCTTGTATCATCGATCGGGAGATGAGGATCAACAGCGATACCCCCGCGGGGCCGGCATGCTAGCTGCTAGGTCGTAACAGTCTCAGATGTAGTGTGTCACCGATTAGTGGAAGGAACAAAACATCGACGTCCATATTTTTCCCTTTGCAGTCTTTGGGCGATCGGCTGCCACATGCTTCACGGCATGTATCCGGGGTTCATGGTGTGGCTGGGTTTCTCTCGATCAAGACCCCTTAGGAGGTTGATGGCTGCTCGGTGGCCGACGTTCAGACTCTCCTGTGGGCTCGATAGGCCTCTCCCTCTTCCTTGCTGCCGGGGCTTCTTCCACATTGATATATTCAGTGACCTTCTTTTGAAGGTGGCCGAAGTCCCTTGGCGGCTTTCGGATGAGCGACCGGAAGAACTCTCCTTCGGCGAGCCCCTGAATGAAGGCATTCACCAGTATGTCTGTGGAGACAGTTGGATTGTCTATCACCACCTGATTGAAGCATTGGATGTAGGCCTCAATGCCTCTCTAGGCCCTTGCTTGAGCGAGAACAAGTTCATGCTCGTCTTCTGGTGGCGGCGACTACTGGCAAAGTGGTGAAGGAATACAACCTGGAAGTCCTTGAAGCTATGGATTGATCCGTCCGACAATCTCTTGAACCAGCGTTGTGATGATCCAGAGAGAGTGGTGAGGAAGACCTGACATTTAACTCCATCGGTATATTGATGAAGTGTGGCCGCATTGTCAAATTTAGCTAAGTGGTCGTCTGGATCGGTAGTTCCGTTGTACTCTCTGAACGTCAACGGAGTGTAGTGTTTTGGTAGAGGGTCATTCAAAATCCCCATCCAAAAATTGTTGAGTGATCTGCTTGGGTGAATCATCTTCCCTGGGTGCCTTCCCTTTCCTTGTGTCCCGAACAAGCACGTCGTCTGAGGAAGACCCCTTGTTCCTGTTTGCTCGACCCCGTTCCTCCGATGGGGTCCTAAACAGTGCTCGGTGGAAGGGGATAGGCGCATTGGACACTTCTCCATACGTGCCAGCCGACTTCTTACTATTAACCCAAGCGGATACTTGGCCTGCTCGGTCACCCTGTTCTGCTGGTTGACCGGCAGCTGATGTTATGGGCTCCTGCACTTGGCGTTCGACCAGTGTCTGTTATTGTTGCTACTCCACTATCTTGGCTGACCGAGCTTGTATTAGCATATCGAGTTCTTCTTACATCAGCGTCACCGTTGTGAATCGTCCAGTGTCTTCCATCTTCTCGTTCAGATACAGGTTGCGTTCCTATAGACGGCGCCAAAATGATCCTATCCGAAAGCGTGAAGTTGGAAAGCTGGGGAGGTGACGACTCCACTGATTGGCTGTGGACCTCGCTCTGCTCTGTAAAACAATTAACGTCAGTGCCTAGGGAAGGGGTCCTCGACGTTTGCTCTCCAACGCTCAAGTCAGTCACCGGAAAATGTGGAGAAGCAGAGCAATAGTAGCACTATGTGCAAATAGTAGATAACACGTCCCTCCGCCGGTGATGGACTCCCCTTTATATAGAGCCCTGGTGGGCAGTGTGCGCGCTTCTCGACACATGAGCACACTCTCCCATGTATCCCATGAAAAGGCCTTATCAAGAAAGTACCTCTGACACCATACCTTAACTGTGCATGCATATCCCTGACGCGTAGAAGCTTCTGCCGTACGATCCACCTATCGACCATACCTCGTGTCAGCGGCACTATCTCCCAAAAGGATGTCGAGAGATACTACAGTGGTCTCGTTGCTTGGCCGAGCGAGGTAGCCGCTTGATCAGGACTCCGCTTCGTCCATGGTCAGGTCCCATTGCTAGATCGAGTGGGGTAGCCGCTCGGCCGGGACTCCTCCGCTCCATCGGCCTCCGTGGTTCTTCTATACGGTGACCGTGTAGTAACATATCTTCCCCCGTTCAGACCAGTTATGCGGTCTCCCTCAGCATCCTATTGCTCCGTATTGAGCATCGGCTGTCTTGCGTATCATCCCGAGCCGGAATGGGGGTCGGCTCAGACCTATCTCCTGCTGGTCGAGGCTTGACCATCCGACCGACCATTACAATTGTCCTCCGTTCGACCCTTTAACACCCGAGAGTTGACCACCTTAATTTTGATCTTCACCCTAACAATTAACCTCATACCAAGTAGGCCTCCCTCCATCACCACATCACTATGAATTTTCCTTTTGAAATACACCAGCAATCAATATATCTTTGATAAAAATATACTAGCTTTTTGGAAATAACACACTTTTATTGAATTTTCGTCATCATAACTTGAGGATATTTGTGCGGATTCATTTTCTGATTACCGTATTGTGTAACTCATAACAAAACTTTCTCCTAAAACAAGTATAGTCGAGAACTTAAAATGTTCTTCAAGCATTGTTCTCTTGGACAGACACCTCTCAATGCTGTTTGTTTTTCCTACTATGATAACCTGGTTGGGTAAGTTTTGCTTTTGATATTATATCTTATTAATTTAGAACTATAAATTTTCATCGTTAACCCAGCAAATAGGTATTGCCAATGACAGTTAATCAGTAGAAGTAATAGACACATCATTAAGAATGAGTTCCTCTACTGAAGAAGGAGCTCCTATTATAAATGAGGTTAGTTCTTTTTTAGTTCTCAACTAATTAGTTACTTGCACTTAGCCAAATTATCCTTACTCTTCTACTTGTCTTCCTATTCTGCTTTGTTAATGGACAGGGAAGGTTTTTGACAATGTTAGTCTGCTGGCTACTAGGAAATGGATGCCTTTTCTCAATGAACAGTTTGCTGACAATTGAAGATTACTTTTCTTTTTAGTCAACTCTGATAATGTTGCTTGTTTTTTGTCTTCTTGAATTAGACTTACATATGCAACTTCTCTTGCCTAACTTTGAAATGAAGAAGACTACTTAGCTCTGCTAGTGAGTAATTAAGGATTCTTTTTTCCTTTTTCTTCACTTTCAAATTTATTGAAGTGCACTACTGAAAAAGTCCCTATGAATGCCATGGAATTTTAAGTGAGTGTTTATAGACAAAAATTCCTAGTCTGTACCAGTGGTTCATGTTGAGCTGTCAGCTGAACAATTATATATTGTCTTTTTGTGTACTCCTTTGTGTTATTTACTATCAGCAAGACAAAGTATTCGCAGGAGTTATGAGAGGCTTAGTTCTCACTTGTTCTTATGACTCACAAGCTGTTGTGTAGATGAAACGCGACAAAGAAATAATTAGTTTTACAATTGATTAACTTATTTCACCACATTGTTGCAGGACTACCACCCAACTAGAACATTTATTCTTGTTTACCAACCTTTTGCCTTGGGAACAATTGCTATACTTGCATATCATGAAGCAAAGATTAACACCAGAAATCGCAATATAGCTGGATACACTCGCTTTTTCTTGAGTTTAGTAGCTCTAATTGTGGTAAGTATCAAGTTTATTTTTTGTATTTTCATTAGCATCCAAGTTCTTGACTTCCAAATCAAGTCTCTCCACTATAGTTGGATGTTGCAACTTCTGGAAAAGGTGGCATTGGAGTATATTTATAGGTGTATGCTTTGTAAGTGGGGCATTTGGAATTGCTGATGCACATGTGCAAGGGGGGATGGTTGGTGATCTTTCTTTAATGAGCCAAGAGCTTATACAAGTAAGATATCAGTGCCAATCAAACTCATTGAAGATTAGCGAAAGCAATCAGACACGAAGTTTTCTTGTGAATGCAGAGTCCTTCTTGGCTGGGCTAGCAGCTTCAGGGGCTCTAACATCTGCTTTGAGGTTAATCACAAAAGCAGCTTTTGAGAACTCACAAAATGGTTTTAGGGAGCAAGCATGTAAGATGTTCAATTTTGACTAATAAACCAATTTTATTTTATATAAATATAGAATTACAATCCAAAGTATTGAGTAATTAGTAATCTTGGAATGCAATGGAAATCTATGAACTACTGTTAGTTTTTTAATCACTTTAAGTTTGAATCTTCATAACCTTGGTTTTCAATTCTAGTTGGCTTTGTTATTCTATTTCCCCGCACTTCTGCATTGAATTATAGTACAAGTTTGATCATCATGATCAACTACTAATTTTTTTTATTAGCCAATTTTGCATAAATTTGTGGTAAAATTATTGTTAAATCATGTCAAGTTTAACATTTATATAGTTTTATTTCACTTGCTTCTATGATTATAATTCTGCATTGAATCCACATATTCCGATCGATTATTTCTTCTCATTCTAGTAAATTCTAGTTGAGGATCTTATAGGATGTGTGAAGTTTCATTTGTGCTTCTTCTTGCAGTGATGTTCTTCTCAATTTCATGTTTCTTTGAACTTGTGTGCATTCTTCTTTATGCATTCGTCTTCCCCAAAGTGCCTATCGTGAAGTACTACCGTGAAAAGGCTGCCTCTGAATGCTCAATGACAGTTTCTGCCGACCTTGCTGCTGGTGGAATGCACAAACACCAAGTCCAAGAGGTAAGGTTCCGTCACAGAGTTCTAGTCTACTAGTGCAAAACATACTCATAAAAACCTATCCGAACTTATTTCCAGGTTGAGGATCCAAAACTTATTGAACGTTTGAGCAACAAACAGTTGCTCTTAGAGAATATTGACTATGCGATCGACTTATTTCTTATCTATGTTTTGACACTGTCAATATTCCCTGGATTCCTGTCTGAGGACACAGACTCCCACAGCTTGGGCTCATGGTAAGGATTCTCATAACTCGAATATGCAAGTGATCTCGACATTGGAATTGTAACTTCGTGAAGCATCCATAGGAAGACATACATTTAGATGTTTTTAGCATCAGTTGCCTTTGAATTTGCTTCAGGTATGCACTTGTGCTGATCGCCATGTATAATGTGTGGGATCTCATCGGAAGATACATTCCTCTTCTGAAACCGTTGGTGCTATCATCTAGGAAAAGTCTCATAGCTGCAATTCTTTCATGAGTCCTACTCATTCCAGCCTTCTACTTCACCGTCAAGTACGGGGACCAAGGATGGACGATCATGTTGACCTCATTCTTAGGACTAAGCAATGGTTACCTTACTGTCTGTGTTCTTACTGCCGCACCAAAAGGATATAAGGTTTACATGTCAATTTCCTTGTTTCTTCTTTTCCTTCGATAATCAAAAACATTCTTTCGAAGAGACTAAATGGAATTTGTATGCACAGGGACCACAACAGAATGCTTTGGAAAACTTACTTGTAGTATGTCTTTTCGCCGGTATTTTTGCTGGGGTTATGCTTGATTGGTTATGGTTGATCGGCAAAGGTTGGTAACAATACTTCTATTCATTATTGTTGAGTTTAGGAGACTACTCTGGTGCCAATTAAAGCTGTATAGTCATTGCTGTTTAATAAGATGTGCTAAGAATGCTATTAGTTTGATGGTTTGCGACTCGAGGAGTCACAGAACCATTATCATTTTTTGACAGTTGAATGTTATATGACTGTAAATTTTCTGTTGAATGTGTTATATATTTTGTGACTCAAGGAGTCACAGAACCATAAACAATTTTTAACACAGTTGAATGTTATATGACTAAGTTTTCTGTTGAATGTGTTATATATCCAAGTTTTAAGAGCTTTCGACATTCACCTAAACAAATCAGGTCCTCTTGTTAGGCAAGGCAAACTTGTCCCCTAAACACTAGAACCACCTAGGCCAAGTCCAATCCACCTCGGTCTCCAAATCCAAACACACATTTGAAGTAAACAAGCCCAGATAATGCAGAAAGGCATGTTTAGTATTAGATGTTACAGCATTTGTGCTAATGGCACAAGTCCTTGTGAGAAAAGCATAATAAATCTTGAAAATAGTATGCGAAATTGGATACCCTTAAGTTGCATATAGACATAGCTGAAAGCGACAATGACATCTTAAGCCCACCATGGCTCTTCCCCTGTTCTAAAATCTGTTTCCACCCACGGTACGAAGATAACCTTATCATCGTCGATATCAACATGCGCCAAAGCCAAAGACTGCCATTTTTGCCAGAAAATAGAATTCACTATGCAGCAAAAGCTATCGAAAGATGCATCTTATAATAGAGAATCAAAGCACAAACTCTTGTTGGATGAAAGTTGTTAGCCAATTTACCGACAAAGTGTCTACATTCCTCCTATCTTCCTCAACTAAACCATATAATTTTGAGAACCAAGCACTGATAGGGGAGCTAAATACCACCATGAAAAACAATCATGGTTCAAACTTACTACTCTGCCAGTTAAGATTAGATAGATTGCTCAACATATCCCTATATGATCACTTATTAATAAAACTGAGTACTCAGTGCAGGTTTGTTAAAGTAAAACCTAACCTTCGAATACTAAAAGTAGGGAATGTAGTTTATTATGGGCATCAATGATTTGCTATCTTCTTATGTAGATTATGCTAATATGTAATGGTGTACTCCACTGTATACCTACTTAGTATACAGAAGAAATGAACATAGTGAAGAATAAGAGGAATGGATACTCACCAAAGGCGCGGGTCCTCTCACGACTCTGCCTTGGCTGTTGTACTGTGATCCATGGCAAGGGCAAACGAATTTCTTCTCGGCAGAATTCCATGGAACAACACAACCAAGATGGGTGCAAACACCATTAATGCCATAGGTTGCAATAGTTTTGTTATCCTCCACAACAAGATAAGTAGGGTCTCCCTGCAAAACTAGTGAGTCAAGACTGCTGAAAATCTTGTGGCTTTTGCTTTCAAAATAACAAATCAAAGTTTCAGATTGTTGAAGGTTCCTACAGAGGAGATTTGCAACTAGAATAGTAACTTGATCCTACAAACAGATGCTCTAGACGAAAGACATTAGTCGTTGGACCATATCTATATGTCATTAGTCATTTTCATATGCCATTAGTCGAACAAATCAAAGTCTCAGACTATTGAAGGTTTCTAGTAGATTTGCAACTAGAAGAGAAATTAGAGCCTAAAAACAGATGTTCTAACCCAAGAACAACAAAAGTGGCTTACTTCTGTTAGGTGAGAAATTGAAGGCTTAGCGCAATGGTAAAGTTATTCTTGTGTGACTTTGTGATCGCGGGTTCGAGTTGCAAAAACAGTCTTTTGCGATACAAGGTAAGACTACACACAATAGACTCAATGTGGTCTGACCCTTCTCGGGACCCTACATCAGAGGGAGTTTTGTGCACCGGAGTCTAGGCGTGCAAATGAGCTAAGCCGCTTGTGAGCCGCTCGCGAGCGAGTCGGTCAAAACTCGACTCGAGCTCGAGCCGAGCTCAAGTCTAATTATTACTAGCTCAATGGCTCGTCGAGCCAAACGAGCCAGTAATAATATATATTTTTATAATATATATTATATTAATTTATTTCTTAAAAATAATTTAAAAAATTGAGCTCGAGCCCATAATTAATATCGAGTTTGAGCTCGAGCTCAACTCTACAGGTTCAAGCGAGCTCGAGCTCGAGCTCAAATCAAGCCAGTATCAATTGAGTCAAGCCGAGCTCGAGTCTAGGTTGGCTCGAGCTCAGCTCGTTTACAGCCCTACACCGGACTGCCCTTTGTTAGTTGAGAAATTAACTGTGTATAGACTGCCATGAAGCACGAAAAATGCGGTAATCAAACCATGCTACTACACATCATCGCCATGAAGCATGAAAAATGTTGTCAAGTTACACGGAGACAACTTTACCATTGCACCAAGACTCTCCTGCGGCTTTTTCTAAGTAGTTACTCCATTATATCTTCAACACAAACAATCATTTCACTTGCAGGACATTATAGTTAAGGCAGAGAAGACGAACCTTTAAACCCTGAGTTAGGGTTCTATCACCAGGGCCATGAGTTTTGACCCACGCGGACGCAAGAACATCGTTTCCAAGCGCATCTTTAGCTACAGTTCCAGTGCCCGATCCTCCTGAACTGTAGAATACGATTCCACAAAGCTTAAGCATGAAATAGACAAGTTTAGGGTCTCAAGTGTGTACAGCCTTGACCTTACCCTGGGGGCACGAAGAAGGCGGCGTAGGGAACCAGCATCGTCGCGGTGGGCAGCGACACGGCGCCGAGGAGAAGAAGGTTCATGAGCTGCCTCTTTCCCATGTCCGGCACTCTGTCAGCTGAGATGCTGGTCGCCTGGCAGGTGATCTTCCCCCTCCGCTCCTTCCCCGGACTGGGGAGCGCCCGCTTGCTCAGGAGCGACTGCGACGGCGCAAAGATGCCATTTTTAGCCGAGGAGAGCTGCTAAAAGCCCAAAATGTGAGCTTGAAGTGTTCGTCCCCAGCAAATTCGCTACTTTTAGAAGGGGAGACTGTGGGGTCGAGGTGTAGGTTACCTGAGATGGGGCGGAGGCGGTGGAGAGAGTGGTGGAGGCCATGGCGAGCGGTAGAATGCGGCAGCTGCTACTTGGCTCCCCTGCAATTCCTCCGAGGTCGCTGTTTATATCGTTGGCGTCGTCTGTTATCTGCGAGGAAGAAGAGGAAAGAGATAAGGTCTCGTGCTATTGGCTGATGGGCAGGAACTGGCTTCATCCGGCCACATGTTTGGGTGGTCTTCAAAGCTTCTCCCGCTCGGCGCTCTCATCTGCTGAGGAAGCCACACTGAGCCACTGACCACAGTCCATGGGCCTTGGTCCAACAACCCTTGTCGACTAGACCTACTTATAATGGCGCGCGCCTAACCTAGTTTGGGCTCAGCATGAAATTAGGCCAAGTTGAGCCAAACACATCCCATGAGCCGAAAAGTAGGTCTATAAGAAAATGGGCCAAACTTTTTATTGTTAAAGATTGTTTAATAAAATAATTAAATTAAGTCAAATCGAAGTATTAAAATGATAATTCAATTTTGGTTTCATTTGTTTTATGAGCCTAACTGTTTAAAATTTATATTTTATAATTATTTGGCTAGTAAGGGAATGTGATATTATAAGTTTATTTATTTATTAAAATTTATTTATTAGCTTTAGTTTTTCCATAAACATAATTTATAAATTTTATCTGTGAATCTTATTTATAAATATTATTTATAATTCTTTTTACCTCAGGTAATGATAAAGGATAAAGTGTTTGTTTAATTTACTAAATGTTTAAGAATCCGATCCCAATTATAGCTACTTAATGAATGGATTTTTTTAATAGATGATTAACCTAAAAAAATTATACTGATGGGTCGTTCATTGTATATGCTTTTTGATTTAAGTCGTTAAAAATTTTTCATAGGCTTGATCGATTATCTCTAAGATTAATCGATATAAGTTAGATATATTTAATATCAACTAAAAAATAAATATTATTTATAGATATTTCATAGACATAACGTATATATGTTTAAGATTTTTTATTTGCTTTTAAGATTTTTTATTTACTTTTATGAGTTGTTTAAATTAGTTAGATCTTTTATATATTAGAGGAATATAAATAAATTTTTGCCTCCAGAGTAATGGTGCAATGGTTAGAACATCTACACCCTTATATAAAACCAGTTACTAGCTTAAATTTTACATTTTTTTTTTGTCAAAAACAACTTATATCATATTCCCTTTCAATTCTCTAAATTTAGATTTATGCTATAGTGCTTCTCTAATTATAGAGAATGAAATTCTTTACCTAAAAATAAAATAATATTTTTTTTAATCTCTCTCCTTTAAACCTTCTATTATTACAAATATACTAATAAAAAAGTGGGAAAAAATGATTAAAAAAAAATTAAGATATTGAAAATTTTAGAGTAGCTGATATAATATATGATGAAAAGTAATTGTCTATTGATGATTTACTTTAAATTTTAGAAATATTATAAAGAAATTGGTCTTAAACCTTCTAATGGACCAATAGATTTAATATTTGAATTTTAATTACAATATATTGTAGGATATTTTTTTTCATAGTGAAAAGTGAACTTAAAAATATTGATGATATGGATGAGATATCTCATGTTGATAAAAGAAAATATAAATAAATTCTATTAAATTTATTCACGAATTGAAAGATGTTTGCCCTGGTTTGAATTTAAAAAAAAACTGAAAGAAATTTCTTTGAAAGATTAACCAGTTAGTTAGGTATTTGTTATTTAATTAAAAAAACATGGATGAATTTTAATTTATAATCTCTTCGATTACAATGTGATATTGTAGTTCTAGCTTCGCATATTGACTGATTATTTTTCTTAATGGAATATTAACCTAAGAATATTGGGTTGATAGACCATCCATTGCAAGCGGTTCCTCATCGACGCATTAACGGATATATTTTTCTCAATGGAATGTTGACCTAAGAATGTTATGTCAGTGGATCGCCCAGTGTGAGCGCTTTTCGATCCTGATGGCTTGTGAGAAATTTCCGTAGAGCTAGACCAATTTCCCCCAAAATTAATAGACATAACCTGACAACTAGTGCCTTAAAAGTTAAGGTGTTCTCTCAATGTCTATTAGTCTCCATGGTATCTAATTCGGGGAATAGTGGGTGGGGATAAGACATAGACGACCGTTGAGATGACGTGGCAGTCAAAAATCAGGAAAAGGTGACGGTCAAGGTCAAGGACTACGTGTTCAAACAGGGCACCCCCATACATCTGACCACCTCCATGTCGATCAGACCCTACTTCTCCTAGGCATATCTCCCACTCTATGCCCAATCGGCCCCATGCCGATCGGATCCTACTTCTCCTAGGCATAGCTCCGAGTCTACGCTTGCCTGGTTCCATGCTGATCGAACCCTACTTCTCCTGGGCATAGCTCCAAGTCTACGCCCGACCGGCTCCATGCCAATTGGACCCTACTTCTCCTGGGCATTGCTCCCAGTCCACGCCTGGTGAGCTCCATGTCAATCGGACCCTACTTCTCTTGGGCATAGCTCTCAGTCTATGCCCAGTCAACTCCATGTCGATCGAACCCTACTTCTCCTGGGCATAACTCCCAATTTATGCCCACTCGGCTCCCTGCTGGGTGGACTCTATTCTACTTTGCATAGCTCCCAGTCTACACCTGACTGAAACAATGCCAGATGGATTATTGCTAGGAGACAATGTTACCAGGGAATCATAACCACTTGTGAAAGAGTAACGGTTGTTCGTCAAGGAATATTCTGAAGCTCTATTGAGTGGTTAGACGGACGAGAATCAGAACTAGAGAATGGATCACCATTAGCCACTGAGTCTACAAGAACTTGTGGAGATGGGGCAGGACCCCACACATTAGAGTGAATAATTTCTAAAGGAAAACTAGAAGTACGAGAAGAAGACACAAAAGATAATTTATGAGATTTTACTTTCATGCAAGCTTCACATAAATGAGAAGAGGAGGCTAAAGAAATTGGTAAACCATAATAGTTAATGATATTCTGAACAACATGTAGAGATAGATGACCAAGACGTGCGTGTTAAGAGAATTTATCAGTGCATTCTCCAACAAAAGTATTAGTATAGGTGAGTTGAAGATGATAAAGGTCGTCTTTAATGCTTCCTTGGAGTAGAATATTTCCTGTTGTAGGATCCTTAACAAGACAATGATGAGGATGAAATTCAAAGAACACATTATTATCAAGAGCAAATTGACGCATGGAAAGTAAATTTTTGGTGATAGAAGGAACATGAAGAGTGTTGCACATACGAAAAGTTTGACCACATGAGTAAAAAAATGTGTTTCCAATGTGAGTAATTTGCAAACCTGAGCCATTACCTATTTGTATCATCTCGGGTCCATCACAAGGCGAAACTTTTGTGAGAATATTATACTCCGGTGTAACATGATGAGTTATTCCAGAATCCAGATGTCATCCTGGGTTCTCAAAAGTCAATGAAACTATATTAGGAAAGATAGAATGTGAGAATGCTCCAGAATGAGATGACTGGACTGTAAAATGCCAAGAATGTGGTGGTTGATTTGAAGATGCATCTCTCCTTGTGAAATAGTTGGTTGTCCCAATGTTGCAGGATCATAAGCAAAATTTGAGTCAAATCTTTTAGGACATTGAATATCAATATGTCCAACTCTGAGACAAATTTGACATCTTCTCTGACTATAAGACCACTCAAATCTTCTAGAGAAATGAATACCAGTATGACCAATGATGTGATAAATTTGACATCGGTCTAAACTTTGCTTTTGGCCACCTTGATGTGCTTGAGTATCTGACATCGAAAATAAATAACTTGTCCAATAGACCTTGCTGGAAGAATTTTCGATGGCTGGAAATAATACTTGGCATTGAAACCTTACTATTCAGCAGAAGTGGCAAATCAAAAACTTAGTGGACGGTGGCAACCACTTGTTGTGGGTGACAGAGTAACTTTTCGACGGTGATAAGAAAGCAGAGGGCTTTTCTGTGTTGGCTTAGGTAGCTAACGGTGGTGAATAGAAGCACTTGCTACGATGGAGATGAACAACAATAGAGAATAACAAGACTAATTAATAGGAGAGTAATACTAGGAGAAAAGGCAGAGAAATGAGAGAAAAATAAAACTAGTACTATTCGTGAGAAAGGAGAGAAAGAAAAGAGAAAGTAACAGTTTAAAAAAAAGAGAATAATTAAGAGAAATTAATTAAGAAAACAAAGAATAAGAGAATGGTAGAAAAAAAAGAGTGGATTGGTGGAGAATCAGGACTCTGATATCATGTTGAAAAATAATAGATAGAGGAAAGAAATAACATAAAGCTTTTTGATCATCTTATTACTAAAGCCAATAGGCTTATTTATACAAGTTGTCCAAAATAATAATGGAAAGATTAAATAAGGCACACAATCATAATAATTATAAACATAGTAATATAATAAACTTGAAAATATTATTTTTCCTATATGATTCATGTCGATCTTGATTGTGATGTCAAATATAATAAATCTTAATTGATTTCAATCTATTGTTAATAAGCCTATTGGTTTTAGTAATAAGATGATCAAAAAGCTTTATATTATTTTTTTCCTCTATCAATTGTTTTTCAACATGGTATCAGAGCTACTCGGAGATGAGTGGTCAGACGGACGAGAATTAGAACTAGAGAGTGGATCACCACTACCTGCTGAGTCTACAGGAACTTGTGGAGATAGAGCAGGACCCCACACATAAGAGTAAATAATTTCTAAAGGAAAACTAGAAGTGCAAGAAGAAGACGCAAAAGGTAATTTACGAGATTTTGCTTTCACGTAAGCTTCACATAAATGAGAAGAGGAGGCTAAAGAAATTGGTAAACCATAATGGTTAATAATATTTTGAACAACACGTAGAGACGTGATCCTGTTTGAAAGCTGAATCAACGGATGCTGGGCACGTGGCGCTCTCCGAGTCGTTGACGTAGATCTCCGACCGGTCGTACGAACCTCCGGCGAACCTGCAAGGAAGTCGGGCCGGGAAGGGGTTCCCGGCGACGACCCTCCGACGCTCAAGTCAGGCAAGTGGACAGCAAAAGATGGCTCCGAATATCCAAGAACGCGTACCTCCGGCGAAGTGTGAGGCTCCTTATATAGAGCTGTGAAGGGGCTCATGCACGCATACCGAGGCGAATACGTATCCTCAGCCCATACCTTGGTATGGGCTTGTCAGAAAAGCTTACCTGACACCATACTGCTACAGTCCGAGCACACCTCTGATGGGACAGCGGAACCCTGTCATAAGATCCTGTCTATGGCCTGATCGTCGAACATACCCGCTGTCAGAAGATGTTCCCTTATCCTTTTCTCCTTTTGTTCCCGCGCCGAGCGACCAGCCGCTCGGCAGGCATAGGTCCGACCGGGCGTAGGTATCAGTCCGACCGGGTGCTCGGTTGAGAGTGTTCCACAGCAACGATGCTTTATGCTTCGGCTGAGCGGGCTATCCGCTCGGCCAGGTGACCCTTTTCACTATGAGCGTCGGAAACCCGCCCATGGTCGGGTTGTCTTCTGTCCGGTCCGAGAAGCTCCTGGCCGAATGTCAGGTCGGCCCAGCATCCTTCCGTTCGGCCTGGCATCCTTCCGCTCGGCGCCGCATCCTTCCGTTCGGCGTGACATGCTTCCGTTCGGCCCGGCATCCTTCCGTTCGGCCGGCATCCTTCCGTTCAGCCCGGCATCCTTCCGTTCGGCCCGGCATGCTTTCGTTCGGCCCGGCATCCTTCCGTTCAGCCCCGCATCCTTCCGTTCGGCGCGGCATGCTTCCGTTCGGCCCGGCATCCTTCCGTTCGGCCCGGTATCCTTCCGTTCGGCGCGAACTTGGGGTTGACCTCCACGTGTCTTTGACCCTCCGCCCATGAGGGTCCCCCGTCCTTACCACCAGATCACATGCCTCCCCTTCAAGTCTAGTCGAATGAGGCGCATAGTCCGACTGACTGAACGTCCGTAATGCCGAGCGGCGCATCCAAGAAACCATCCTCCGCTTCTCCTCGTTAATCGCCTCTCATCCCACCTCTCTTGCGTTTTGCAAAGGATTTCTCACGAAGTATTTTGTATAGCTAGTCCGCTCGGCTGAATATATCTCGTTTCGCAAATGGGATTTTCGTAAGATGTTTACGGGGTACTCTCGGATGATTTATAGTCGCCGGCTCGTCTCTCGATTTTTAACGTCGGAGCTCGACGGTCTTCCGCTCGGATGATTTATAGACGCTGGCTCATCTCTCGATTTTTAACGTCGGAGCTCGACGGTCTTCCACTCGGGGGGTTTATAGACGCCAGCTCGTCTCTCGATTTTTAACGTCGGAGCTCGACGGTCTTCCGCTTGGATGATTTATAGACGTCGGTTCGTCTCTCGATTTTTAACGTCAGAGCTCGACGGTCTTCCACTCGGATGATTTATAGACGCCGGCTCGTCTCTCGATATTTAACGTTGGAGCTCGACGGTCTTCCGCTCAGAAGATTTATAGACGCCGGCTCGTCTCTCGGTTTTTAACGTCGGAGCTCGACGATCTTCCGCTCGAAAGATTTATAGATGCCGGCTCGTCTCTCGATTTTTAACGTCGGAGCTCGACGGTCTTCCGCTCGGAGGGTTTCGCCGGCTCGTCTCTCGATTTTTAACGTCGGAGCTCGACGGTCTTCCGCTCGGAGGGTTTATAGACGCCGGCTCATCTCTTGATTTTTAACGTCGGAGCTCGACGGTCTTCCGCTCGGAAAATTTATAGACGCCGGCTCGTCTCTCGATTTTTAACGTCAGAGCTCGACGGTCTTCCGCTCGGAGGGTTTATAGACGCCGGCTCGTCTCTCGATTTTTAACGTCGGAGCTCGACGGTCTTCCGCTCGGATGATTAATAGGCGCCGGCTCGTCTCTCGATTTTTAACGTCGGAGCTCGACGGTCTTCCGGCCAGGGGGTTTATAGATGCCGGTTCGTCTTTCGATTTTTAACGTCGGAGCTCGACGGTCTTCCGCTCGGATGATTTATAGACGCCGGCTCGTCTCTCAATTTTTAACGTCGGAGCTCGACGGTCTTTCGCTCGGAGGGTTTATAGTCGCCGGCACGACTTGATTTTTAACGTCGGAGCTCGACGGTCTTTCGCTCGGAGGGTTTATAGACGCAGGATTGTCTCTCGATTTTTAACGTCGGAGCTCGACGATCTTCCGCTCGGATGATTTATAGACGCCGGCTCGTCTTTCGATTTTTAACGTCGGAGCTCGACGGTCTTCCGCTCAGAGGGTTTATAGACGTCGGCTTGTCTCTCGATTTTTAACGTCGGAGCTCGACGGTCTTCCGCTCGGAGGGTTTATAGACGTCGGCTCATCTCTCGATTTTTAACGTCGGAGCTCGACGGTCTTCCGCTCGGAAGATTTATAGACGCCGGCTCTTCTCTCGATTTTTAATGTCGGAGCTCGACGGTCTTCCGCTCGGAAGATTTATAGACGCCAGCTCGTCTCTCGATTTTTAACGTCGGAGCTCGACGGTCTTCCGCTCGGAAGATTTATAGACGCCGGCTCGTCTCTCGATTTTTAACGTCGGAGCTCGACGGTCTTCCGCTCGGATGATTTATAAACGCCGGCTCGTCTCTCAATTTTTAACGTCGGAGCTCGACGGTCTTCCACTCGGAAGATTTATAGACGCCGACTCGTCTCTCAATTTTTAACGTCGGAGCTCGACGATCTTTCGCTCGGAGGGTTTATAAACGCCGGCTCATCTCTCGATTTTTAACGTCGGAGCTTGACTGTCTTTCGGTCGGGGGGTTTATAGACGCCGGCTCGTCTCTCGATTTTTAACGTCGGATCTCGACGGTCTTCCGCTCGGAAGATTTATAGACGCCGGCTTGTCTCTCGATTTTTAACGTTGGAGCTCGACGGTCTTCCGCTCGGAAGATTTATAGACGCCGACTCGTCTCTCGATTTTTAACGTCGGAGCTCGACAGTCTTCCGCTCGGAGGGTTTATAGACGCCAGCTCGTCTCTCGATTTTTAACGTCGGAGCTCGACGGTCTTCCGCTCGGATGATTTATAGACGCCGGCTCGTCTCTCGATTTTTAACGTCGGAGCTCGACGGTCTTCCACTCGGAAAATTTATAGACGCCGGCTCGTCTCTCGATTTTTAACGTCAGAGCACGACGGTCTTCCGCTCGGAGGGTTTAGAGACGCCGGCTCGTCTCTCGATTTTTAACGTCGGAGCTCGACGGTCTTCCGGCCGGGGGGGTTTATAGACGCTGGCTCGTCTCTCGATTTTTAACGTCGGAGCTCGACGGTCTTCCGCTAGGAGGGTTTATAGACGCCGGCTCGTCTCTCGATTTTTAACGTCGGAGCTTGACAGTCTTCCACTCGGATGATTTATAGACGCCGGCTCGTCTCTTGATTTTTAACGTCGGAGCTCGACGGTCTTCCGGCCAGGGGGTTTATAGACGCCGGTTTGTCTCTTGATTTTTAACGTCGGAGCTCGACGGTCTTCCGCTCGGATGATTTATAGACGCCGGCTCGTCTCTCGATTTTTAACGTTGGAGCTCAACGATCTTCCACTCGGAGGGTTTATAGTCGCTGGCACGACTCGATTTTTAACGTCGGAGCTCGACGATCTTCCGGTCGGGGGGTTTATAGACGCCGGCTCGTCTCTCGATTTTTAACGTCGGAGCTCGACGGTCTTTCGCTCGGAGGGTTTATAGACACCGGCTCGTCTCTCGATTTTTAACGTCAGAGCTCGACGGTCTTCCGCTCGGATGATTTATAGACGCCGGCTCGTCTCTTGAGTTTTAACGTCGGAGCTCGACGGTCTTCCGGCCGGGGAGTTTATAGACGCCGGTTCGTCTCTCGATTTTTAACGTCGGAGTTCGACGGCCTTTAAGGCTAATTTTAACACGGCCGATATACACCTTGCCGAGCGGCGAGGGGTCTTCGTCTTCAATCACTTGGCTCGGATCATTTTTATGCCCGCCCGAACGGCACGGGTTCTTCGCCATCGAGCTTTTGACTCATGTAATTATACGCCCGGCCGATCGGCACGGGGTCTTCGCCTTCGAGTTGGTGGCTCGGATCTTATACACCATGATGATAGGCCGCTCGGCGTATAATGCCAATTGTGTTTTTTAACATTTTGCTTCCTGCATTTCAAATATATAGCCAAACAGAAAATATACAGCATACATTACATTGGCGCACCTTTCACCCTGCCCCGGAAAGGCTGGAGACAATTTGTGCTTCATGGTTGATCCAAGTCCCAATCCATCTTTATCCGCTCGGCGGTGCTCCCCCTTGAATGCCGGTTGGATCTTTGTCCCGGGGGAGGCGTCCGCTCGGCCACCTGATGCTGACGTTGTTTGTTGCTCTAGCCGCTTGGCTTGCGCATTCTCTCTCTGTTGCTCCACGAGCTTAGCTGCTCTTGCCTTGATTAGAGCGTCGAGCTCCTCCGTGGAGAGCATCACCGTGTGCGGTCTTCCAGCTTCGTCCATTGCTTCCGCTCGGATGCATGTGCGTTCCCACAGACGGCGCCAAATTGATCCTGTCCGAAAGCTGAATCAACGGACGCTGGGCACGTTGCGCTCTCCGAGTCGTTGACGTAGATCTCTGACCGGTCGTACAAACCTCCGGCGAACCTGCAAGGAAGTCGGGCCGGGAAGGGGTTCCCGGCGACGACCCTTCGACGCTCAAGTCAGGCAAGTGGACAGCAAAAGATGGCTCCGAATATCCAAGAACGCGTACCTCCGACAAAGTGTGAGGCTCCTTAAATAAAGCTATGAAGGGGTTCATGCACGCATACTGAGGCGAATACGTGTCCTCAGCCCAAACCTCAGTATGGGCTTGTCAGAAAAGCTTACCTGACATCATACTGCTACAGGCCGAGTACACCTCTGATGGGACAGCGGAACCCTGTCATAAGATCCTGCGTATGGCCTGATCGTCGAACATACCCGCTGTCAGAAGATGTTCCCTTGTCCTTTTCTCCTTTTACTCCCGCGTCGAGCGGCCAGCCGCTCGGCAGGCATAGGTCCGACCGGGCGTAGGTATCGGTCCGACCGGGTGCTCGGCTGAGAGTGTTCCACAGCAACGATGCTTTATGCTTCGGCTGAGCGGGCTATCCGCTCGGCCAGGTGACCCTTTCCACTATAAGCGTCGGAAACCCGCCCATGGTCGGGTTGTCTTCTGTCCGGCCTGGGAAGCTCCTGGCCGAATGTCAGGTCGGCCCGGCATCCTTCCGCTCGGCGCCGCATCCTTCCGTTCGGTGCGGCATGCTTCTGTTCGGCCCGGCATGCTTCCGTTCGGCCCAGCATCCTTCCGTTCGGCCCGGCATGCTTCCGTTCAGCGCGGCATGCTTCCATTCGGCCCGACATCCTTCCGTTCAGCCCCGCATGCTTCCGTTCAGCGCGGCATGCTTCCATTCGGCCCGGCATCCTTCCGTTCGGCCCAGTATCCTTCCGTTCGGCCCGGTATCCTTCCGTTCGGCGCGAACTTGGGGTTGGCCTCCACGTGTCTTTGACCCTCCGCCCATGAGGGTCCCCCGTCCTTACCACCGGATCAAGACGAATGACCAAGACGTGCGTGTCAAGAGAATTTATCAGTGCATTTTCCAACAAAAGCATTAGTATAGGTGGGTTGATGATGATATTCCTCAGCAAATGCTTCCTCTAAGTGATATTAATGCATGATGTCAACCAGTTTCCACTCGTTATCCTCTTCCATGTGCTCTCATTGCTTCTTCAAATTTTGTTGAACATTCTAGTTTTACACAGGCAGTCAAAGATCTAAATTGGCATGCTGCTATGGCTACAAAATTTGATGCTCTTCTTCGTAATGCAACTTGGAGCTTAGTCACTCGTACCCCATCCATGAATATTGTGGGATCTAAACGGGTTTACCGAATTAAGTATAGTGTAGATGGTTCTATTGAACGTTACAAAACTCACCTTGTTGCTAAAGACTTTAATTAACAGCCAGGTATTGACTTCAATGATACTTTTAGTCTAGTTGTCAAATTACAACTATCAGATTGCTACTATCTATAGTTGTTAGCTCCAATTGGCTAATACACCAATTAGATGTTTTCAATGCTTTCCTTTATGGACACCTTGAAGAAACTGTGTATATGGAACAATCTCCTGGATTCATCCACTCCGCAACTTTCAACACATATCTGTCAACTTCAGAAGTCTATATATATATATGGTCTTCGACAAGCACCTCGTGCATGGTTTCATCATCTATCTACCTGACTCATACTCATGGATTTTCTGGCTCAAAAATAGACTCTTCCCTATTCTACAAATGTAATGCAGAATTTTTAATATTTATTCTGATTTATGTGGATGATATATTTATAACTGGTAGTGATCAAAACGACATTACTACTTTACTACATCTTCTCCGTCAAGAGTTTCCTATTTGGATCTTGGCAATGCTCATTTTTTTCTTGGCATAAAGTTTCTCTCACATTCTGAAGGTTGTCTTCTCTCTCATAGCAAATACATTACTGGACTCCTACAACGAGCTAAAATGGATGGTGCACGTCCTATCTCCACATCAATCATCGAGGGTGGTTTCACTACACCTTTATCCTCTTCTTCAATTTTTGACCGCCAGATCTACCGTAACATTGTTGATGCCCTACAATATGTCACAATTACACGACCCGATATTGCTTTCACTGTGAATCATGCTTGTCAATTTATGCATGCTCCTACTAAACATCATTGGGAAGGTGTTAAGAGAATTCTTCGATATCTCAAAGACACTATTCTATATGATCTTTTTTTATATCATCAGTTTTCATGAGAGTTGATTGCCTACAGTGATGCAAATTGAGCTGGATCTCCCGAAGATAGACATTCTACTAGCAGATATGCTATATTTCTTGGGCGAAATCTTATTTCCTGGCTTTCTAAGAAGCAACGTACAGTCTCTTGCTCAGGTACTGAAGCTGAATATAAAGATATCACTAACGCAACGTCAAAAATTATTTGGCTACAATCTCTTCTTTCAGAATTTCACTTTTTCCCAACTGCTACGCCTAAAATCTAGTGTAATAATATTGGAGCAACTTATCTTACAACAAATCTTATTTTTCATGCTCGTACGAAGCATGTAGAGATTGATTTTCATTTTTTTCGCGAGCATTTAGTGACTCGACAACTTTTAGTTTCTTACATTTCTACGGAAGATCAAATTGCTGATATATTTACTAAGTCATTATCTAGACAACATTTCACAAAGTTAGCACTCAAACTCAACGTTCAGGCACTCCCGTTGAGTTTGTCGGGGGGTAATGACAATAATGGAAATAATCTCTAATTGATTTCAATCAATTGAGATTTATTATATTTGGCATCACAATCAAGATCGACATGAATCAAATAGGAAAAATAATATTTCCAAGTCTATTATATTACTATGTTTATAATTATTACGATTGTATGCCTTATTTAATCTTTCCATTATTGTTTTGGATAACTTGTACCTATTGGCTTTAGTAATAAGATGATCAAAAAGTTTTATGTTATTTCTTTCCTCTTAGCTATTATTTTTCAACATGAAGTGGACCCTTCCTCCACTCAATGGGAGTTCATCGTACATCTTCTATTACCCAACATACCCTGATACTCAACATTTTTGATGTCTGATGATTGCAGAGTTTACAAAAGGCAGTATAAAATGAGAGGTCCTCTCCGTTGGTCAGGTACATGTGCTCACTCATACACACTCATGTACTATAACTATACTTTTTTTCATACTTTTTCCACTCAGGCTCTTTATGACTTGAGCATCGGAGGGTCTGCGCCAGGGACCTCTTCCCTAGTTCTCACTCTTCAATTTAAATTTTACAAATACAAAAATACTAATTGATAATGTCAGTTCAATTAATTTAACTAAAAATCTTGTGCATCATTCAAGAACTAAACACATCAAAATTAACATCACTTTATCAGGGATCATGTCACTAAAGGCGACATTGAACTCAAATACATTGAGTCTAAGTCAAACCTAGCCAACATATTCACTAAACCCCTCCCTGAAAGTGAACTTAGTAACTTGCATCGATAATTAGGAATGTACTTAATAGATTAGGACTCTTACTTTCAAAATTGATTTCAATTTTTTTTTAAATTCTAGGATAAAATTCCTTATTTATTTTTCTCAAAACTTTCCTTATTTTTAAAATTTTCAAAATTACTTTTAGCCTTAGTCTAAATCAAACCCTTAGAAAGCATGCTCCTATAGGTCTAGAACTTGAGTATCTCACCAACACACTAGGACTACCTTATTTATGTATTGCTAAACCTAGAAAGGGGTGAGATGCATAGGCAGATTGCCTAGACTTTTTTTGGATCGAAAGCGCTAGAGGGGGGTGAATAGCGCTCGTGGCTATTTCGTTCGTTTTGAAAAACTCAAAATAATACAGCAGAATAAAGTCAAGAAACCAACACAATCGCTAACAAGTTTCTTTTACTTAATTTGGAGCCTATGGCGACTCCTACTCCAAGGCCCGCGATCGTTGATCGCTTTCGGTGGGTAATCACTATAAGTCTAGAAAATTACACTTGGAAGTACAATATAAAAACAGTATAGAAAACTTATATTGGCAATTTAAGAATAAAGAATTTGAAGCTTCTTCTCGTCGGTGTCTTGTTACAGCTTTAACGGGTCGTCCTTTGAGCAGCACACAGAAGAATGGTTGTGAGTTCTTGTTGTCCTCAAGCTGTTGCTTGGAACCTACTTATAAAGCCTGTGGACGGCGCCTCCAACATCATGGAGGGCGCCCTCAACCCCACAGATTCCACAGTGTGGATAAGCCTTAATTTCTTCGTCGCTAATCCGCCTGAGGGCGCCTCTAACCGCATGGAGGGCACCCTCCACCAACGTCCAGGGCGCCCTTAGCTCGATAGAGGGTGCCATCTACTCAGCGTCCAGGCTCCCTCTGCCCTACTACACAGAGGTGTTCGGCTAGTGCACCCGAGGCGCCTCCAAGCTCCATGGAGGGCGCCTCAGGTACTGTTCATCTGAAGCTTTACATCTTTTTTGCTTCCTACAAGATGTGTTAGGTCAAAATATAAAATATATCCTGTAAAATAGAGTTAGGCATAAAACAATAAGGTTAAGATAAATATCTGACAGTCATCGAACTGTCTGGTTCTGACTTCGGATTTCCAATCGGAAATCCTAGGTCGAATCGACACCTACTATTCTCTCATAGGGGAACACGTCCTCACCTACTCCACTCAGAAGAATATTATTAGAGTGTATACTAAAAGCCTAGCTTTTGTAAATATTTATTTTAAAATAAATAATCATATTGGTCAAAAATGTCTATATTTATATGCTAAGTGTAGTTGTTCAATTAATTTATATTGTAGATAACATGGTGTGTGGTGTCACACACAGAAGATAATGTTATCAATTCTTTATAAATTATAAATAGTAGCTCATGACTGAGATGGAAAGAAACAAACCATTGGAATAGTCGTAGTGTAATTGGTATTAGTTTATCTTGACTATAAAATTACACTAGTACACTCTGAGTGCATTGAGCAGGACCATTTGAGGTAGTTTCATTTTATACTGACTAAATAAAAGAACAATACCTCTGTTATTATGGAAGTGTGTGCTCTTAATCCTAATATAATAATAAGCACGTATACTTAATATTTATTTCTTTGATTTATCAAAGGGTGTGATTTAGCTCGATAAATCAATAAGCCCGATAAGTTGGGAAATGATATTATTTATAGTGTGTGTTGTTGATTATAGAAGGAATCTGTGTCCTAGTAATCTAAGTTGATAATGTCCCCAAGAGGAGCTCATAAGGATTGTCATGTTAAATCCTGCATGTGGACTTAGTCCGACACGACGATAAGGTTGAGTGGTACTACTCTTGGACTAAGATATTAATTAGAATGAGTTGTCAGTAACTCAATTAATTAGTGGACATCCGATATCTTAAACACGGGGAGATTAACACACTTATGATAAGAAGGAGCCCATAATGTAATTTGGGATTGGTGCGGTAGTGCAATAATAACTCTCTAGTGGAATGAGTTATTATTGATGAACTTGAGTTGTGTGTTCAGGGCGAATACGGGATACTCAAGCTCGTCGGGAGGCCAAAACCAATTTCTCCTCTAGGTCCCTGTTGTAGCCTCATTAATGCCTCATATCCACCCATGAAAAGCTCATCTTGGTGTCCAAGAGGGGGCCGACCCAAGGCTTGGTGACCAAGCCAAGGGCCGACCACTATTTTCTCAAAGGGGGTCGGCCATAAGAAGTTTGAAGGGGGTCGGCCACATAATTCAAAGTATGAGGGGTGTTTTGAATTTTTAAAATCTTCTCTTTGTAGATATCTACAAGTTTTAAAAGAGGGATTTTAAATTATAAAACTTTCCTTATTTGAATTAGGTCACATAGTTTAAAAGAACGTTTAAAAGTTTTAAAACTTTCCTTTTTTAACCATCCTCATGGTTTTTTAAAAGGGAGTTTTAAATTTAAAACTTTCCCTTTTTGTAACCATGTTAAAAAAGAAAATTTTAAATGAGAAGTTTTAAATTTTAAAACTTGTTTTAAAGTAAAGAAAACTTTCCTTTTTTAAACATCCACATTAGGAAATTAAAAGAGAGCTTGTAAAATTTTATAAGAGATTTCCTTCTTTGCTTAGAAAATTTTTACAAAGTTTTTTTTTGTTTCTTTTCTTTCCTCTTAGGGTCGGCCACCCTTGCTTGGTGCCCAAGCAAGGGGTCGGCCAATCCAATTAAATCAATCAAGAGGAAGAAAAAGGAAATAAAAAGGAGGAAAGGAAAAACAAGAGGAAGATTTTAATTTTTTGTAAAATCTTTCCTTGTTTGCCTTGGACAAGTATTATAAAAGAAGGGGAGGAGAGGCCTCATGATATATCAATTCTTATTCTCTTGCTTGTGCTCCCTCTTGTGGCCGACCCTCTCCCCTTTCCTTTCCCCTTGCTCTCTTTTATTTCTTTGTGGTGGCGGTGGTCGGATTTTAGAGAAGGAGGAAGAAGCTTTTGAGTGGTGTTCATCTTGGAGGATCGTCGCCCACACGACGTCCAAGAGGAGGCGAGGAATACAGCAGAAGATCTCGACGTTATTAGCATACAAAGAAAAGATATAACTAGTAATTGTTTTCCGCATCATACTAATTTTTCTTTGTATGAATTCCAAACACAAGAGACATATGATTCTAGAGTTTTGAATTTGTGTTTTTTTTTTGTTTTTCGAATTTGTGATTCGAATGTTCTTTTTGGTTAAACCTAGAGTTATATAAGAAAATTAAATATTAGCTTTCCTTAGAAGGCTTTGTCTAGGCGGCGGTGGATGATCTCATACCCAAGAAGGACTAGTGCCTCGCCACGCAGTCCTGGAAGCTAATTTTAGAAATTAATATTTAATTTAATTTATAACATAGGTAGATTTGTATCAATAATGTTAAGCATTATTTGCGATCCAAATCTAAACCATTAAGAACAGATAAGTTAAATTTGCAATCAATAATGTTAAGTTCCGTTTGCGATTCCTAATTTAATTTCTAAAGAACACGATAGGTTGTTTAGGAAAGGTTCGACACTTGTACAAAATTTTTGTACAGTGGAGCCGTTACGATCTTCCTAGGACCAACCAACAAATATACCAATTGCTAGACCGGTCCTCCAGACCGACTGGACTTTTGCTCAGTGCCCGAGGTTCCAGGACTTTTTGCTGGGCGTCCGCTTCACGACCCGTCTAGTCTTCCACCTAGTTCGCGACACTAGGACTTTCCACCTAGAGTCCCTGACTCTAGGACTTTTGTCCGAAGCCCTCGACCTGCTAAGACTTTTCGCCTAGGGTTACCATCCCGTAGGACCTAGGGTTACCTCCCCCTAGGGTTTTTCCTTTGCCTAACCACAGCTGGGACTTTTCCTCACCTAGGGTTACCACCCCCTAAGACCTAGGGTTACCACCCCCTAGGGTTTTCCACATGCTTAATCGCAGCTAGGACTTTTACCTAAGTATACTTAGGACTTTCCTGCAATCTCATCAAACTTGTTAGATAACAAGACAACCTAACTTTGAACCCTTTGATATAATTAAAACACAGGTTCGACTGTCGGATATTTTCCGCACCAACAGACTTAAGATGCTGATATCAGTGTATCAATACAAGTCTGGGCCTTAAAATTCAAACTTACAGTAATCAGGTTAAGTTTTCAGCTTAATCAAATACTAACTAGATAAATTAACCTAACTTGACTAACAAAGTGAAAACTGCTATCTTCTAATAGTTAGTAAGTAACTAATGGTTAGACAGTTAAGGACAATTTTTAGTTATTTATTTTGAAGGAATGTCAGGTTCAGGGGGAGGATTAATAACTTTAAATATTTTTAAAGAGTTTTCAAACTTTTGGCCTTACAAATTCCAAAAGTGTTTTAAAAAGATAACCTTCAAAAATCAGTTTAACAACTATTTAATCTTTAAAAGATTTTTTTTGGAAACAACTTGACAACTGTCCAAGTAATTAAAAAATATTTTTGAAACCAACTTGGCCCAGTTTTCAAAGAGTTTCACAAGCTTACCTCAGTTTTACCATTTTATTTATCTCTTATATCTTCTTCAAAATTCCATCTCTTGAAAAAGTTTTCTTAAAAACCTAGCTATTTTCAAAATAATTTTTCTTGAAAATTAATTTTGAATTTTCTAACCTTAAAATTCTTTTTACAAAAACTTTTCTGTTGCACCCCTTATGAAAAATTAGTAGTTTTTGAGAAAAATTTTTTCAAATCTTTTAAGTTACTTTTACAAATTTAGACTTATCAAATTCTTGTATCTCTTGGAAATCTTATATTTTGAAAACTATGTAGATTTTAAAAATAATTTCAAATTCACATTATTGGAAATCCTGACATAAAGATTTTTACTCTTGAAAATCATGTTCTAAGATGTCTTTAAATATTCTCTTAAAGTTAATTGACTTATTTTCTAAGTTAAACTCCCCAAGTAATCCTGAAAATTTTTCTATTATCAATTTTTTTTACTAACTTTACTTAGCAAATTTTTCATGACTTGTCTATTTCTAATTTTTTTTTTATGAATGTCAAAGGGGGAGGGTTAGGTGGTTTAAGTTAGCAAAATACCAAAGATATAACATTAAAACAAAACTAACTTAAAAATCATATCATTTTTCATATTATTTTTTTCCTAACTTAATCCAGGTTGTCATTGCATCAAAAAGGGGGAGATTGTTGGTGCAAGTTGCACTAATGGTCGTACTCGGGTTTTGATGAATGACAAAGTAAGTTAAGTTAGGTTTGTTATGATCTAACGATATAACTAAGTGTGCAGAAGAAGTCCAGATAGGTCGACGAACTGATCGGATATCTGGCAAGAAATCCAGCTAAGTCGACGGGCTGACCGAATAGCTGGTACGAAGTCCAGATAGATCAACGAGCTGACCGGATATCTGTCACAAAGTCTAACTAGGTTGACGGGTTGACCGGATAGCTGGTACAAAGTCCAGCTAGGTCAACGGACCGACCGGATAGCTGGCACAAAGTCCAAATAGGTCGACAGACTGATCGGATGTCTAGCAAAATGGTAAGTTAAGGTAACTCGCTAGAGGGAATGACTTGGTGAGGACGTGTTCCCCATTTAAGGGAACAATAAGCTGTTGGTTAGTCCTAAGAAGATCGTACCGGTTCCACTGTACAAAAATTTTGTACAAATGTCGAACCTTTCCTAAACAACCTATTGTGTTCTTTAGAAGTTAAATTAGGAATCGCAAATAGAACTTAACATTATTGATTCCAAATTTAACTTATCTGTTCTTAATGGTTTAGACTTGGATCGCAAGCGGAACTTAACACTATTGATCCAAATCCACCTATGTTATAAATTTAATTAAATATTAATTTCCAAAATTGACTTCCAAGACTGCATGGCGAGGCACATGACCTTCTTAGGTATGAGAGCATCCACCACTGCCTAGACAAAGCCTTTTAAGGAAAGCTAGTATTTAATTTCTTTATATAACTCTAGGTTTAACCAAAAAGAACAATCGAATCACAAATTTGAAAAATAAAACAAAAGAAACACAAATTTGAAACAAATCCAAAAACTCTAGAATCATATGCCTCCTGTGTTTGGTATTTCCAAAAATAACTATACAAAGAAAACTAGTATGATGCGTAAAACAATTACTAGTTATACCTTTCTTTGTAATCAAATAACCTCTTGATCTTCTACCGTATTCCTCTTCTAATCTCGGACGTGTTGGGTTTTTCGGGCCGCAAAAACCGCGTTTTCGCATCGCGGAAACCCCGAAATCCCCAAAGCCAACGGATCCGTGCAAAGAAAAATTTCTAAAACTACGAATATGAGTTTCTATCGAGATCTACTCCTAGATCTACATGAAAAAGGGTTATACCTTTGATGCGTGCCCTTCGCAATCCCGCAAGTCCAAGGTACGCCGGATCTCGAAGTTGTCAATGTAGACAACTCTTTAGTGATATCCACACGAACAAGAAGTGTTCACTAACACTCAAGGATGGAGAAGAGAGCACCACAAGTGTGCTAGCACTTTCTAGGGCTCTCGGGTAGGATTTAAAAGGGAGAAAGGAGAGATAGTAAAAAGGAATCTCATATACTCTTCTAGGTACCCTCCTTTGTGACCTTCACTTCACCCTATTTTCTTGGAGCTCACTCACCTTTTTCTCACTTGCATGAAGCCCACGGCAACCTTAGAGAAGAAGGAAGAAGAGAGAGCTAGAAGAGAGCCAAGGAGGAAGATGGAATGAATGCACATTAATCAAAAATTCATTCCCTTTCCACCTCTTGAGTGGTCGGCCACATGAGTAACTCCCACTCATTTAATGTGGACGGCCACATTAAATGGAATGGAGGCTTGTAACCTCCATGAGGTGGCACACCATGATGATGTGGAACATCATCATTGGTCCACATCTTGCCAAATCACAAATGATGTGGCATATAGTCAAGTCAAACTTGACTTTTCCTCTTCCTCTCAAGTCAAGTCAAACTTGACTCAATCTCTCTCATGGTTGATCTAATCCAACCATTTAATTCAAGTCAATTTAATATAATGAATCTAATTCATTTAATTAAATTGATTCAATGAGTCATAATCTAAATTAGACTCATTGAACACATGAATCAACTTGAGTCCAACTCAATTAGCCCAATTAGGATTACTCTTAATCCAATTTGATTCATCAAATGAATCTAATCCTCTTAGTTCATCATATGAACCTAATCTCCATTCACTTGTTCTTTGTGTGTGACCCAATAGGTTCTTGTAACGTTGGCAATGTTTCTAAACTCCTTTAGAAACATAAACAATGAGCGGCATCTAGCAATACATCATTGCTATCCAAGTTATAAGAATGTTGAGATCCAACATCACCTTATGACTACTAATTGTGACTCCTCACAATATGTGACTTTGTCCTTCTATCCTAGACATCTAGATTGATCAATGTGAGGCATAGACCGTGTCATCCTCTAATCAATCTAAATCTTGAACTCCAAGTAGACTCACTCGATCAAATGAGCTCAACATCTCATATTGACTCATTTGGGCATGGCCATGCACTTCGTGGTCTAACTCTATCAAGAATACCGATGTCGCTCCCGTCATATGGGAGGGATATATCTCATCTACATCACTCACATCCTTCTGCATAATTCGTTATATACCCAGTAATTGCCTTTATAGTCCACCCAGTTACGGGTGACGTTTGACGAAACTAAAGTACATAACTCCTTATGTAGGGATCCATGGTGACTTAAGTTCTAAGGATTAGTAGTCATACTAATAGCCACATGAGAAAGTATATGACACTCATATAATGATCCATGATACTTTCTCATGGCGGGTCATTCAGTATACATTCTCTAATGCATACCCATGTGTCAACTTGATATCTCTATATCCATGACTTGTGAGATCAAGTCATCGAGTTGAACTACATGCTAGTCTTATTGCATTAACATTGTCCCTGAATGTTAATACTCAACTAGGAATAATTAAGAGTAGTGTTCCCTATATCATCTCACTATCGATTCAACCAATCGATTGATATAGGTAAGAACCTTCTACTCAAGGACATTATTATACTTAGTTTATTTGGCACCAATACAAGTAAGTATAATAACCAAACAAATGCCTTTATTAATATAAGAATATGATACAATAAGTCCATAATACAATCATCAAATGATTGACTCTAGGGCTCTAGCTAACAATCTCCCACTAGCACTAGTGCCAATCAGTGTAGGCTCTAAGCCCCAATGACCTAGTGTGACCATCATGCTTCCTCTGTGCCAAAGCCTTGGTCAAGGGATCTGCGATGTTAGCCTCTGTAGGTACTCTGCAAATCTTCACATATCCTCTCTTGATGATCTCTCGAATGAGATGGAAGCGCCGTAGTATGTGTTTGGTCCGCTGGTGTGAGCGAGGTTCCTTCGGCTGTGCTATAGCTCTATTGTTGTCACAATAGAGCTCAATGGGGTCAGCAATGCTAGGAACCACCCCACCCCAAGTTCAGTGATGAACTTGCAGATCCAAACTGCCTCCTTTGCTGCCTCTGATGCAACAATGTACTCGGCTTCTATTGTAGAATCAGCTACTGTGTCCTGCTTCGAACTCTTCCAGCTGACATCACCACCATTAATGCAAAATACGAACCCCGACTATGATCTATAGTCATCTTGGTCGGTCTAGAAGCTAGCATCACTGTAACCCTTTACAGCTAGCTCATCATTGCCTCCATATATCAAGAAATATTCTTTAGTCCTTCTTAAGTACTTAAGAATATTCTTGACCGCTATCCAATGACTTTCACCTGGATCTGACTGGTATCTGCTCGTCATGCTCAAAGCATACGAGACATCAGGTCGAGTACATAGCATGGCGTACATGATCGATCCTATGGCTGAGACATAAGGAATTTGATCCATGCGGTCTCTCTCCTCTCTAGAAGAGGGACCTTGAGTATTCGAAAGACTCACGCCATGTGACATCGGCAGAAATCCCTTCTTGGAGTTCTGCATGGCAAACCGAAGGAGTACCTTGTCAATGTATGTACTCTGACTTAGGCCAAGCAATCGCTTAGATCTATCTCTATAGATCTGTATCCCTAGAATGCGGGATGCCTTACCTAAGTCCTTCATTGAGAAGCAACTCCCTAGCCAGGTCTTGACAGACTGAAGCAAAGGGATGTCCTTCTCAATGAGTAGTATGTCATCCACATACAATATGAGGAAGACAACTATGTCCCCTACAACCTTCTTGTAGACACAAGGCTCATCTTCGTTCTTGATGAAACCAAACTGTTTGATTGCATCATCGAATCGAAGATTCCAGCTCCGAGAAGCTTGCTTTAGTCCATAAATGGACCTATGCAGCTTGCATACTCTGCTAGTATGCTGTGGATCTACAAAACCCTCAGGTTGTGTCATGTACACATCCTCGAGTAGGTTTCCATTCAGAAACGCGGTTTTGACATCCATCTGCCATATCTCATAGTCATGGTATGCTGCAATAGCAAGCATGATCCGAATGGACTTAAACATCGCTACTGGAGAAAATGTTTCATCATAGTCAATACCATGAATCTGCTTGAAACCTTTAGCTACCAAGCGACCCTTATAGATAAGTCCATCCATGTCAGTCTTTCTCTTAAAGACCCACTTACACCCAATGGGTTTTACCCCTTCAGGTGGATCAACCAAAGTCCATACTTGGTTGGTGTACATGGATTCCATTTCAGATCTCATGGTCTCTAGCCATTTCTCGGAATCTAGTCTCATCACAGCTTCTTGATAGGTGGTAGGCTCATCCTCTATGAGCATAACGTCATCATGGTCAGACAAGAGAAATGAGTATCTCTCAGGTTGACGACGTACCCTATCAGACCTGCGAAGAGGTATGTCTACTTGAAATGGTTGTTGTTCCTCAACTCTTTGTGGAACATCATCATCCACAACACTTTGTGGTTCCAGTTTAATTTCCATCGAGGCATCAGTGCTATTGTTCGTATCTTGAACTTCTTCAAGATCGAACGCGCTCCCACTAGTCTTTCTAGAAACAAAGTCCCTTTCTAGAAAGACCCCAGTCTTTGCCACAACTACCTTGTGCTGACTGGGAATGTAGAAGTAATATCCCTTAGTTTCCTTGGGATATCCAATAAAGTAGCACTTGTCAGATTTGGGTCCTAATTTGTCTGAGACTTGACGTCTAACGTAATCCTCACAACCTCAAATCCTCATGAAAGACACCTGGGCATCTCTCCTAGTCCATATCCTATATGGTGTCTTTATCACGGCCTTGGATGGAACTCGATTGAGTATAAAAGCTACCGTGTCTACCGTGTCTAGAGCATAATCCCAAAGGTATGTCGGAAGATCTGTGTGACTCATCATAGATCGCACCATATCTAATAGGGTACGATTCCTCCTTTCGGATACATCATTCCACTGTGGTGTTCCAGGAGGAGTGAGTTGGGATAGAATCCCACACTCAGCTAGGTAGTCACAAAACTCATGGCTAAGGTATTCTCCACCTCGATCTGATCGAAGTATCTTAATACTCTTGCCAAGCTGGTTCTGTACTTCATTCTTGAATTCTTTGAACTTTTCAAAGGATTCAGACTTATGTGTCATCAAGTACACATAACTATATCTACTGAAGTCATCAGTAAATATGATGAAGTATCTATAACCGCCTCTAGCAGCGACATTGAAATGGTCACATACATCACTATGTATGAGTCCTAACAAATCAGTTGCTCTCTTGCTATGCCCACTAAAGGGAGTCTTGGTCATCTTGCCTCGTAGGCATGACTCGCATATCTCATATGATTCAAAATCAAATGAGTCCAACAAACCATCTATATGGAGCTGGGATAAGCGCTTGTCATTTATATGACCTAAGCGACAGTGCCAGAGGTAGGTTTGGTTCATGTCATTTGACTTGAACCTCTTGGTATTTATGTTATAGATAGGGCTCTCAAGGTCTAGAATATAGAGTCCGTTTATCAGAGGTGCACTACAATAGAACATATCGTTTAAATAGACGGAACAACATTTGTTCTTTATTGTAAACGAAAATCCTTTCTTGTCCAAACAAGAAACTGAAATTATGTTCTTAGTCAAGGCAGACACATAACAACAATCATCTAATTCTAGTACAAGCCCAGAGGGCAGAGATAGATAGTAAGTTCCTACAGCAATAGCAGTAACCCGTGCTCCATTGCCTACTCGTAGGTCTACCTCACCCTTCGTCAATGCCCTGCTATTTCTCAATGCTTGTACATTAGTACAAATGTGCGAAGCACATCCGGTATCTAATACCCACGATGAAGAAATAGAGAGGTTGACTTCTATAACATGTATACCTGAAGTAGAAATCTTATTTCTCTTTTTCTTAAGATCTTCCAGGTATTCTTTGGAGTTCCTTGATATAGGTGACAAAGATGTTCATCCATATCGTAAGCGCCCATCAACTCATGTTGCTTCTGAAGCTCAGAGTTCATGGTCGCGAGCATAAGACATGACACATCTAATGCGTCATCTTGATGCTTCCTGTAAGCATCTCGGTCTGCTCGCGTGGCAGTGGCAGGAGGAGCCTCCGGAATGGGCTGCTCCAGAACATACAGTTTACGTTCTTGGGTGAGAACTATTCTCAGGTTCCTGTACCAGTTCAGGAAATTTGCTCCGTTGAGCTTGTCCTTCTTAAGGACAGATCGCAGAGAGAAGGTGTTCGTATTCGACGTCATGGTAATCTACAACAGAAATAAATGCATAAATAAATATCATATTCTTCTTAATCATTTAATTAGGCCTTTAACTAAATGATGCTCCCACTGAATTCTATAATTCATGTGGGACAAGATCCACATCATACTAACCCTTGAGTTAGCTTTGGCTAATACACCCAAGATTTAGTATGATCGGTAGGTAATGATTACCAATTACATCTCTATGCAATTCTTGTTTATAGGATCAAGATCCGCATTTATATTAAAACTCGATTTAGCTTTGGCTAATACGCCCGAGAGTTAATATAAACGTGATTTTGACCTATCTACCAACCATTGGATAATGCCTATAGTTTAAACTTGATCCAATTGAGTTAACTAGTTACTCAATCTAATTGAGTTGTACTCACCCATGCGTTGATAGACGGGACCAAGATTGTCCCTCCGTACCCTACCAAGATAGTATGTGTTGCTCTGCTTTGGCAGATTCAACAACAACATGCGATCGAGGTAGTGGTAGGTATCACGGCATGGTAGGCATTACGAGTTGACGCGATTTAGATCTAATCTAAACGATGATGTGTATCAAATACTTGATTTAGATCTAATCTAAACGATGATGCGTATCAAATACTTGATTTAGATCTAATCTAATCGTGGCGTGCATCATGTGCACGATTTAGATCTAATCTAATCGCTAGGCACTAATTAACTACTTAATTAAACATGCATCACATACATATAAGCAATTAATTAAATTATTTTGTGATTGTGTCATGGCCCTACTACGATCTTCTCAAGCCAATGAGAAGATCGGATGGTCAACCTAAAGGTCAACAGCTTCTCAAGCTTCTTC
This sequence comes from Zingiber officinale, assembly GCF_018446385.1. NCBI lineage: Eukaryota > Viridiplantae > Streptophyta > Magnoliopsida > Zingiberales > Zingiberaceae > Zingiber > Zingiber officinale. Next base: position 37,541,867 of record NC_056000.1, on the reverse strand, counting down.
CTTTGACCACCTTGTGTTGCTCGCACCCTCCTCGTAACTCCGTCTCGTGTGGACCTTCCACCGCTTCAAAATTTCATTACAATTTTGAAACTCGAGTTACATTCGAGTCTAAATCTAATTTACAACCAGAATATAAGAGAAAGGCACGACGCGCAGGTCGTGAATAAAATAAAAAAAATACAGCACGCACATCACATAACGGCACGCAGGCCGTATTATTAATTACAACACAAATCCAATCACATTGGGTCTTTTGGGCCATGACTATCACAAAATTAATATATAATTCTAAGTTATATATTTTTTCATAATTTTCTGTAATTTTCATAATTTTGTACAATTTTATGAGTAACTTTTTTCCGGCGGTCCCGTTTAGCGTTTTCGGGCGCAATCACGGAACGAATCCCCTTGCGAGGCCAGGGGCAGCCCCCCTACCCGCGATCTAACCATCGCGAGGGTTCCTTTACGATCTAACAGCGCCTAAGCCCGCTGTCCCAAAAAATTTTGGGACGAAACATTGCCGTTTCGAAAAATTCTTCTCGGTAGTCGAAGCCTATAAGTGTCTAAACACTTGTGCTTCGCTTCTACGAGAAAAATACCCATTAAAACTATAAAAACATGAATTTATAGAAAGTTTACAGATCTATATTTTTCATAAAAATATGAATCTAAACTCGTACTCACTTCGTACGTGGCTCTGATACCACTGTTGGGTTTTTCGGGCCGCGAAAACTGCGTTTTCGCATCGCGGAAACCCTGAAATCCCCAAAACCAATGGATCCGTGCAAAGAAAAATTTCTAAAACTACGAATATGAGTTTCTATCGAGATCTACTCCTAGATCTACATGAAAAAGGGTTATACCTTTGATGCGTGCCCTTCGCAATCCCGCAAGTCCAAGGTACGCTGGATCTCGAAGTTGTCAACGTAGACAACTCTCTAGTGATATCCACACGAACAAGAAGTGTTCCCTAACACTCAAGGATGGAGAAGAGAGCACCACAAGTGTGCTAACACTTTCTAGGGCTCTCGGGTAGGATTTAAAAGGGAGAAAGGAGAGATAGTAAAAAGGAATCTCATATACTCCTCTAGGTACCCTCCTTTGTGACCTTCACTTCACCCTATTTTCTTGGAGCTCACTCACCTTTTTCTCACTTGCATGAAGCCCACGGCAACCTTAGAGAAGAAGGAAGAAGAGAGAGCTAGAAGAGAGCCAAGGAGGAAGATGGAATGAATGCACATTAATCAAAAAATTCATTCCCTTTCCACCTCTTGAGTGGCCGGCCACATGAGTAACTCCCACTCATTTAATGTGGTCGACCACATTAAATGGAATGGAGGCTTGTAACCTCCATGAGGTGGCACACCATGATGATGTGGAACATCATCATTGGTCCACATCTTGCCAAATCACAAATGATGTGGCATATAGTCAAGTCAAACTTGACTTTTCCTCTTCCTCTCAAGTCAAGTCAAACTTGACTCAATCTCTCTCATGGTTGATCTAATCCAACCATTTAATTCAAGCCAATTTAATATAATGAATCTAATTCATTTAATTAAATTGATTCAATGAGTCATAATCTAAATTAGACTCATTGAACACATGAATCAACTTGAGTCCAACTCAATTAGCCCAATTAGGATTACTCTTAATCCAATTTGATTCATCAAATGAATCTAATCCTCTTGGTCCATCATATGAACCTAATCTCCATTCACTTGTTCTTTGTGTGTGACCCAATAGGTTCTTGTAACGTTGGCAATGTTTCTAAACTCCTTTAGAAACATAAGCAATGAGCGGCTTCTAGCAATACATCATTGCTACCCAAGTTACAAGAATGTTGAGATCCAACATCACCTTGTGACTACTAATTGTGACTCCTCACAATATGTGACTTTGTCCTTCTATCCTAGACATCTAGATTGATCAATGTGAGGCATAGACCGTGTCATCCTCTAATCAATCTAAATCTTGAACTCCAAGTAGACTCACTCGATCAAATGAGCTCAACATCTCATGTCGACTCATTTGGGCATGGCCATGCACTTCGTGGTCTAACTCTATCAAGAATACCAATGTTGCTCCCGTCATATGGGAGGGATAGATCCCATCTACATCACTCACATCCCTCTGCATAATTCATTATATACCCAGTAATCGCCTTTATAGTCCACCCAGTTATGGGTGACGTTTGACGAAACCAAAGTACATAACTCCTTATGTAGGGATCCATGGTGACTTCAGGTCTAAGGACTAGTAGTCATACTAATAGCCACATGAGAAAGTATATGATACTCATATAACGATCCATGATACTTTCTCATGGCGGGGCATTCAGTATACATTCTCTAATGCATACCCATATGTTAACTTGATATCTCTATATCCATGACTTGTGAGATCGAGTCATCGAGTTGACCTACATGCTAGTCTTATTGTATTAACATTGTCCCTGAATGTTAATACTCGACTAGGAATGATTAAGAGTAGTGTTCCCTATATCATCTCACTATCGATTCAACCAATCGATTGATATAGGTAAGAACCTTCTACTCAAGGACGTTATTATACTTAGTTTATTTGGCACCAATACAAGTAAGTATAATAACCAAACAAATGCCTTTATTGTAAGAGTGTATACTAAAAGCCTAGCTTTTGGTATAAACATTTATCTAGAAATAAGAATCACATTGGTCAAATGTCTACATTTGTGATAAATGTAGTTGTTCAATTAATTTATATTGTAGATAACATGGTGTGTGGTGTCACACACAGAGGATCATGTTATCAGTACCTTATAAATTATAAACAGTAGCTCACGACCAAGATGGAAAGGAACAAACCATTTGAAGGTAGTAGTGTAATTAGGTATTAGTTTATCTTAACTATATAATTACACTAGTACACTTAGAGTGTATTGAGTAGGACCATTAGAGGTCATTTCTTTTATACTGACTTTATAAAGAAACAAAGACCTCAGTTATTATGGAAGTGTGTGCTCTTAATCCTAATATAATAACAAGCACATATATTTGATATTTATTTCTTTAATTTGTCAATGGGTGAGATTTAGTTCGATGAATCAATAAGCCCGATAAGTTGGGAAATGATATCAATTATAGTGTGTGTTGTTGATTATAGAAGGAAACTGTGTCCTAGAGATACTAGGTTGAGAATGTTCCCAAGAGGAGCTCAAAAGGATTGTCATGTTAAACCCTGCAGGTGGACTTAGTCCGACATGACGATGAAGTTGAGTGGTACTACTCTTGGAACTAGATATTAATTAAGTGAGTTATCAGTAACTTACTTAATTAGTGGACATTTGTTATCTTAAACACAGGGAGACTAACACACTCATAATAAGAAGGAGCCCAAAAATGTAATTTGAGATTGGTGCGGTAGTTCAATAATAATTCTCTAGTGGAATGAATTATTATTGATAAAATTAAGTTGTGTGTTCGGGGCGAACACGGTATGCTTAATTTTATCGGGAGACCAAAACCAATTCCTCCTCTGGGTCCCTATCGTAGCCTCTTAATTATAGAGTACTATACCCACCTATACCCACCTTCTTACCCATCCTATAGGGGGCCGGCCAAGCTAGCTTGGAGACCAAGCTAGGGCCGACCATGGGTATGTTCATGGGTGAATTCATGTGGCCGGCCCTAGCTTGAACTCAAGCTTAGGTGGCCGGCCCTATTAAAATAAAAAGGAATTTTATTTTTTAAATTTTTCTCATGTGGATAACATGATTTAAAAGAGAGTTTAAAAATTTAAATCTTTCCTTTTATAAGATTCTACAAAAGATTAAGAGAAGAGTTAAATCTCTTTCCTTATTTGTAGATTAAAAGGTTGATTTTAATTTTGGTAAAAACTTTCCTTTTAATCATGTTCATGATTTAAAAGAGAGTTTAAAAATTAAATATCTCTTTTATAAAGCTTCTACAAGGATTAAGAAAAGATTAAATATCTTTCCTTATTTGTAGATTGGAAGAGATTTTAATTTTTAAAGATAACTTTCTTTTTATCCACATGTTTAAAAGAAATATTTTAATTTATAAAATTTCCTTTTTATTGACCATCATGAAGGGAAAATTATTAGAGAAATTTTTATAAAATTTCCGGAAACAAATTAGGAAAGTTTTAATTCTTGATTGAATTAAATTTCCTTTGCTTGGTTTAAAGTGGCCGGCCACATTGTTGATGAGAAAAAAAAAATATTTTTAATTAAATAAATTTTCCTTATCAATGGCAAAAGAATTAAGGAAATTTTTATTTAAATTTCCTTATTTGCCAAGGCCAAGGATTATAAAAGAGAGGGTAGAGGTGCCTTCATGGCTAAGAACTCTATTATTTTTCCTCTCTCTTTTTCTTCCTTGGTGTGGCCGGCCATCCTCTCCTCCTTTCTTCTCTTTGATGGCCGAACCTCATCCTTCTTGTGGAGACTCATATGGTGGCCGGATCAAGTTTAGAGAAGAAGAAGAAGAAGGAGAGAAAGAAAGCTTTGTTTCTAGCATCCCTTGGAGCATGGTGGTGGTGGCCGAACCTCTTCATCCTAGAAGAAGTTTTGATGGCCGAAACTTGCAAGGAAGAAGAAGGTGCTTGGTGGTTCTCATCTCGGAAGATCGTTGCCCACACAACGTCCGAGGTTAGAAGAGGAATACGGTAGAAGATCAAGAGGTTTTTCTAAAAGGTATAACTAGTAATTTTTCTTTCCGCATCATACTAGTTATTTTTGGAAATAATACTAAATACAAGAGGCATACGATTCTAGAGTTTCGAATTTGTTTTCGATATAGTGTTCTTTTGTTTTTTTTTTTTTTTTTTGTGATTTGATTGTTCTTTTCGGTTAACCTAAAGTTATTTTAGGAAATTAAATATTAGCTTTCTATAAAAGGTTTTGTCTAGTCCGTGGTGGTTGCTCCCATATCCAAGAAAGCCATGTGCCTCGCCACGTCAGTACTGGGAACCGATTATGGAAATTAATATTTAATGGAATTAATAACTTAAGGTGACTTGGGTCGAACGTGTTAAGTTCCGCAGGAGATCCAAGTCAAAACCTAAAAGAACAAATAGATTAAGTTTTGGATCAAACGTGTTAAGTTCCGCAGGCGATCCAAAATTTAATTTAAAAGAACACATGGTAGCTAGGAAAAGGTTCAGACCTTTGTACAAAATTTTTGTACAGTGGAACCTCTAGGCTTTCCGAGTAGCAATCAACAATTGGTATCAGAGCTAGGGTTTTGCCACTGTGTATTTGGTATTAGTTTAATTATGCACATGTCATACATAATTTAGGCAGGATAATAGTAGGATGTGCTAACTTTGTGGATGCAGGATCCAACTATTATGGCTTATAGTTTTATGTGTGTGATTGGACCCTTGGACATGTCAAGGGCATTTATATGTGTGTGCATGATTGTATTATAAAAGACAGCAGGAGCTGTATTTAGTTTTATTAGGATTTTATTTTTGATCTAGATACATGTACATTCCTTTTATGGAATATAGGATCAAAATTGTAAAATTCTATTTATGTCGCGGATCGAATCTTGCAAAGCGTGGAACCTTCTAAGGACCAGAGGCGCAGCGGAACAAGGAGCAAGATGGATGCTAGACCCGGTGGCGGTGGCCAAATATGGCAGCAGCTTGGGATGACAACACACGGAGGACAACTAGAGATAAAAGCCATAATAGTTGAAAATTAGATTTTCTATTTATTGCTTTTATATTGTGCTGTGTGTGCATGTTAGTTTAAAAGTTTAGTAGGCTAGCATAGTTAAAATTCCTCATTAATAAATAACTAAGTGGGAGAGGGATTTTTAAGTAAATCCCATGGTCTCCATTACTGGTTTGTAAGTGATGCAAACAAGCTTGCGCGTTGGCTCTGAGTGCCTTCCTCCATAACGGATGAGCTAGTTTACAGATCACTAGAACAGACTTCCATTTTTGGATGACTATAGGAAGTTAATTAAGAGCGTGTGATCTTCCCCAACGGAAGGCGCATAATCTTATTAATGGACTTAGTGTCAAGTAATGGTATACACTTAGACACATCTAATAGTATCCTCCCCATCGGAGTCACTGTTATTATTTGTGTGACCAAATGAAACCAACTATTAATTTGTCATAGAACTAGGTTGATAAGATAATAAAATTAAAGGGTTAAAACCCCTCTTACAAATGATTGATTTTGTATATGTCCACACTAACGTGGCATACAAAATTAACGGTGTTTGAGATAATTTTATTTGTCATAAAGTTACGTTGACAAGATAGTTAATGGGTAAAACCCTCCTCTTACAAATGTTGATTTTGTATACGTCCACACTAACGTGGCATGCAAAATTCACGGTGTTTTGAGGTGTTGGTAAATTTAAATAGTATTGTTAGAGGAATCAATATTATTTTAAATTTAGAAGTCTTGACCAAATATTTGATTAAAGATAGACCAACTATTCATCATAAAGTAAGGTTGACGAGATAATAAAATTAAATGATAAAATTTCCTCTTTGAATTTGTATACGTCCACACTAACGTGACATACAAAATTTATGGGGATTTTTAAGGAGTTGGTCTTAACCAAATATTTTTGTGATTCTTAGGATGATGGTCAATCCCTAGCTGATATACTTTAGGATAGACTTAGTGGTCCCAATTATAATTGATTGGAAATAGGATTTGGACATTAAGGTAGACTGTCCTCTTAGAACTAAGAACAATATAGATGTATTTTATTCATTAGTTGAAACATGTTTAGTGGTGTTATCTACCAGAACCTGGAGTGTATATACAGATGCCATTAATCATGTCCGCAATTCATTGCAGGGTTCCAGGAAACCCGACAACTAAATGAAAATAAAAACACCGTCCACATGGGCACTGCTGTAAAAGTGGCAGCTGTTGCAGTGGGAGATGTTTATCTTTTGATAAAAATAAAACATGGATTTTTGAGTAATTGTCTTTACGCACTAAGTTTAGAAAGAACTAGTTTTCAGTTTCTAAACTATTCAAAGAACATGATATTCTGCCTCTTTTAATAACAAAGTTGTTATTAAGAAAAAGAGGGAAGTTACCTGTTCTGGTACGTTGGTTGGCAATTTATAAATCCAATAACTCTCACGATGCAACAAATGGAAATTAGTAACACATCTTCTAACTTTAAGAGAAAGTAACCTTCGGAAATGAACCAATTATATCTTTGGCATCTAAGGCTAGGTTATATTAACTTGAGTATGATTCATTGGTAGCTGATGAACTTTTGGGTTCATTAGTAGTGGAAATCTTTCCAACCTACGAGTCTTACTTGGAAGGAAAAATAACCAAGAAGCTTTCAAGTCTAAGGGGTATGGAGTCAAAGATATGTTGAAATTGGTTCATTCTGATTTGTGTGATCCTATGACTATCCAAGCAAGAGGTTGTTTCAAATTTTTTGTCTATTTTATAGACAACTATTTGATATACGAATACATTTACTTGATGTGCCACAAGTCTAAGTGCTTTGATTAGTTCAAAGAGTATGAGGCTGATGTGGAGAAATGTCAAGGTAAAAGTATCAAGACACTACGGTGAGATCGTAGTGGCAAGTACCTCTTGGGAGAATTTAGGAGTCACTTATCAGAAGTAGGGATTCAATCCCAACTAACTACACCTAGGTATATCCCAACAGAATGGTGTAGAAAAAGGAAGGTATAGGACTCTTATGGAAATAAGTAGATTGATGATGAGTTATTTAGAAAATTACCAAATTCATTTTAAGGATATACTCTGGAAACGGAAGTGAACAGAGTACCTTCCAAAGTCAGAACTCTCTACTCATATAGAATTGCTGAATAGGTGTAAGCCTATTTTGAAGCATATTCGGATTCGGGTAGTCCAGCACATATGCTGGAGAGAGACAATGATAAGTTGGACAGAAATTCACTTGTTTGTGGGTTATCCTAGAGAAATGAAAGTAGGTTTATAGTCTTAAAAATCAGAAGGTTATTGTTAGCATCAATGACCGATTTTTAGAAAAGGACTATGTAATAAACCTCATGCCCATAAGTAAATTTGTTCTTAAGGAAATAATAAAGGACATGCCTAATCTAGTACCAACTGTACAAGATGAAATATCACAAGAAACTGCAATACGTATCATAAATGATACATAATTACAGATAGTGCCTCATCGTAGTGGGAGGGTTGTTAGGCAACCTAAAAAGATTTATGTTTTGGGAGAGTTTTTGGACTCGATCCCTGGAGGACATGAACCTGATCTCCGGACATATGACGAAGCACTTCAAGATAAAGATGCAATATCTTGGCAAAGAGTAATGAATAACAGAATTAGAATATATGTATTCTAATAAAATCTGGAAGCTTATAGAACCACCAAATGGTATAAAAGCCTTTGGGTGTAAAAAGGTCTATATTAGGAAAAGAGGGATAGACAGGAAGGTAGAAACTTTCAAAGCAAGGCTAGATGAAAAAGGAAACTTTTTCACTGGTAGTCATGCTTAAGTCTATCCGGATTCTTTTATCTATTTGGCAAGTGGATGTCAAGACATCATTCCTTAATGGAAGTCTTGAAGAAAACATCCATATAAAGCAACCAGAAGGGTTCATTGCAAAGGGCTAAGAGCATCTTGTGTGTAAGCTCAATCAGTCTATGGACTGAGGCAAAGCTTCAAGGTCTTGGAACATCCGGTTTATCAAAGTAATCCAGATCTATGGATTTAGTAACCGGATAAGTCTTGTGTATACAAAAGATGTGATGGAAACGTGGTGGTATTTCTTGTACTATACTTAGATAACATTTTTGGTAGTTGGAAACAATATCAAAATGTTGTCAGAAGTAAGGGTATGGTTGTCCAAACAATTCGATATAAAGGACTTGGGAGAATGTATATATTCTTGAGATCAAAGTAATAAGGGATCGCAAGAAAAGAATATTTTACTTATCCCAAGCTTCATAAATCGAAAAAATCCTTGCTCGTTTTAAGCATACAAAACTCCAAGAAAGGTTTCTTACCTTTTCAGGATGGAGTAACTTTATCTAAAGATATGTATCTGTAGACATCAAAGGAGATAAAGGAAATAAAGGCAGTTCTTTATGCTACGGCTGTTGGAAGCCTAAATGCTATGCACGAGATCAGAAATCTGTTTTGCCAAGGGCATAGTTAGCAGATATCAAAGTAAGCCTGGACAAGGACAGTGGACTGCAGTAAAGCATATATTGTAGTACCTTAGAGGCACTAGAGATTATATGCTAGCTTACAAGGCAGTTAATTTAGTCCTTGTGGGTTGCATGGATTTTGACTTCCAATCGGATAGGGACAATAGTAAGTCAACCTCGGGGTTTTGTGTTTACTTTAGGAGGTAAAGTCATAACTATGGAAGAGTGATAAGCATAGGTGTTTTTCTGGACTCCAACATAGAAGCTTAGTATATGGCAAGCCTCGAGGTAGCCATAAAAGTTGAATGACTCAATAACCTCAAGATAGACTTAGATATGATTTCGGTTTGTCAAAAAATTATTACAATTTATTGTAATAATGTTGGTGCAGTAGCAAACTCAAGAAACCATAAGTCTATAAGGCAAGTAAACACAAGAGAGCACCATTACGAGGAATCGTATAAACGAGGAGAAGTTGTTGCCGCCTAGATTGCATCAGGTGATGACCTATAGATCCTTTCACTAAGGTTCTTAAGGCAAGAGCTTTTGATGGGCATGTTGAAGGGATGGGAATCAGATGTATGGCAGCAGATATGGCAGCTTAGTCTTTTAGTATAAGTGGGAGATTGTTAGAGTGTATACTAAAAGCCTAGCTTTTGGTATAAACATTTATCTAGAAATAAGAATCACATTGGTCAAATGTCTACATTTGTGATAAATGTAGTTGTTCAATTAATTTATATTGTAGATAACATGGTGTGTGGTGTCACACACAGAGGATCATGTTATCAGTACCTCATAAATTATAAACAGTAGCTCACGACCAAGATGGAAAGGAACAAACCATTTGAAGGTCGTAGGGTAATTAGGTATTAGTTTATCTTAACTATATAATTACACTAGTACACTTAGAGTGTATTGAGTAGGACCATTAGAGGTCGTTTCTTTTATACTGACTTTATAAAGAAACAAAGACCTCAGTTATTATGGAAGTGTGTGCTCTTAATCCTAATATAATAACAAGCACATATATTTGATATTTATTTCTTTAATTTGTCAATGGGTGAGATTTAGTTCGATGAATCAATAAGCCCGATAAGTTGGGAAATGATATCACTTATAGTGTGTGTTGTTGATTATAGAAGGAAACTGTGTCCTAGAGATACTAGGTTGAGAATGTTCCCAAGAGGAGCTCAAAAGGATTGTCATGTTAAACCCTGCAGGTGGACTTAGTCGACGATGAAGTTGAGTGGTACTACTCTTGAACTAGATATTAATTAAGTGAGTTGTCAAGAACTTACTTAATTAGTGGACATTTGTTATCTTAAACACGGAGACTAACACACTCATAATAAGAAGGAGCCCAAAATGTAATTTGAGATTGGTGCGTAGTTCAATAATAATTTCTAGTGGAATGAATTATTATTGATAAAATTAAGTTGTGTGTCGAACACGGGATGCTTAATTTTATCGGAGACCAAACCAATTCCTCCTCTGGGTCCCTATCGTAGCCTCTTAATTATAGAGTACTATACCCACCTATACCCACCTTCTTACCCATCCTATAGGGGCCAACCAAGCTAGCTTGGAGACCAAGCTATGGCCGCCATGTTTTTGTTCATGGGTGAATTCATGTGGCCGGCCCTAGCTTGAACTCAAGCTTAGGTGGCCGGCCCTATTAAAATAAAAAGGAATTTTATTTTTTAAATTTTTCTCATGTGGATAACATGATTTAAAAGAGAGTTTAAAAATTTAAATCTTTCCTTTTATAAGATTCTACAAAAGATTAAGAGAAGAGTTAAATCTCTTTCCTTATTTGTAGATTAAAAGGTTGATTTTAATTTTGGTAAAAACTTTCCTTTTAATCATGTTCATGATTTAAAAGAGAGTTTAAAAATTAAATATCTCTTTTATAAAGCTTCTACAAGGATTAAGAAAAGATTAGATATCTTTCCTTATTTGTAGATTGGAAGAGATTTTAATTTTTAAAGATAACTTTCTTTTTATCCACATGTTTAAAAGAAATATTTTAATTTATAAAATTTCCTTTTTATTGACCATCATGAAGGGAAAATTATTAGAGAAATTTTTTATAAAATTTCCGGAAACAAATTAGGAAAGTTTTAATTCTTGATTGAATTAAATTTCCTTTGCTTGGTTTAAAGTGGCCGGCCACATTGTTGATGAGAAAAAAAAATATTTTTAATTAAATAAATTTTCCTTATCAATGGCAAAAGAATTAAGGAAATTTTTATTTAAATTTTCTTATTTGTCAAGGCCAAGGATTATAAAAGAGAGGGTAGAGGTGCCTTCATGGCTAAGAACTCTATTATTTTTCCTCTCTCTTTTTCTTCCTTGGTGTGGCCGGCCATCCTCTCCTCCTTTCTTCTCTTTGATGGCCGAACCTCATCCTTCTTGTGGAGACTCATATGGTGGCCGGATCAAGTTTAGAGAAGAAGAAGAAGAAGGAGAAAAAGAAAGCTTTGTTTCTAGCATCCCTTGGAGCATGGTGGTGGTGGCCGAACCTCTTCATCCTAGAAGAAGTTTTGATGGCCGAAACTTGCAAGGAAGAAGAAGGTGCTTGGTGGTTCTCATCTCGGAAGATCGTTGCCCACACAACGTCCGAGGTTAGAAGAGGAATACGGTAGAAGATCAAGAGGTTTTTCTAAAAGGTATAACTAGTAATTTTTCTTTTCGCATCATACTAGTTATTTTTGGAAATAATACTAAATACAAGAGGCATACGATTCTAGAGTTTCGAATTTGTTTTCGATATAGTGTTCTTTTGTTTTTTTTTTTTTTTGTGATTTGATTGTTCTTTTCGGTTAACCTAAAGTTATTTTAGGAAATTAAATATTAGCTTTCTATAAAAGGTTTTGTCTAGTCCGTGGTGGTTGCTCCCATATCCAAGAAGGCCATGTGCCTCGCCACGTCAGTACTGGGAACCGATTATGGAAATTAATATTTAATGGAATTAATAACTTAAGGTGACTTGGGTCGAACGTGTTAAGTTCCGCAGGAGATCCAAGTCAAAACCTAAAAGAACAAATAGATTAAGTTTTGGATCAAACGTGTTAAGTTCCGCAGGCGATCCAAAATTTAATTTAAAAGAACACATGGTAGCTAGGAAAAGGTTCAGACCTTTGTACAAAATTTTTGTATAGTGGAACCTCTAGGCTTTCCGAGTAGCAACCAACATTTATTAATATAAGAATATGATACAATAAGTCCATAATACAATCATCAAATGATTTGCTCTAGGGCTCTAGCTAACAGGACGTTGTGTGGGCAACGATCTTCCGAGACAAGAACCACCAAGCTCCTTCTTCTCCAAGCTAGATTCGGCCACCAAGAATTCTCCATGATTAGTAGAGGTCCGGCCACCACCACCAAGCTCCAAGGGATTCTAGAAACAAAGCCTCCTTTTCCTCCTTCTCCAAGCAAGATCCGGCCACCTTCCAAGCTTCAAAGGTTGAAGAGATTCGACCACCAAGGAGAAGAAAGAAAAAGGAGAGGGAAGAACTTGAAGGGCTAGCCACACCAAGGAAAAGAGGGAGAGAAAAGTAAAATAGAGTTCGCTTACATGAAGACACCTCTACCCCCTCTTTTATAATCCTTGGCTTTGGCAAATAAGGAAATTTAAATAAAAATTTCCTTAATTCTTTTTCCATGAAAAGAAAAATAATTAATTTAAAAATCAATTTTATTTTCTTAAACATCATGGCCGGCCACTTTCTAATACCTAACAAGGAGAGTTTTAATTAACGCAAGAATTAAAACTTCCTAATTTATTTCCGAAAATTTATAAAAAATTTCTCCAATAATTTTTACCTTCATGGTGGTTTGTAAAAAGGAAATTTTATAAATTAAAATATTTCTTTTAAACATGTGGATGATTTCCAAAAAGGAAAGTTATCTCTAAAAATTAAAATCTCCTTTCAATCTACAAATAAGGAAAGATATCAAATCCTTTCTTAATCTTTTGTAGAAACTTATAAAAGAAATATTAAAATTTTAAACTCTATTTTAAATCATGAACATGGTTAAAAAAGGAAAGTGATCCGGCGATAAGGCCATGGGGCCCTCATTGGCAAAGGTTCAACGACACGTAGGAGTCAAGAGTCAGAAGGACCGGGTCAGCCGGCCGAACGGGTTGAACGGGTCCGAGAGGAATCAAAGATAACCCGATGGGGAGGTGGGTTTCCGACGCTCATGGTGAACAAGGTCGCTAGGCCAAGCGGGTGGCCCGCTCGGCCGAGACATAAAGCAGCAATGTGAAGGAATAGTCTCAGCCGAGCACACAACCAAGAATATCCCGAGCGGACCAGTACCTGCGTCCGGTCGGACGTGATGGGACCGCCGAGCGGCTGGACGCTCGGCGTGAGGAGATAAGAGACAAAAGGACAAAGGAACATTCTATGACAACAGGCATGTTAAAAAACCAGGCCATACACAGAATCGTACAATGGAAGGCTCTTCTGTCCCATCAAGGAGGTGCTCAGACTGTAGCAGTATGGTGTCAGGTAAGCTCTTCTGACAAGCCCATACTGAGGTATGGACAGAGGACACGTATCCACCTCGGTATGTGTGCGTGAGCCTCTTCACAGCTCTATATAAAGGGCCTCACACTTCGCCTGAGGTACGCGCTCTTTGATATTCGAAGCCACCTCTTTGTTGTCCACTTGCCTGACTTGAGCGTCGGAGGGTCGTCGCCGGGAACCCCTTCTCGGCCCGACTTCCTTGCAGGTTCGCCGGAGGTCCACACGACCAGTCGAAGATCTACGTCAGCAGTTTGGAGAGCACCACGTGCCCAACGTCCGTTGATTCATCGTTCGGACAGGATCAATTTGACGCCGTCTGTGGGAACGTTCCTGCATCCGATCGGAAGCAATGGACGAGGCTAGATGACCGCACTCGGTGATGCTCTCCATAGAGGAGCTCGACACTTTGATCGAGACGAGAGCAGCTAAGCTTGTGGAACAGAGACAAAAGTCGCAAGCCGAGCGGATTGAGCAGCAAGCAACATCAGCATCAGGGGGCCGAGAGGAAGCACCTCATGCCACGGCTCCATTTCATCGGGCCCTATTCCGCACGCCTCCTGAAGTCGCAGCAGTTAATCGTGATCGAGGATCTTCATCAGACGAAGTGCCAATACGAGACAATAGAAAAGGCAAGGCCCGGACACCTCCCCCGAGCGGATCAACCGTCAATTTTCGGAAGCCATCTTGCGGGACCCTCTGCCAAAGCACTATGTGCCCCCGGCAATCGGTGAATACAATGGAACCACCGACCCGGATGATCACCTGGGTAAGTTCGACAACACAGCCACCCTTCATCAATACACAGATGGAGTAAAGTGTCAGGTGTTCCTTACAACCCTCTCGGGATCGGCGCAACGGTGGTTTCGGAGGCTGCCGGACGGATCCATCACAAGTTTCAAGGAGTTCCGCACGACCTTCCTCCACCATTTTGCAAGCAGTCGGCGCTACCAGAAGACTAGTGTCAGCTTATTCGCCATCAAGCAAGAGCCTAGAGAGCCGCTCAGAACTTATATACGACGATTCAACCAGGTGGCCATGGATATTCCGACGGCCACCTCAGAAACGATGATGAATGCGTTCACGCAAGGCCTCGTGGACGGGGACTTCTTCCGCTCGCTCATTCGGAAGCCGCCCCGAGACTACGATCATATGCTACACCGGGCCAATGAATACATCAATGTGGAGGAAGCCCAAGCGGCCCGAAGGAAGGAAACTCCAACCGAGCGGGAGCCCACTACCGAGCGGAAGCCACACACTGCTAATCAGCTGCCCAGAGGACCGCGAGCTAAAGCAGCTCGCCCCTAGCAACATGCAAGATCCCACGCCATTCAAGAAGTATCTGTCGAGCGGCCCAAACCTAAAAAGAAGGTATGGACCCCAATATTTTTCTCATTTCACCGGACAGACACTCATAATACCAGAGATTGTCGGAGCCTTCCCCTGATTGCCCACCCCGTGCCCCGGGGTGGCCACCGTCGATCGCCATCATCCGACAGGCGACAGCGCCCTCGTAAAGCCGATCGGATGATATCCGACAGGCGACAAAGATAGACTCCCGAGCGGCAACATACTCCGAGGCGTGAGGACAATCCCCGAAGGTATAGGGGGCAGCCTAGGCCGTCCGCTCGGGAAGAAGAAAATAGAAGCAACACTTCCCGAGTCGAAATCAACATCATTGCTGGGGGGCCAACCGGAGGCGACTCCAACAGAGCAAGGAAGGCGAGCGTCAGACAGCTTCAGATCCATGCGGTCGGCTGCAACCAAGAACGGGCGAGCGGTCCCGAAATCAGTTTCGGGCCCAGGGACTTGGAGGGAGTCGAAGTGCCACATGACGACGCTCTCCTCATTAAAGCGGTAATAGCTAACTATACTATTCACCGCGTTTTCATTGATACAGGAAGCTCGGTCAACATCATATTCAAAAAGGCCTTCGACCAACTGTAAATAGATCGAGCCGAGCTGCTGCCCATGACAACCCCCCTTTACGGGTTTACGGGCAATGAAGTTCTGCCGGTCGGACAAGTCCAACTGGCTATTTCCCTGGGAGAGGAGCCGCTCAGAAGGACGCGGACTGCAAACTTCGTCATGGTCGACTCTCCCTCAGCATACAACGTTATCTTGGGGTGACCGGCGCTCAGCGAGTTCCGAGCGGCTGTCTCCACCTTCCACCAGAAAATCAAGTTCCCGGTGGAAGATAAAGTGGGAGAAGTACGAGGAGACCAGCTGGCAGCTCGGCGATGCTACGTCGAGATGGTCAGAGCTGAATCCAATTCCGCTCGGAAGGCGCCCCGGATCGAGGTAAACGCCATAACCGAAAAACCACCCTCTTTGGTGTATGAAGAAAAAGAGGAAGTGTAGATTCACCCGACCCGAGCGGAGGCCACCACATTCATTGCGGCCGATCTAGAGGAGAGCCAGAAAAAGGAAGTAATCAAATGTCTCCAGAAAAACTGTGATGTCTTTGTTTGGTCGACACATGAGCTGCCCGGGATTTCACCAAGTATAGCGCAGCATGAGCTCCATGTCCGACCGGACGCTCGGCCGGTGAAGCAAAGGAAGAGGGACTTCAGCGCCGAACAAAATGCCATCATCCGAGTGGAAGTCGAAAATCTCCTGGAGGCCGGCCACATACGCGAGGTTCGGTTCCCGAGCTGGCTGGCGAACGTGGTACTAGTCTCCAAGCCAGGCAACAAGTGGAGAGTTTGCATCGATTTCTGGGATCTCAACAAAGCATGCCCAAAGGATTTTTATCCTTTACCCCGAATCGATCAACTGGTGGACTCCACAGTCAGCTGCGAGTTGATATTCATGCTCGACGCCTATCAGGGATACCATCAAGTGTCGCTCGCCCGAGAAGATCAAGAGAAGGTTAGCTTCGTTACAGCCGACGGCACTTACTGCTACAATGTGATGCCGTTCAGACTGAAAAACACGGGAGCAACTTACCAGCGCTTGATGAACAAAGTGTTCAAGGAGCAGATCGGGCGAAATCTGGAAGTGTACGTGGATGATATTGTCATCAAGTCCGTCCGAGCGGCCGATCTCTTTAAAGACATGGAGGAGACTTTCCGAACGCTGAGGCAGTATGGAGTTAAGCTGAACCCACAGAAGTGTCTGTTCGGAGCAAAAGGCGGGCGTTTCTTGGGCTATATAGTGACCGAGTGGGGCATCGAGGCAAATCCCAGCAAGGTGAAAGCATTACAAGATATGCCACCCCCAAGAAATCTGAGGGAAATACAACGTTTGACCGGTCGGATAACAACCTTGTCCAGATTCATCTCAAAGACAGCCGATCGGAGTCTCCCGTTTTTCAAAATCTTGCGCAAAGCCACTAAGTTTCATTGAGATGAAGATTGCAATCGGGCGTTTGAAGAACTGAAGGCATATCTGAACTCTCTGCCTGTGCTAGCCAAGCCAGCTGTGGGTAAGCCGCTCTGTATTTACTTATCTTCGACCGAGCAAGCAGTAAGCTCGGCATTAGTGAGGGCGAGCGGAGAAGAACCCGTGTATTTCTTAAGTCATATTTTAAAGGACGCAGAATCTCGCTACACCGGGCTCGAGAAGCTAGCTTTTGCTTTGGTCCTCGCCGCTCGGCGCCTCCATCCCTATTTCTTGGCTCATACTATCATCGTCCGAACGAATAGCCCATTGGGAAGAGTGTTGTTGAATCCAGAAGCGCCCGGACGGCTCATCAAATGGACAACGGAGTTGAGCGAATTTGACATTTAGTACCAACCCCGCTCGGCGATAAAGGCGCAGTCCTTGGCAGATTTTATCACCGAAGTACAAAGGCCAGAGCCCGAAGCTATGTGGAAAATATTTGTGGACGGATCGTCCACTCAGCTCGAGAGCGGGATTGGCGTGCTATTACTCTCTCCCCAAGAAGAAAGGATGCACTTATCCGTCCGGCTGGATTACAGAGCTACAAATAACGAAGCAGAGTATGAGGCCCTTATAGCCGGCTTACAGGCCGCCCGGCATGTGGGGGCCGGTCGGGTGATGCTGCATTTAGATTCTCAGTTGGCCGCTCAGCAGCTCTCTGGCACCTTTGAGATTAACAACGCTCAGCTCAAACTCTACGCTGAAGCCTTCGAAAAGCTCAAGGCCAACTTCAGAGAAGTCATTATCCAGAAGATACCCCGAGCGGAAAACCAGGCGGCAGATGAGTTAGCCAAACTAGCAAGTTCAATAACGTCGGTCGTCATCCAGCAGCTAATTGAACAAGTATCTTTGGTGGCACACGTCGATCGGATGGAGGGCCTCGAGTTTCCGAGCCATTGGAGGACAACCATCATAGAATTTTTGCGGTCGGGGGCAACACCATCCGATCGGGAAGCAGCCCAGCAATTAAGGAGGAGAGTCGGTCGGTTCACGCTCATTGGAGACCAACTCTACAAGAAGGCTTTCTCCCATCCGCTTTTGAAATGTGTAAGCTCAGAGGATGCGGCGTACATTCTTCAAGAAGTGCATCAAGGATCATGCGAAGGGCATCCGGGCGGACGATCGTTGGCTAAGAAGATCCTGCTGGCCGGATACTTCTGGCTAACCTTGCAAGCGGACGCCGCCCGGACCTTCGCGACGTGCCTTTCCTGCCAGAAGTATCACAACTTCTCCCACCGACCGGCGGAGGAAATGAAAGCAGCTACCGTATCCTGTCCGTTCGACCAGTGGGGAATGGATATTGTGGGTCCATTTCCTATGGCGACCGGTCAGCGGAAGTTTCTACTGGTGGCTGTCGACTATTTTTCCAAATGGGTGGAGGTCGAGCCACTAGCTAAGATCACCGAGCAGATGGTCAAGAAGTTTATCTGGCAGCATATAATTTGTCATTTCGGTATCCCTCGTCGGCTCGTATCTGATAACAGACGACAGTTTATGGGGAAGCAGCTCTAAGACTGGTGCAAAAGTTATGACATTGAACAACACTTTACTTCCGTGGCGTATCTACAAAGCAACGGCCAAGCGGAAGTAACCAACAGAGAAATCCTTAGAATTCTTCGAGCCCGACTGGACCACATGGGAGGAAGCTGGGTGGACGAGTTGCCAGGCATCTTATGGGCCATCCGCATGACCCCAAAGGAAGGAACGGGCGTCACGCCTTTCCATTTGGTGTATGGCGGTGAAGCGGTTATTCCGGTCGAAGTCGGCGTCGAGTCCGTCCGGATCCAGAATTATGATGATGATAATGCCGAGCGGAGGAACATGGAGCTGGATTTGGTCGACGAAGAGCGAGCCAAGGCGTCCGTCCGGCTGATGGCGTACCGACAACGGATGAAGCAAAACTACAACCGGCGCGTAATCCCCAGAGCATTCTAGGTTGGCGACCTTGTATGGAAGAAAGTAAAGTCGGTCGAATACGTTGGCAAGCTGGAGGCTCCTTGGGCGGGCCCCTTCAAAGTCATCGAGAAGCTCCGCTCGGGTGCTTATTATTTGGAAGATGAAGCGAATCATCTCCAGCCGTACCGAGCTGGGTGAGAGGTGCGCTGATGTAATTTTATATATGTTTTGGTCGCCTATATCCTTGTAATGCAGGAAGCAAAATGATATAAGATGGCAAATATCTCCACCGAACGGTAGTGTTAAAATTAGTCTTAAAGGCCGTCGAGCTCCGACGTTAAAAATCGAGAGTCGAGCCAGCGACTATAAACCCTCCGAGCGGAAGGCCGTCGAGCTCCGACGTTAAAAATCGAGAGACGAATCAGCGTCTATAAACCCTCCGGCCGGAAGACTGTCGAGCTCCGACGTTAAAAATCGAGAGACGAACCGGCGTCTATAAACCCTCCTGCCGGAAGACCGTCGAGCTCCGACGTTAAAAATCGAGAGTCGAGCCGGTGACTATAAACCCTCCGAGCGGAAGACCGTCGAGCTCCGACGTTAAAAATCGAGAGTCAAGCCGGCGACTATAAACCCTCCGAGCGGAAGATCGTCGAGCTCTGACGTTAAAAATCGAGAGACGAACCGGCGTCTATAAACCCTCCGGCCGGAAGCGCCGACCAGTAACAGGTCCTGCTATTAAGGCGAGAATATTACGGCTGAGCTACTCCCTTATAAAGAATACTTAGCGTGAAAAAATTCTGGCCGAAACAAATGTTAAGGATGAATACTGGTCGAGCAATCAAATAACAAACAAAAAACAGAGTTCATTTACGCCGAATGGCGGACAGACAAAAGAAGTAATAGAAAGAGTATTTGCACCGAACGACGGGCATACAAAAAATGGTTCAAATACTCCTCACTCATCGAAATTAAAAAGGGCGTCGGGGATAGAGCCCATCATGACAGCCAGATCTTCTGGGGGGACGGACAACTCGGCGGGTAGATGGCCCTTAGTCTTCAAATAATCAACCGCCACCTTGATAGCCTCTTCAAAAGTTAGAGACAGTTTGTCGCTGAACTTTTCACCGAACTCGTCCGAGCGGACGAAAGCTTTCCGCACTTTAGTCGACCGGCCAGGCTCCTCGTCCTGATATTCTTTGAGCGTGGCTCGGGAAGCATCAAGGGTAGCCTAGAGATCTTTCAAATCCCCTTCAAATTTAGCCTGATCGGCCGAGCGGCCCTCCCGTTCGGTGGACAAGAGGGTGCCCAACTCCTTGGCACGTTGATCGAACCCCCGGTTCTCCACCTTCATAATATCCAAGTCTGAGATGGCCTGAAGCTTTCGGTTTGTCGCAAGCTTTATGTCATGGTCACACTTCTTGACCACGCTTCAAGCCGAGCCACCTCCGCCGTCAGCTCAGAAGACTTCTGCCGCTCGGATTCCAAAAGCTTTTTAGTCTTCTCCAGCTCGGCGGACGACTGCCCCTGACTTTCCCCCGAGAGTTTGAGGTTTTTCAGCTCGTTTTCCAGCTCAGCCAGGCGATTGCTAATTACAATCTGTTCCACCCAGGTCTGCGCAGAAGAAGAGATGGCAAAGGTTGATTGAAAAGGAACACGAAGGGAGAAAGAACATACCTCGGTGGCATGTCGTAGATTGTTGTCTCCCAACTGACTGGGAGTCATGAGCGTGACGCGAATCCGGGCATCCTCCCAAACTTTGGCAAGAGGTCCTGTTAGGGTAATTTGCTGCTCGGGGCTACCCGGCCGATCGACCGCCAAAAGATATTCCTTTGAGGGAAAGCGCAGAACGGTCTTGATCACCTGAAGGCCGCTCGGATCATCCTAGGTCTCAGCTGCCTGATCGGAAGGCCCCCCAATAGTAGAAAGTTCACCCAAGCGCCTAAGGCGACGGCGGGTGCGGGGGAGGGAATCAGTTGGTTCCACTTCGGGGAGCGCCGCGGGCAAGCCAAGCTGGGAAAGTGTTCGCTCCGAAGAGAGCGCCTCAACGGATGCCGGAGCCCCTTCTTCCTGCTCGGGAGGAATACCACTCCGCTCCGAAAGTTGTTCACCAGAAGGAACCGAGGGTGGAGGTGGGTTCGTCCGGCGTTTCTTCCGGGTCCTCAGTGGAACGTCGTCAATAAGGAGAATCTCCGTCTCGACCGGGGCAGATGAAGTAGCGTCACCCACGGCTTCGTGCACGGGGGCCCTAGCGACTGATACTTCAGGGGTGGACTGTGTCCCTTCAGCCCCCGAGTTAGCGGGGACGAGCCCCCGCGCAGCCACCTCCTTTGCCGTAGCCGCCTCAATCTCAGCGGCTCTCAACTTCAGGCGCTCGGTGACTTTAGCACGCCACATGATCTCCGCTGCGGAAAAGAAAAATAAATCAGTTAGAGCAAAGGAGAAAGGTAAAGAGTAATCCTTACCCATGCTGCAGGGAATGCTAGCCCGAACAGGAGATAAGCTGAACAAGTACATCACTCCCTTAAGTAGAAGCTTATCAATGTTGTATCGTTGGCCGACCAGGCGGTTGGCTACATGGAGGTAGGCCGGATCGCTCTTGTATTTGCCGAGCTCTGGTTGGGTCGGCATCGCGGTCTGCCACTTTGTTCGGAAAGTCGGCAGCTCGGGGAAGCGCAGATAGAAAAAGTATTCCTTCCAGTGCTTATTGGAGCTCGGCATATTGCTAAAAAGAACAAAACCAATCCTAGTTTGGAAAATGAAGGTGCCCCACTCGGACTGTTTTGGATAGTAGAAGTAATGAAAGATTTTGGGGTCCAGAGGGATATCGTTCAGCTTAAACAGAATCACCACCTCGCACAGTAGCCTAATGGAGTTCGAACCAGTTGGCCGAGCGGGAGGCGGAAGTAATTACATACTTGCAAAATGAAGCGATGTAGGGGAAACCGCAGGCCGGACAAAAATTGATCCCAGAAAAAGCAAACAGTGTCGTGTTGGTTGCTACTCGGAAAACCTATAGGTTCCACTGTACAAAAATTTTGTACAAAGGTCTGAACCTTTTCCTAGCAACCATGTGTTCTTTTAAATTAAATTTTGGATCGCCTGCGGAACTTAACACGTTTGATCCAAAACTTAATCTATTTGTTCTTTTAGGTTTAGACTTGGATCTCCTTCGGAACTTAACACGTTCGACCCAAGTCTCCTTAAGTTATTAATTCCATTAAATATTAATTTCCATAATTGGTTCCCAGTACTGACGTGGCGAGGCACATGGCCTTCTTGGATATGGGAGCAACCACCACCGACTAGACAAAACCTTTTATAGAAATCTAATATTTAATTTCCTAAAATAACTTTAGGTTAACCAAAGAGAGCAATCAAATCACAAGGAAAAGAAAAAACAAAAGAACACAACATCGAAAAACATATTCGAAATTCTAGAACGTAAGCCTCTTGTATTTGGTATTATTTCCATAAATAACTAGCATGATGCGGAAAGAAAAATTACTAGTTATACCTTGTAGAAAAACCTCTTGATCTTCTACCGTATTCCTCTTCAAACCTCGGACGTTGTGTGGGCAACGATCTTCC
This sequence comes from Zingiber officinale, assembly GCF_018446385.1. Classification (NCBI taxonomy): domain Eukaryota; kingdom Viridiplantae; phylum Streptophyta; class Magnoliopsida; order Zingiberales; family Zingiberaceae; genus Zingiber; species Zingiber officinale. The sequence continues at coordinate 37,519,300 of NC_056000.1, read as the reverse complement.
GAGATGAGAAACCACCAAGCACCTTCTTCTCCTCCTAGCTAGGTTCGGCCAAAACAAGAAAGCTTCACCAAGGAAGAAGAAAAACACCAACCAAGCTCTAAGAGATGCAAGCTTCCTCTCCTTCTTCTTCTTCTTCTCCAAGTAGTATCCGGCCTCCACAAGAGCTCCAAGCAATAGAAAGTTTCGGCCACCACAATGAGGAAGAAGAGAAGAGATGATGGCCGGCCACAACACCAAGGAAAAGAGGGAGAGAAAATAATAGAGATTGTCTCTCATGAAGGCACCCTCACCCCTTCTTTTATATTCCTTGGCCTAGGCAAATTAGGAAATTTAATTACAATAAAATTTCCTCAATTTCCTTGACATGATTTAATTGAGAAAAATAAAATAAAATTTCCCAAATAAAACTACATTGGCTGGCCACATCATTGGAGAACAAATTGGACAAGTTTCAATCAACAATTAAAACTTCCTAATTTGTTTTCAGAAATTTTAAAAAAATAAAATTTCTCTTTAAAAATCTCTTCATGGTTGATAAAAGGAAATTTTTATAATTTTAATTTTATCAACATGTGAATAATTTTAAAGAGAAAATAAAATATCTCACCAATCTACAAATAAGGAAAGAGATCTAATCTCTTTCTTTAATCTTTTGTAGATCTTTTATAAGAGAGATATTTTAATTTAAATTCTCTTTAATAAATTATTTCTTCCACATAATAAAAATTAAAATTAAAATTCCTTTTAATTTAATTTGGGGCCCCACTAGCTTGGGTTCAAGCTAGGGCCCCACCCATACATACTTAGGTAGGCCCTAGCTTGTTCCCAAGCTAGCTTGGTCGGCCCCTATTGGGTGGGTATAAAAGGTGGGTATAGGTGGGTATAGAACTCTACAAATAAGAGGCTACGATAGGGACCGAGAGGAGGAATTAGTTTTGGTCTCCCGATAAAATTAAGCATCCCGTGTTCGCCCCGAACACACAACTTAATTTTATCAATGATAATTCATTCCACTAGAGAACTATCATTGAACTACCGCACCAATCCCAAATTACATTTTTGGGCTCCTTCTTATTATGAGTGTGTTAGTCTCCCTGTGTTTAAGATATCGAATGTCCACTAATTAAGTGAGTTACTGACAACTCATTTAATTAATATCTAAGTCCAAGAGTAGTACCACTCAACCTTATTATCATGTCGGACTAAGTCCACCTGCAGGGTTTAACATGACAATCTTTATGAGCTCCTCTTGGGGACATTATCAACCTAGTATCTCTAGGACACAGTTTCCTTCTATAATCAACAACACACACTATAAGTGATACCATTTCCCAACTTATCGGGCTTATTGATTCATCAAACTAAATCTCACCCATTGATAAACTAAAGAAATAAATATCAAATATATGTGCTTGTTATTATATTAGGATTAAGAGCACACACTTCCATAATAATCGAGGTCTTTGTTTCTTTATAAAATCAGTATAAAAGAAACGACCTCAAATGGTCCTACTCAATACACTCTAAGTGTACTAGTGTAATTATACAGTCAAGATAAACTGATACCTAATTACACTACGACCTTCTAATGGTTTGTTCCTTTCCATTTTGGTCGTGAGCTACTGTTTATAATTTATAAGGTACTGATAACATTATCTTCTGCATATGACACCACATGCTATGTTATCTACAATATAAATTAATTGAACAACTACAAACAAATGTAGATAATTTGACCAAATGTGATTCTTTATTCAAGACAAATGTTTACAAAAGCTTAGGCTTTCAGTATACACTCCAACAATCTCCCACTTATACTAATGACTAAGCTGCCATATCTTCTACCATACATCTGATTCCCATTCCCTCCACATGTCGATCAAAAGCTTTCGCCGGAAGGGCCTTAGTGAAAGGATCTGCCAGGTTATCCGCTGATGCAATCTTGGCGATGACAACTTCTCCTCGCTTCACGATATCTCGTATCAGGTGGTACTTGCGCTCTATATGTTTACTTGCCTTATGAGCTCGTGGTTCCTTCGAGTTTGCAACTGCACCGCTATTATCACAATAAATTGTGATAATTTTGGGCAAACCAGGAATCACATCTAAGTCCATTAGAAAGTTCCTGAGCCATACTGCTTCTTTAGCTGCCTCAGAGGCTGCTACATACTCTACTTCCATGGTTGAGTCCGATACGCATTAACACTCCTCCATGAAATGGCTCCACCTCCTAAAGTAAACACATAGCCCGATGTAGACTTACTATTATCCCTATCTCGTTGAAATCACTGTAACCCACAGAGAGCAAATCGTCGCTTGGTAAATTAGCATATAATCTCTAGTCCTTCTCGGTACTTTAATATATGCTTTACCGCAGTCCAATGTCCTTGTCCGGGTTACTCGATATCTACTGACCATGCCCACGACAAAACAAATATCGGGTCTCGTATATAGCATTGCATACATAAGGCTTCCTACACCAAGCATACTGCTTTCATGTCTTCTATCTCCTTTGATGTCTTCGGAGACATCTCTTTAGATAGAGCTATTCCATGCCTAAAAGGTAAGAAACCTTTCTTGGAATCCTGCATACTAAAACGAGCAAGGATTGTATCTATATATGAAGCTTGGGACAGACACAACATTCTTTTCTTGCGATCCCTTATCACTTTGATCCCAAGAATGTGTGCACATTCTCCTAAGTCCTTCATATCAAATTGTTTGGACAACCATACCCTTACGTCTGATAATACCTTGACATTGTTACCAATTAACAAAATATCATCTACGTATAGTACAAGAAATACCACCACGTTTCCGTTACACTTCTTGTATACACAAGACTCATCCGGACACTGAATAAATTCATACGACTGGATTATTTCATTAAACCGGATGTTCCAAGATCTTGAAGCTTGCTTCAATCCATAAATGGACCGATTGAGCTTACACACTAGATGCTCTTTGCCCTTTTCAATGAACCCTTCTGGTTGCTTCATATGGATGTTCTCTTCAAGACTTCCATTAAGGAAAGCTGTCTTGACATCCATTTGACAAATCTCATAATCCATATGAGCAGCAATGGATAAGAGTATCCGGATAGACTTAAGCATGGCTACCGGTGAAAAGGTTTCCTCATAATCGATTCCCTCTTTCTGAGTGTACCCTTTCGCAACAAGCCTAGCTTTGAAGGTCTCTACCTTCCCGTCTGTCCCTCTTTTCCTTTTGTAGATCCACTTGCATCCAACGGCTTTTACACCATCAGGTGGTTCTACAAGCTCCCAGACTTTATTAGAGTACATATACTCTATTTCAGAATTCATTGCCTTTTGCCAAGATGCTGCATCTATATCTTGGAGTGCTTATCAGATGTTGTGGATCAGGTTCATGTTTACCGGATCAAGTCCAAGACTCTCCCAAAACATGAATCTTTCAGTCGCTTCACAACCCTCCCACTACGACGAGGCAGTCTCCGTGGTTGTGTATCATGTGTGACACGTGTTGCGGTCTCTTGTGGTACTTCATCTTGTATTGTTACTAAAGTAGACATGTCCTCTCTAAGTTCTTCTAAAACAACTTTACATCGGGCTTGTGATCCATTATATAGTCTTCTTCTAAAACGGGCATTGGTGCTAACAATGACCTTCCGTCTTTAGGACTATAAAATAAACCACCTTCGCTCCTTTGGGATATCCTACAAACACGCCAACTTCACGAGATTCTAACTTATCAAGATCTCGTTTCAGACATGTCTTGGACTACCCCAAATCCGAATATGTCTTAGATGGGCTTTGCCCATTTCCACAATTCTATGGGAGTAGAAGGCGATTTAGAAGGTACTAAGTTCGGAACATACTGTTTCGAGCATATCCCCAAAATGAATTTGGTAATTCAATAACTCATCATTGATCTAACCATCTCCATAAGAGTCCTATTCCTTCGCTCTGCTACACACCATTCTGTTGGGGTGTACAATTGGGATTGAATCCCCTCCGATAAGTAATTCCTAAACTCTCCTAAGAGGTATTCGCCACCACGATCTGACCGTAGTGTCTTGATACTTTTACCTAGTCGTTTCTCCACATCAACCTTGTATTCTTTGAACTTATCAAAGCACTCGGACTTGCGGCGCATTAGGTAAATGTATCCATATCTTGAATAATCGTCTATGAAAGAGACAAAATATTCAAAACCTCCTCTTGCCTGGACAGACATAGGACCACACAAATCAGAGTGAACCAACTCTAACACTTCTTTGGCTCTATACCCCTTGGCCTTGAACGGCCTTTTGGTCATTTTACCTTCTAAGCAAGATTCACAAGTTGGAAAATTTTCTAACTCTAATGAACTCAAAAGTCCATCGGCTATAAGCCTCTGAATCCTACTTAAGTTAATATGACCAAGCCTTAGATGCCAAAGATATGCTTGGTTCATTTCCGAAGGTTCTTTTCTCTTATTAGAATTAGAAGATGAGTTATAAATTTCCATGTATTGCTTTGTGGAAGAAATTGGATTTAAAGTATACAAATTGCCAACTAATGCACCGTAGATAATCACTTTATTTCTTTTAATAACTACATCGTTCTTGAAAGAAACCGAATATCCATCTAAAAGCAGTTTAGAAACCGAAATTAAATTCTTTCTAAAATCGGGTACATAAAGACAATTTCTTAAAACCAAATTTATATTTCTACTAAAAGATAAGTAGACGCCTCCCACTGCAATGCCACCTTAGTAGCATTGCCCATGTAGACCGTAATCTCCCTTCAGATAGTCGTCGGGTTTCTCGGAACCCCGCAAGGAATTGCAGACATGATCGATGGCTCCCGTATCTACACACAGGTGCTGGTAGATAATACCGCTAAACATGTTTCAACAACTAGAGCATGAGATATACCTTTGTTTTGGTTCCTACGAGGACATCCGCCTTCCAATGTCCCACCTCGCTACGATGAAGCACTTGCCCTTGACTTCTTCATTCGACTTTAAATCAGACTGAGATTTATTCACTTTCTTTGAACCGCTTGTTTCTTCTTCTTCTTTCCTTCGGTTTAGAAGTAGAACCATTTTCGATATAGTGAATTTGAGCATTGTGACAAAATAATCCTTCTACTGCTTGAAGTTAGTAGTTCCGCTAATGAATAAACCCTCTTATTCATATTATAGTTCAGAAAGTGCTCAAAACTTAGGTAGCGTTTGGAGGATCATATCGATCCGGGTTTCCCATCAATTTCTCCTCCAAGGATCTGTATCTCGTTCGGATAAGCCATCATCTTTAGGATATGATCCTTACAGGAGTACCCTCTTGCATGGTGGCTGTCATTATCTTTCTCATGGCTTCTTGCCTATAAGCCCTATCCGATGACCAAAGAGTTCCTTGAGATTGTTCATAATATCATAGGCAGTTGGTAAAATCTTGATGTTGCAATACATTTGACATTGAAGCCAAATGTAACACCGCGCCATCTCATCTGCTTTTACCCATTTCCTATGAAATTCAATCTCCTCTTGGGTAGATTCACCAGTAGGTGCTTCAGGGCACTGCTCAGTCAGTACAAATTTATAGCTTTCAGCAGTAAGAACAATGTCCAGGTTTCTTTTCCAATCTATGTAATTAGGTCCAGTAAGTCTATTCTGTTGAAGTATGATGGACAGTGGGTTGAAAGTCATCCTAAGAATCACAAATAACTTTTGGTCAGTACTCTAAATTTAGAATAATATTGATTCCTCAAACAATACTATTTTAAATTAACCAACACCTCATAACACCGTGAATTTTGTATGTCACGTTAGTGTGGACGTATACAAATTCAACATTTGTAAAGGAGGGTTTTAACCCATTAATTTTATTATCTTGTCAACCTAACTTTTGACAAATAAAATTAATAGTTGGTATTATTTGGTCACACAAATAATAGCGGTGACTCTGTTGGGGAGGATACTATTAGATGTGTCTAAGTGTATACAATTACTTGACACTAAGTCCATTAATAAGATTATGCCCCTTCCGTTGGGGAAGATCACACGCTCTTAATTAACTTCCTATAGTCATCCAAAAATGGAAGTATGTTCTAGTGATCCGCAAACAAGCTCATCCGTTATGGAGGAAGGCACTCAGAGCCAACGCGCAAGCTTGTTTGCATCACTTACAAACCAGTAATGGAGACCATGGGATTTATTTAAAAATCCCTCTCCCACTTAGTTATTTATAAATGAGGAATTTTAACTATGCTAGCCTACTTTACTTGTAAACTAACATGCACACACAGCACAATATAAAAGCAATAGAGAAACTAATTTTCAACTATTATGGCTTTTATCTCTAGTTGTCCTCCGTGTGTTGTCATCCCAAGCTTTGCCATATTTGGCCACCGCCAGGGTCTAGCCGTCGCATCCATCTTGCTCCTTGTTCACGCCTCTGGTCCTTAGAAGGTTCCACGCTTTGCAAGATTCGATCCGCGACATAAATAGAATTTTACAATTTTGATCCTATATTCCATAAAAGGAATGTACATGTATCTAGATCAAAAATAAAATCCAAATAAAACTAAATACAGCTCCTGCTGTATTTTAATACAATCACGCACACACATATAAATGCCCTTGACATGTCCAAGGGTCCAATCACACACATAATAACTAAAAGCCATAATAGTTGGATCCTGCATCCACAAAGTTAGCACATCCTACTATTAACCTGCCTAAATTATGTATGACATGTGCATAATTAAACTAAATACCAAATACACAGAGGCAAAACCCTAGCTCTGATACCAATTGTTGGTTGCTACTCGGAAAACCTATAGGTTCCACTGTACAAAAATTTTGTACAAAGGTCTGAACATTTTCCTAGCTACCATGTGTTCTTTTAAATTAAATTTTGAATCGCCTGCGGAACTTAACACGTTTGATCCAAAACTTAATCTATTTGTTCTTTTAGGTTTTGACTTGGATCTCCTACGGAACTTAACACGTTCGACCCAAGTCTCCTTAAGTTATTAATTCCATTAAATATTAATTTCCATAATTGGTTCCCAGTACTGACGTGGCGAGGCACATGGCCTTCTTGGATATGGGAGCAATCACCACCGACTGGACAAAACCTTTTATAGAAATATAATATTTAATTTCCTAAAATAACTTTAGGTTAACCAAAGAGAACAATCAAATCACAAGGAAAAGAAAAAACAAAAGAACACAACATCGAAAAACATATTCGAAATTCTAGAACGTAAGCCTCTTGTATTTGGTATTATTTCCATAAATAACTAGCATGATGCGGAAAGAAAAATTACTAGTTATACCTTGTAGAAAAACCTCTTGCTCTTCTACCGTATTCCTCTTCTAACCTCGGACGTTGTGTGGGCAACGATCTTCCGAGATGAGAAACCACCAAGCACCTTCTTCTCCTCCTAGCTAGGTTCGGCCAAAACAAGAAAGCTTCACCAAGGAAGAAGAAAAACACCAACCAAGCTCTAAGAGATGCAAGCTTCCTCTCCTTCTTCTTCTTCTTCTCCAAGTAGTATCCGGCCTCCACAAGAGCTCCAAGCAATAGAAAGTTTCGGCCACCACAATGCGGAAGAAGAGAAGAGATGATGGCCGGCCACAACACCAAGGAAAAGAGGGAGAGAAAATAATAGAGGTTGTCTCTCATGAAGGCACCCTCACCCCTTCTTTTATATTCCTTGGCCTAGGCAAATTAGGAAATTTAATTACAATAAAATTTCCTCAATTTCCTTGATATGATTTAATTGAGAAAAATAAAATAAAATTTCCCAAATAAACCTACATTGGTCGGCCACATCATTGGAGAACAAATTGGACAAGTTTCAATCAACAATTAAAACTTCCTAATTTGTTTTCAGAAATTTTAAAAAAATAAAATTTCTCTTTAAAAATCTCTTCATGGTTGATAAAAGGAAATTTCTATAATTTTAATTTTATCAACATGTGAATAATTTTAAAGAGAAAATAAAATATCTCACCAATCTACAAATAAGGAAAGAGATCTAATCTCTTTCTTTAATCTTTTGTAGATCTTTTATAAGAGAGATATTTTAATTTAAATTCTCTTTAATAAATTATTTCTTCCACATAATAAAAATTAAAATTAAAATTCCTTTTTAATTTAATTTGGTCGGCCCCCACTAGCTTGGGTTCAAGCTAGGGCCGGCCACCCAACATCATACCTAGGTCGGCCCTAGCTTGTTCCCAAGCTAGCTTGGCCGGCCCCTATTGGGTGGGTATAAAAGGTGGGTATAGGTGGGTATAAAACTCTACAAATAAGAGGCTATGATAGGGACCGAGAGGAGGAATTGGTTTTGGTCTCCCGATAAAATTAAGCATCCTGTGTTCGCCCCGAACACACAACTTAATTTTATCAATGATAATTCATTCCACTAGAGAACTATCATTGAACTACCGCACCAATTCCAAATTACATTTTTGGGCTCCTTCTTATTATGAGTGTGTTAGTCTCCCTGTGTTTAAGATATCGAATGTCCACTAATTAAGTGAGTTACTGACAACTCATTTAATTAATATCTAAGCCCAAGAGTAGTACCACTCAACCTTATTATCATGTCGGACTAAGTCCACCTGCAGGGTTTAACATGACAATCTTTATGAGCTCCTCTTGGGGACATTATCAACCTAGTATCTCTAGGACACAGTTTCCTTCTATAATCAACAACACACACTATAAGTGATATCATTTCCCAACTTATCGGGCTTATTGATTCATCAAACTAAATCTCACCCATTGATAAACTAAAGAAATAAATATCAAATATATGTGCTTGTTATTATATTAGGATTAAGAGCACACACTTCCATAATAACCGAGGTCTTTGTTTCTTTATAAAATCAGTATAAAAGAAACGACCTCAAATGGTCCTACTCAATACACTCTAAGTGTACTAGTGTAATTATACAGTCAAGATAAACTGATACCTAATTACACTACGACCTTCTAATGGTTTGTTCCTTTCCATTTTGGTCGTGAGCTACTGTTTATAATTTATAAGGTACTGATAACATTATCTTCTGCATATGACACCACATGCTATGTTATCTACAATATAAATTAATTGAACAACTACAAACAAATGTAGATAATTTGACCAAATGTGATTCTTTATTCAAGACAAATGTTTACAAAAGCTTAGGCTTTCAGTATACACTCCAACATGCCGGACGGCGGGTTATTGGGCCGATCGGAAGGAGTGGCTAATATTATTTCAAGGTCAGTGGGGAATTCATAAGTACGCACGAGGCGTAGTGCGTCTTCTTCATCAAACCGGCTCTCCGTGGCTGTATACCAAAGACCAGGAGTGGAGGCCGACGGTTGTGAAGTGCTCGACATGGTCGGAAGAGTAAACGCGATAAAAGACGGAAAGAAGCGAGAAAACAGACAGCAGAAGGAGGAACAGCTAAAGAACGATGCAAAGGAATGATGGAATAACAGGAGAACTGAGCTTATAAGGACGAAGACGATCGAAAAAATGGGTTGCAAGGGCGCGGGAGATCGCTTGGATGCAGAGAAACAAGGTCACCGGAGGGAGAGTTGTGGAACACACGAAAGCAGGAACGCGATGGAGGAGGAGAGGACTTTATAAGGATTGGCCCAAGTGGCCTCAGCCGCTGGATGCAGGTCACGAGGATCAATGCCCATATCTAACCGTCCATTTCAAACAGTGGTTGTCCCATCGGAGGTAACGCCGCCGCCGTACGCTGACGGCATCAGAGATGCCACGTGGCGCTACCGCATGGGGTGCATTTAATGAGCGCCATTACCGCGGGCAGTGCGCGTACTCGGCCTTAATGGGGTGGATTTGACACGCATTCCGAGGGGATCCCAAAGGCTCCAGTTTTGACCGTCCATCCGTTGACAACACCGAACGGGCGTGATGAAGAATGCAAGCCGAACGGATAAACTTTCCACGGACTGCCCGAGCACCATTACTATGTCAGACCGGGGGTCCAGTCAGTCGGACTTAGCGCCTCCTTCGACTAGACTTGAAGGGGAGGCAAGTGATCCGACGATAAGGCCATGGGGCTCTCATAGGCAAAGGGTCAACGACACGTAGGAGTCAAGAGTCAGAAGGGTCGGGTCAGCCGGCTGAACGGGTCGAACGGGTCCGAGCGGAATCAAAGATAACCCGATGGGGAGGCGGGTTTCTGACGCTCATGGTGAACAAGGTCGCTAGGCCGAGCGGGTTGCCCGCTCGGCCGAGACATAAAGCAGCAATGTGAAGGAATAGTCTCAGTCGAGCACACGACCAGGAATATCCTGAGCGGACCAGTACCTGCGTCCGGTCGGACGTGATGGGACCGCCGAGCGGCTGGACGCTCGGCGTGAGGAGAGAAGAGACAAAAGGACAAAGGAACATTCTCTGACAACAGGCATGTTCAACAACCAGGCCATACACAGAATCGTACAATGGAAGGCTCTTCTGTCCCATCAAGGAGGTGCTCAAACTGTAGCAGTATGGTGTCAGGTAAGCTCTTCTGACAAGCCCATACTGAGGTATGGACAGAGGGCACGTATTCACCTCGGTATGTGTGCATGAGCCTCTTCACAGCTCTATATAAAGGGCCTCACACTTCGCCTGAGGTACGCGTTCTTTGATATTCGAAGCCACCTCTTTGTTTTCCACTTGCCTGACTTGAGCGTCGGAGGGTCGTCGCCGGGAACCCCTTCCCGGCCCGACTTCCTTGCAGGTTCGCCGGAGGTTCACACGACCAGTCGAAGATCTACATCAGCAGTTTGGAGAGCACCACGTGCCCAGCATCCGTTGATTCATCGTTCGGACAGGATCAGAAAGTTTTCTTAAAATTAAAATCCACCTTTCAATCTACAAATAAGGAAAGATTTCAAATTTTTTCTTTATCTTTTGTAGAAAGCTATAAAAGGAAAGATTTAAATTTTAAACTCTTTTTTAAAAACATGATATCCTGATGTGCGTAGATTATATACTCCTTTATGCATGTTTTTACGCACATTTACATACTTTGAGCATGCTTGATCTATGCATTTTTATACTCCCAGCTTTCCTTTTAGCATATTTACTCTTTTGGTTCGGAGATCTGCTTTTTGTGCATTTTCTGTACACAGGAGTTGATTTGGTGAAGAATCTACATCTTTGGGCATGCATTGGAGGAAACGTAGGGAGAAAGCACCGGGCCGTGTACCTCACACGGCCCTGCACTGGTATGGAGCTCGGGCCGTGTGGAGTTTGGCACCAACAGAAGAGGAAGATGACATGGCCGTGTGAACCTCGCACGGCCGTGTCAAGATTTGAAACCAACAGGCAGAAACCTTACAGGGCGTGGGTCTAGTGTGGTTTCCAGAGACCAAGCAGGTGTGCGTGTGCACCACACGGCCGTGTAGCGTTCCAGAGACTAAGCGGTGTGGCCGTGTGCACCACTGCAGTCGTGTAGCATTCGAGAGCGAAGGGTTACGGCGTGTGGAGTCACACTGCAGTAGTGCGCTGGCGAGAGGGAACTGGACATGGCCGTGTGAATCTCACACGATCGTGTCACGGGGTCGTGTGGCGCCCGATTCCCTCCTCTATTTAAACCCTTCTTCATGAATTGAAAGGGGATCTCTCCCCCTTTGGGAGAAAGCAAGATTTGGTGGTTTTCTCCCATTCTTGGGAGGATTTCTGGGCGATTCAAGGGGAGATCTCGACGATTTCGACTCCGGAGCATGGATTGGATCCGAAGACGAAGCTTCTTTGTAGATAAGTTTCCTTTTTCTCCCTTTTTCTTGGTTTCTTGGATTGGGGGATTCAAGGAATGCTTGTAATCTCTATTTCTTCGGGTTTTCTTCCTCGATTCATGGAGTAGATCTTGTATTCTAGGATTAAGGGAGTATTTGTATGATGGATTGATGTAATCTCTTATGGATTTGCCATTTTCTTGTTTCGATAACATTATCTTGCTTGTATCAATTAGATCTTGAATGATTGATGGTGGTTTGCGCTCAATTCTCATTCTTGATTGATTGTTTGGATTTCTTATAGACTTGGTAAAGATAAACTCTCACTCGATCATCCGAGGGATCCACGTGACAAGTGCAAGCCCGTGTAAGGACGTTTGAGAGATAATCTTGAAGAGGAAATAGGGATATTCAAGAGAGTAGGATGGATTTTATGATTAGCTTCTTGTATCTTGATAGATTAATGAGTCGTGGGCTTCTACGTTGATATCCGAGGAAGGCATAGTAATAGGTGTACTTCTGTGTAAGGACAACATAGGTTCATGTCTAATTAATCCTATTTATATACATTTCTCAGTCCTTAGCCGGTTGTCTATTGCAAGAGGGAACCGGCAACTTTCTACATGTTTGGCAATTGAGGGATAAGAATTGGTGAACCATTTACATTCAAGAAATCTTACAAAGAAACCGAAACTCCTAGAATCTCCCTTTATCATAACCCAAAACACTAAACTCTTGTTTGTTGATCTTTAATATTAGATTTGTTTACCTTTACTTTGCTTTTGAAACGATTGGATAGTTGTTTAGCTAATTCGCATTGAGACATTTCTAGTGCTTATTCCAGTCCCTGTGGATACGATAATCTTTTATATTACTTGCGACATTTCCGTACACTTGCGGAGCGTAACATATCCACATTAAGAAAAGATTAAAAATAAAATCCCTTTTAATATGGCCAGCCAATCAAGCTTGGGCTCCAAGCCATGGTCGGCCAATTAACTTGGCTCAATCCTTTGATCTTGGCCGGCCCTAGCTTGGGCTTCAAGCTAGCTTGGCCCACCCCATTAGGATGGGTAAGAAGGTGGATATAGGTGGGTATAATTCTCTATATACAAGAGGCTACGATAGGGACCGAGAGGAGGAATTGGTTTTGGTCTCCCGATGAAATTAAGCTTCCCGTGTTCGCCTCTAATACACAAGTTAATTTCATTAATAATAATGCATACCACTAAAGAATTATTATTGAACTACCACACCAATCCTAAATTATATTTTTGGCTCCTTCTTATTATGAGTGTGTTACTCTCCCTGTATTTAAGATGTTGAATGTCCACTAATTAAATGAGTTACTGACAACTCACTTAATTAATATCTTAGTTCAAGAGTAGTACCACTCAACCTCATCGTCATGTCGGACTAAGTCCACCTGCAGGGTTTAACATGACAATCCTTATGAGCTTCTCTTGGGGTCATTCTTAACCTAGATTACTAGGACACAACTTCCTTCTATAATCAACAATACACACTATAAGTAATATCATTTCCTAACTTATTGGGCTTATTGATTTATCGCGCTAAATCTCACCCATTGATAAGTCAAAGAAATAAATACTAAATATATGTGTTTGTTATTATATTAGGATTAAGAGCACACACTTCCATAATAACTAAGGTCTAGTTCTTTTATCAAGTAAGTAAAAAAAGAACTTACCTAAAATGATCCTACTCAATACACTTAGAGTGTACTAGTGTAATTTATTAGTCAAGATAAACTAATCCCTAATCACACTACGATTTTACCGACGGTTTGTTCCTTTCCATCTTAGTTGTGAGCAATTGTTTATAATTTATAAAGAACTGATAACATGATCTTCTGTGTGTGACACTACACACCATGTTTTTTACAATATAAATTAATTGAACAACTATACTTAACAAATAAATGTAGGTATTTGACCATTGTGATTCTTTATTTCTAAATAAATGTTTATACAAAAGCTAGGCTTTTAGTATACACTCTAACATAAGCATCGATCTAAGTTAGATCCATTTCAGAAATCTAAGTTGAGATCTTGACTAGATTCTGATCTCGAGGAGATAGAATCTAATTATTACTCTATTTGTTATACTATGCTAACTTTATTTTGCAGGGTAGTATAATTTTTATTGCCTTGGACTAACATTTTCTTGCAAAAAAAGAGTTGCTGGAAAGGGGGGGGGGGGGGTCTGGGCACCCGGAATGCCCGAAGTTTATCTCGTCGCCAACATGGAGCACACTGATTGGTTGGCCGACGTCACAGTCCAGGCGTCTGGAAGGGATCCGAGCGCCTAGAACTGCTTATATAACTAGTCTTCCACCAAGAGCCAAACACAACTTCTTTTACGATTTCTCTCTTGCGCGCTGCTCTAAAGATGCTCCTACGACGTTGCGAAGCTCTTCCGACAACCTACGACTCAGTTTTATTTTCCTTATTGTCAATATTTTTTTAGTTTGTGTACTAAATTATGTAATATTTTTTACGAATTATTAGTGATTGTCCAACGAAAGCACTCTCACGTGCGAGCCTTGGAGTAGGAGTCGACGAAAGCTTCAAACCAATTAAAATTGGTTTGTTAGCGTTGCTTCAATTTTTCTCTTCCACTACATACTCGATTTAATTTATGATTTTTGACGATCGCTATTCACCCCCCCCCCCATCTAGCGAACTTTATGATCCAACATTTTCAACTTTATTAACTTTGTGAAAATGCAATCTTGTTTTGAAAGATGTCTTTAAAAAAAAATCTATTTTACAAGATGTCTTGAAAATATTTTGAAAAAGTTTTTTTTAAAAAAATATTGTTTTAAAACTAACTTTTTATCTTTGAGATTTTTAATAAGTTGTTTTCTTTATCATTTTGAAATGCTAAGTGATTTCAAAACTATCTAAAGTTTTGAACATATTTTAACATATATTATAAAATATTTTTTTTAAAGCTTTTATGGTTGTAACATTTGTTTCTCCCTCAAGTAATCCTAAGAATTATTTTATTTTCTTAGCACATTTTTTGCTTGAATATCTATTCATATTTTTTTGATGAATGTCAAAGGGGAAGGGTTAAGGGGTTAAGTTGAAACAAATCAAAATCTAAATAACTTAAACCATATCATTTGTCTATTTATGCTTATTTTTTTCTTAACCTAACCCAGGTTGTCATTGCATCAAAAAAGGGAAGATTGTTGGTGTGGTTTGCACTAACGGTCTAACTCGAGTTTTGATGAATGACAAGTAAGTTAAATTATGTTCTATTGTGATCTAACCATATGATTAAATGTGTAGGAAACCCAACTAGGTCAACGGGTTGACCAGATAGCTGGTAAGTATTTTGCTAGGTCGACGGGTCAATCAGATAGCTGGTATGAAATTCAGTTAGGTCGACAGGCTGACCGGATAGCTGGTATGAAGTCCAGATAGGTCGACGGGCTGACCGGATATCTGGCAAGAAGTTCAGCTAGGTCAACGGGCCGACTAGATAGTTGGCATGAAGTCCAGACAGGTCGACGGGCTGACCGGATGTCTGGCAAACTGGTAAGTTAAGGTAAGTCACTAGAGGAGAGTGGCCAAGTGAGGGTATGTTCCAGTTGAATGGACAGTAGACGTCAGTCTAGTTTAGGCCCATTTAGAATCCCTAAGCTGACACCTTGACTAGTTCCTAGTCCTGGGAGGACATGAACTAATTAATACTACTCATTATTATGCTAATACTTGTCTTGTAGGTTTATTGGACTAACATTGTTTTGCAGGACAAAAGAAGGAAATTGCCTTCGGGTAAACAGTGCCCGAAGGCACCTTCCATGGCTATGAAAGGCGCCTTCGCACTATTCATAGAAGGCGCCTTCCATGGCCATGGAAGGCTCCTTCAGCAGGATAAACTTGGGCATCGTCGCGGATAAGAGTCAAGCCGCTCCGGATAGAGTTTGACTAGTTGAAGGTGCCTACCACACCTATGGAAGGCGCCTTCCACAGCCTATATAAGGCAGGCTCGACCATGTAACCTACAACAACACCTATACGAGCTACCGCGCATCCAATTTAACTTCTGACTGCTGCAGGCTTCTATTACGACTCTGCTGCAAAGCTGCTGCGCCCGATGACTACTCTGAGGACTTCTGATCACGGTCGACAGACCGACATCGACACGAGCGCTCCCACTTCGATCCCCAAAGTGTCGATAAATTTTAATTCGTGTAATTAAATACTACAAAAGGACAAGTGCAGGGTGTTGCACTTGTTCTAACTTTCCTTTGTATTTCAATTCCCTCTTTCAGAGGTACCGGAAGAGGTTTATAGTGAACTACCCATTGATAGGTCTGCGGGACTTGGGTTTTGGAGTAGGAGTCACCGAAGGCTCCAAACCAAGTAAACCGTTTGTGTTCTTCTCATGCCCGCTTTTCGTGTTTTTCTTTTCCACTACGTTTGTACTCTAATTTTAAAACGACAAAGAGAGAATTTTGAAAACCACATGATTCACCCCCCCTCCCCCTCTCACGTGCGTCTCGATCCAACACGTAGCCCGTATCTGAAATGCTAAGTTGGAGGACGTTGGATGACTCACGATGGTGACATTGACAAAGGAGGAATTAGATATGTTGATACAAGCCCGAACAACAAAAATGATGGAACAACAACAGTAGCAGGCATTGGCTGAGTGCCAAGTACATGAGCCCACGACATCAGCGGTGGGGCAGTAAGGTGAATATAAAGATCGAGCAGAACATGTATCCATTCAGTACTAGAATAAAAAGTCGAGCGACGCATATGGAAGCCGCCCAATGCGCCAATTCCCTTTCATCGTGCATTGTTCCAGACTCCATCAGAGGAACAATGCCGAGCGGATAGAGAATCGAGATCCTCATCGGATGATGCACCCATTCGGGATGCACGAAAAGGGAAAGCATCAAGAAATGATGATTTGCCCGAGCGCATCAACTGACAGTTCTCTCAGGGGATCCTGGACGACCCCCTTACCCCGACATTACACCCCACTGATGATCGGGGAATACAATGGAATGACCGATCCAAACGACCACCTGGCCAAGTTCAATAACGCAGTCACACTCCATTAGTATACCAATGGAGTGAAGTATCGGGTCTTCCTCACCACCCTTTCCGGATTAGTGCAATGTTGGTTCAAACGCCTGCCGATCAGATCAATTCACAGTTTCAAAGATTTTCGAGCAACATTCTTGCACCACTTCGCCAGCAGTCGCCACTACTAGAAGACAAGTGTTAATCTATTTGCGTTGAAGTAAGAGCCCAAAGAGGCACTGAGGGCCTACATTAAGAGGTTCAACCAGATGGCCATCGATATTCCATCGATCTCCTTGGAGATATTAGTAAATGCCTTCGCTCAGGGGCTTACTGAAGGAGAATTCTTCTGCTCCCTCATCTGAAGACCGCCAAAAGACTTCGACCACCTACTCAGGTGAGCCACTGAATACATAAACGTGGAGGAAGCCCAGACGGTGTGGAGGAAGGAAGTGCCTACTGAGCATACTGCTCCCTTGGAACAGCGGCCTACCACCAATCATCAGTCACCCAAGGGCCACCGATCGGGAGTAGTGCAGTCACATCCAGAGTCCAGAACACATGTCATGCAACATGTAACAGCAGGTCACCCAAAAGTTACGAAAGGTAAGTCATGGACGCTATTGTTTTACTCCTTCCATCAGTCGGTGACGCACAACATGCGCGACTGCTATGACTTAATGCCAATTTCAAGAAGAATGGCTCTCCGAGGATATCGCCATCAATCACCATCTCCTGATCGGTATCTTCGACGTTGATCAGCTGGAAGGTGGGATAAAGAGAGAACGGTGGTTGAACATCGTTATCATCAGCCCCAACGGAGAAATAACACAAGTCCCACCTGAGGTTCTGCTGAACGAAATAGAGCCTCGGCTCGAGAGGAGGAAAACCGGAGCAATGCTGCTCGGGTGAAATTGGAATGATCATAGGGGGTTGACTGTGGTGATTCCAACAGAGCGAGAAAGTTGCACGCCCCACGGTTGGAGATACATGTTGTTAGATGCAGCAAGGAGAAGGCCGAGGGACCTGAGATCAACTTCAGCCCCCAAGACTTAGAGAGAGTGGAGATCCCTCACAACGATGTCTTGATCATCCGGGCGGTAATAGCTATCTAAACCATTCACCGGACTTTTGTTGATATAGGTAACTCGGTGAATATAATCTTCAAGAAGGCATTCTATCGGCTGCAAATTGACCAGAGCGAACTGCAGCCCATGACGACCCCACTCTAAGGGTTTACAGGCAATGAAGTATTCCCGATCGACCAGGCTCAGCTGACCATATCACTCA
Organism: Zingiber officinale; assembly: GCF_018446385.1. Lineage (NCBI taxonomy): Eukaryota > Viridiplantae > Streptophyta > Magnoliopsida > Zingiberales > Zingiberaceae > Zingiber > Zingiber officinale. The sequence continues at coordinate 37,501,219 of NC_056000.1, read as the reverse complement.
GAGAGGAACCTCTCAAGAGGACCAGAACTATAAACTTCATTGTGGTGGACGCGCCATCTGCCTACAATGTTATATTGGACCGACCGACTCTGAATGAGTTCGAGCAGTGGTGTCCACCTCCTGCTATAAGATCAAGTTTTCGATGGACAACGAGGTGGGCAAAGTTAAAGGCGACAAGTTGGCCGCTCGGCGGTGCTACGTCAAGATGATTATATCCAAAGCAAGGGTAGCATGAAAGATCTCGTGCTTGGAAGTGAACACCATCATTGAAGAACCTCCTGCGTTGGTCTTTGAGAAAAATGAGAAGGTTCAGATCCATCCCAACCAGTTGAAAGCCACTACATTTGTCATCATCGACCTGGCAGAAGACAAGAAGGTAGAGTTGGTCGCCTGCCTTAGGTGAAACCATGATATGTTAGCCTGGTCAACACACGTGCTCCCGGGCATCTCGCCATACATGGCTTAACATGAGCTTCATGTCCGACTAGACGCTCGACCGGTGAAATAGAGGAAGAGGGACTTCAGCGCGGAGTAGAACCAAATCATCCAAGCGGAGATAGAGAAGTTGCTGGAAGATGATCACATCCACGAAGTGCAATTTCTGAGCTAGCTTGCCAACGTCGTACTGGTCTCCAAGCCAAGCAACAAGTGACGAGTCTGTATCGACTTTTATGATTTGAACAAGGCCTGCACCAAAGTCTTCTATCCCCTACCCTGGATAGATCAAATGGTGAACTCCATAGTGGGTTGCGAGCTAATCTGCATGCTCGACGCATACCAAGGTTACCACCAAGTGTCGCTCGCCCGGGAAGATCAAGAGAAGGTCAGTTTCATCACAACTGACAGGGCATATTGCTATAATGTCATGTCATCCCAATTGAAGAACGTCGCGCCACCTATCAATGATTGATGAACAAGGTGTTCAGATGACAGATTGAAAGTAACATAGAGGTATATGTCAATGATATCTTGATAAAATCCCTCCGAGCTGCTGACCTTTGCACAGATATCGAAAAAACTTGTCAAACTTTGAGGGAATATGAAATCAAGTTGAATCTAAACAAGTGCCTATTCGGAGCAAGGAGTGGCTACTTCCTGGGCTATATCGTCACCGAACGGGGGATCGAGGTGAATCTGAGCAAGGTAAAGGCATTGCAGGACATACCCTCACCCCATAACTTGAAGGAGGCCCAACGACTGACTGGACGGGTCATCGCATTATTGAGATTCATCTCCATGTCATTCAACTAGAGTCACCCATTTTTCAAGATACTACGTCGAGCGATGAAGTTCCAGTGGGAGGCGAAGTGTGACAAGGTGCTAGAGGAGCTCAAGGAGTACCTTACCTCCTTACCTGTATTGGTGAAGCTTAATGCCAGCGAACCGCTCTGGATTTACTTATCATCCACAGAGCATGCGGTTGACTCGGCGTTGGTACTATAGAACAACCCTGAGCAATAGCCTATATATTTTCTAAGTTATATATTAAAAGATATAGAGTCCCGCTATACCAGTCTTGAAAAATTCGTATACGCATTAGTACTCACCACTCAAAGACTCCGACCGTATTTTCAATCACATCCAATCGTGGTGATGACCAATAGCACACTGGGAAGAGTTCTCCTTAACCCAAAAGCATCTGGACGACTAATTAAATAGACCACCAAGTTAAGCGAGTTTGACATATAATATCAACCGTGAACGACGATTAAAGCACAAGCCTTGGCTTATTTTATGATAGAGGTCCAAAAAGCCTAGTTGGACGCAATTTGGAAGATCTATGTAGATGGTTCATCCACCCGGCAAGGAAGCGGGATTGGTATCCTCTTGATTTCACCTCGGGAGGACAGGATGCAGTTGTTCGTGGTGGCTGGATTATCAAGCTACAAATAACGAAGCTGAGTATGAGGCCTTGATAGTTGGTTTACAGGTGGCTCGACATGTAGGAGTCACGAGAGTCCTCATCCATTCGGGTTCTCAGCTGGCGGCTCAGCAGCTATTGGGTGCATTTGAGATAAGTAACGTTTGGCTCAAGCTATACGTCGAAGCTTTCGAAAAGTTTAAGGCCAACAGTTTTTAAGAAGTGGTTATCTAGAAGGTCCCCCAATCAGATAACCAGGCTGCTGAAGAGCTGGCTAAATTAGCCAATTCATTATCGCTGATCATGATAGATTAGTCGATCGAACAGGTCTTACAAGTAGCATACAACAACAGGATGCACAGAATAAACTTCCAGATCGATTGGAGGACACCACTGATAGAGTTTCTCCGATCGAGTGTCACACCGGTCGATCAGGAGGAAGCTCGCTTATTGAAAAAGAGGGTTAGGTGGTTCACCATGATCGGGGATCAGCTATATAAAAAAGCTTTTTCAATGTTGTTGCTCAAGTATGTCAGATCGGAGGGCATTGAATACATCCTGCAAGAAGTACATCAGGGCTCCTGTGGAAGTCACCCGGGCAATAAATCACTGACCCGAAAGGTCCTGTTGGTGGGATATTTTTAGCCAACATTACAAGATGACGTCACTCGGACAGTGGCTACTTACTTATCATGTCAAAAGTATCATGACATTCTGCATCGACCCATCGATGAGATAAAAGCGTATACGGTGTCTTGTCCGTTCAACCAGTAGGGCATGGACATCGTTGGACCATTTCCAATGGCAACCGGTCGGCGAAGATTTCTACTCGTTGTAGTAGATTACTTCTTAAAGTGGCTGGAGGCTAAGCTGCTAGCTAAGATAACCGAGCATATGGTCATCAAATTTAGATGGTAAAATATCTTATATTGGCTCAGCATCCCTTGTCGGCTCATCTCGGACAACGAAAGACAGTTCACGGGATGGAGGCTCTAGGGGTGGTGCAAAGGCTATGGCATTACACAGGCTTTCACATCAGTGGCCTACTCCTAGAGCAACGGTCAGGCGGAAGTCACCAACAAGGAAATCCTCAGAGGGTTGCAGGCTCGATTCGACCATGCTGGAGGCAGCTAGGTCGATGAACTCCCCAGCGTATTATGGGCTCATTGTACCACACCAAGAGAGGTGACTGGAGTCACCCCGTTCCATCTGGTGTACGGAGGGAAAGCAGTGGTTCCAGTGGAAGTTGGAACAGAGTCCGACTGTGTGTAGCTCTATGATGATGGAAATGTCGAATGAAGACTCATAGAGCTCGACTTGGTAGATAAAGCACGAGAAAAATCTACCGTCCAGCTCATGGTGTACAGGTAGCACATGAAGTAAAACTACAATTGGAGGGTAATTCCAAGGTCATTCCAGGTCGGTGACTTAGTTTGGAAGAGAGTAAAGCCGATCGGCGACGCCACCAAGCTAAAAGCACCATGGGTAGGTGTTGGAATGTATACTAAAAGTCTAACTTTTGTAAACATTTATTTTGAAATAAAAGAATCACATTGGTTAAAAATATCTACATTTATGTTAAGTGTAGTTGTTCAATTAATTTATATCGTAGATAACATGGTGTGTGGTGTCACACACAGAAGATCATGTTATCAGTTCTTTATAAATTATAAACAGTTGCTCACGACTAAGATGGAAAGGAACAAACCGTAGGTAAAGTCGTAGTGTGATTAGGGATTAGTTTATCTTGACTAATAAATTACACTAGTACACTCTAAGTGTATTGAGTAGGACCATTTTAGGTATGTTCTTTTTATACTGACTTGATAAAAGAACTAGACCTTAGTTATTATGGAAGTGTGTGCTCTTAATCCCAATATAATAACAAACACACATATTTAGTGTCTATTTCTTTGACTTATTAATGGGTGAGATTTAGCTCGATAAATCAATAAGCCCGATAAGTTGGAAAATGATATTACTTATAGTGTGTGTTGTTGATTATAGAAGGAAACTGTGTCCTAGTAATCTAGGTTGAGAATGACCCCAAGAGAAGCTCATAAGGATTGTCATGTTAAACCCTGCAAGTGGACTTAGTCCGACATGATGATGAGGTTGAGTGGTACTACTCTTGGACTAAGATATTAATTAAGTGAGTTGTCAGTAACTCATTTAATTAGTGGGCATTCGACATCTTAAACACAGGGAGACTAACACACTCATAATAAGAAGGAGCCCAAAATGTAATTTGGGATTTGTGCAGTAGTTCAATAATAATTCTTTAGTGGTATGAATTATTATTGATGAAATTAAGTTGTGTGTTCGGAGCAAACACGGGAAGCTTATTTTCATCGGGAGACCAAAACTAATTCCTCCTCTCGGTCCCTATCGTAGCCTCTTGTATGTAGAGAATTATACCCACCTATACCCACCTTCTTACCCACTCTTTGGTGGTCGGCCAAGCTAGCTTGGAACCCAAACTAGGGTCGGCCAAGACCCAAGGATTGAGTCAAGATTAGTGGTCGACCCTAGTTTGGAGTCCAAGCTAGGTGTGGCCGGCCACATTTAATATAAAAGGGATTTTATTTAAATTTTTTCTTATGTGGATAACATGGTTTTAAAAGAGAAAGTTTAAAATTTAAATCTTTCCTTTTAGAACTTTCTACAAAAGATTAAGAAAAGATTTGAAATCTTTCCTTATTTGTAGATTGAAAGGTGGATTTTAATTTTAAAACTTTCCTTTTTTGTAACCATGTTCATGATTTAAAAGAGAGTTTAAAAATTAAATATTTACTTTTATAAGTTTCTACAAAAGATTAAGAAAAGAATAAATATCTTTCCTTATTTGTAGATTGAAAGGAAATTTTAATTTTAGAGATAACTTTCCTTTTTGGAAATCATCCACATGTTTAAAAGAAAGATTTTAATTTATAAAATTTCCTTTTATAACCCACCATGAAGGGATAATTTGTTAGAGAAATTTTATTTTAAAATTTTCGGAAACAAATAAGGAAGTTTTAATTTGTGTTTAAAACTTTCCTTGCTTGGAGATTTGGTTGTGGTCAGCCATTTTAATAAGAGAAACGAAAATTGATTTTATCAATTAATTATTTCTTTTTCATGGCAAAGAAAATAAGAAAGTTTTATTAAACTTTCCTTATTTTCCAAGGCCAAGGATTATAAAAGAGAGGGTAGAGGTGTCTTCAAAGAAACGACTCTATTCTATTTTTCTTCCTCTATTTTCCTCCTTGGTGGTGGTCGGCCCTATTGTTTTTTCCTTCTTCCTTTTCTTTCTTCTTCATTGGCCGGACCTTATAATCTCATGGAGCTTGAAGGTGGCCAGATTCTAGCTTGGAGAAGAAGGAGAGAAAGGAAGCATCCCTTGGAGCTTGGTGGTGGTGGCCGAACCACATCTATTCTTGGAGTACTTGTGGTGGCCGAATCTTGCAAAGAGAAGAAGGAGCTTTGGTGGTTCTCATCTCGGTAGATCGTTGCCCACACAACGTCTGGGATAAGAAGAGGAATACGATATAAGATCAAGAGGTTATTTGCTTACAAAAAAAGGTATAACTAGTAATTATTTTCCGCATCATACTAGTTTTCTTTGTATAGTTATTTTTGGAAATACCAAACACAAGAGGCATATGATTCTAGCTAGAGTTTTCGAATTTGTTTCGAATTTGTGTTTCTTTTGTTTTATTTTTTGAATTTGTGATTCGATTGTTCTTTTTAGTTAAACCTAGAGTTATATAAGGAAATTAAATATTAGCTTTCCTTAAAAGGCTTTGTCTAGACGGTGGTGGATGCTCCCATACCCAAGAAGGTCATGTGACTCGCCATGCAGTCCTGGAAGCCAATTTTAGAAATTAATATTTAATTGAATTTATAACATAGGTGGATTTGGATCAAAAGTGTTAAGTTCCGCTTGCGATCCAAGTCTAAACCATTAAGAACAGATAAGTTAAATTTGGAATCAATAATGTTAAGTTCCGTTTGTGATTCCTAATTTAACTTCTAAAGAACACAATAGGTTGTTTAGGAAAGGTTCGACACTTGTACAAAATTTTTGTACAGTGGAACCAGTACGATCTTCCTAGGACTAACCAATAATTAGTATCAAAGCTAGGGTTTGCCTCTGTGTGTTTGATTTTTAAATAGATTATGCACATGTCATACATAATTTAGGCAGGATAATAGTAGGATGTGCTAATTTTGTGGTTGCAGGCTCCAACTATTATGGCATATAGATATTGTGTGTGATTAGACCCTTGGACATGTCAAGGGCATTTTATTGTGTGTGCATGATTGTAATATTAAATACAGCATGAGCTATATTAGTTATTAGGATTTTACATTTTTGTTTCGATCTAGATTACATGTACATTCCTTTGTGAAATAAAGGATCGATATATATAAAATTCTAATTTTGTCGCAGATTGTATCCTTGCGATGCGTGGTGCTATTGGAGGACCAAAGGCGCAGCAGAAAAGGAAGCTCGATGGACCCGACAACATGGACCCGATGGCAGTGGCTAAAGATGACAGCAGCCAGGGTTGGAACACACGAAGAACAGTGATGGAAGAAGCCATAATAGTTGGAAAATTAATTTCCATATTTATTGCTTTTATTTACTGTGATATGCATGTGATGTATGCTAGCAGAGGTTAAAATTCCTCACTTTAAAAAACTAAGTGGGAGAGAGCTTTTTAAATAAATTTCACGGTCTCTATTACTGGTTTGTAAGTGATGCAGCAAGCTTGTGTGTTGGCTCTAAGTGCCTCCCTCCACAATGGATGGGTTTGTTGCGGATCACTAGATCAAACTTCCTTTATGGATGGTTATAGGAAATTATTTAGGAGCGTGTGATCTTCTCCAACTGAAGGGGCATAATCCTATTTAATGGACTAAATATCAAGTAATGGTATACACTTAGACGCATTCAATAGTATCCTCCCCAATGGAGTCACTGCTATTGTTTTGCGGGACCAAAGGAATACCAACTATTAATTTGTCATAAAGCTAGGTGAAACCCTCCTCTTACAAATGTTTGAATTTGTATACGTCTACACTAACGTGGCATACAAAATTCACGGTGTTTGAGGTAATTTTGTCATAAAGTTAGGTTGACAAAATAAATTGGGTAAAACCTCCTCTTACAAATAAATGAATTTGTATACGTCCACACTAACGTGACATACAAAATTCATGATGTTTGAGGATGACAAGATAATTAATGGGTGAGACCCTCCTCTTACAAATGTTTGATTTTGTATACGTCCACACTAACGTGACATACAAAATTCACGGTGTTAGAAGTGTTGGTGAATTTAAATGATATTGTTTTGAGGAATTAATATTATTTTAAATTCAAAAGTTTTGACCAAATATTTAATGAAAGGCAGACCAACTATTAATTTTATTTTTCATAAAATTAGGTTGACAAGATAATAAAATTAATGGATAAATCACAAGGATTTTGAGGTGTTGGTCTTGACCAAATATTTTTGTGATTCTTAGGATTTCAAATGTTAGTCAATCCCCTAGTGGTTATACTATAGAAAAGACTTAGTAGTCCCAATTATAATGATTGAAAATAGGACTTGGACATTAAGGTGTACTGTCTTCTTAGAACTAAGAACAATTCAGGTGTATTTTATTCATTAGTGGTTGAAACATAATTAGTTGTGTTATCTACCGGTACCTAGTGTGTAGATACGGGAACCACTGATCATGTCTGCAATTCATTACAGGGGTTCCAGGAAATTCGGCAACTATATAAAGAGAAAATCACCATGGACACTACTGCAAAAGTAGCAGCTATTGTAGTGGGAGATGTTTATCCTCTAATAGGAATAAAAAGTGGATTTTGAGAAAATTATCTTTACATACCAAGTTTAGAAAGAACATAATTTCGATTTCTAAACTATCAAAGAATAGATATTCTGTCTATTTTGATAACAAACTTGTTATCAAGAAAAATAAGGAAGTTATCTGTTCTGGTATGTTGGTTGACAATTTATAATCCAATAACTCCCACGATACAATAAATAGAAATTAATAACACATCTTCTAACTTTAATAAGAGAAAGCAACTTTCAGAAATGAACCAATCATATTTTTGGCATCTAAGGCTAGGTTATATTAACTTGAGTAGGATTCAAAGGATAATAACCAATGAACTCTTGGGTTCATTGCTAGTAGAAATCTTTTCCAACCTGCGAGTCTTACTTGGAAGGAAAAATAACCAAGAATCTTTTAAAGTCTAAGGGGTATGGAGCCAAAGATATATTGGAATTGGTTCATTCTGATTTGTGTAGACCTTTGACTATCCAGGCAAGAGGTTGTTTCGAATATTTCATTTCTTTTATAGACAACTATTCGAGATAAGGATACATTTACTTGACGTGGCACAAGTCTAAGTGCTTTGATCAGTTCAAAGAGTACTAGGCTGATGTGAAGTAACGTCAAGCTAAAAATATCAAGACACTACGGTTAGATAATAGTGGCGAGCACCTCTTAGGAGAGTTTAGGAGTCACTTATCAGAAGTCGGGATTCAATCCCAACTAACTGCACTTGGTACACCCCAACAGAATGGTGTAGTAGAATGAAGGTATAGGACTCTTATGGAAATAGTTAGATCAATAATGAGTTATTCAGAATTACCAAAATTCATTTTGAAGATGTACACTGGAAACAGAAGTGAACATAGTACCTTCTAAGTCAGAACTCGCTACTCCCATATAATTGCAGAATGGGTGTAAGCCTAGTCTATAGCATATTCGGATTTGGGTGGTTTAGCACATAAGAGACACTGATAAGTTGGACAGGAATTCACTTGTTTGTAGGTTATCCTAGAGAAACGAAAGGAGGTTTATAATCCTAAAAATCAAAAGGTCTTTGTCTATCTTCGGTTCGGTCGACCGGTCTCGAGGTTTAGTCGACCGATCCCTCTAGTCAACCCTTCACCGAGAGCTGGATTCTGATCCTTTGTGTACTGGGGTTCAGTCGACCGATCAGGTTGTTCGGTCGACCGATCAGGTTGTTCGGTCGACCGATCAAGGTTATGTCTGACCCTGTAGAATTGTTAGTTTCCTGCAAAATAGAGTTAAATAATATGAAATAAATAAGTTGACAGCCTTTGGACTATCCAGTTCTGACTTTGGATTTTCTCCGGAAACCCTAGGTTGAACTGACGCCTACTGTTCCCTCAACGGGGAACACGTCCTCACCTACTCCACTCAGAAGATGTTACCTATTACCAGATTGGTCCTCCAGACTGACTGGACTTTTGCTCAGCGTCCGAAGCTTCAAGACTTTCTGTTGAGCGTCCGCTCCACGACCCGCCCAGACTTCCACCTGGTTTCCGACCACCTGGACTTTCACCTAGAGTCCCCGACTATAGGGTTTTGCCCAAAGCACCCAACCCGCCAAGACTTTCCACCTAGGGTTGTCACCCCTTAGGACCTAGGGTTACCACTTCCTAGGGTATTCTACATGCCTAACCGTAGCTAGGGTTTTTGTCTAAGACCACTTAGGACTTTCCTGCAATCTCATTCAAACTTGTTAGACCACAAATAATCTTAACTTTGAACCCTTTGCCATTATCAAAACTCAGGTTTGATCATCTGATGCTTCCCGCACCAACAATTTAGAAGCTCCATTCGAGGGCCTACTATTTGCAAGATGGAGATGGGAGAAAGCTAGATCGGCTATGGAGCGCAAACCATCTCCAGCCCGATAGGGTCGGGCGAGAGGTGCGTGATTAAATTCAGATACACTTGTATGAATATATGTCCTGTGTGTGTAGGGAGATAACGAATAAAATACCCAAGTGTTCCAGGCTCTTGGGTTGTTCGATCAAGTTAAAAGCTCAGCGGCGACTATAGACCCTTTTTTATGCCATCAACAGTTAAGCAGTGACTATAAACTTTTGTCTACGTAATCAACAGTCGAGCGACAACTATAAACCCTTTTATAAACTAACAACAATCGAGCGGTAACTATAAACCCTAGTCTACGCCATTAACAGTCGAACAACGACTATAAACCCTAGTCTACGTCAATAATCAAGCGACGATTATAAACCCCTGTCTACGTCAATAGTCGTTCGGCGACTATAAACCCTTGTCTACATCAACAACAGAGCGATGGCTATAAATCCTCAAGTCTACGACCACAGCTGAGCAACGACTATAAACCCGAGATTAAAATCAGTGATAAGTTATGTAACGACTATAAACATAGATTATACGGCCTGCCGGCAGGCAAGGTCCTCTCTCACAAAAGTAGAGAGATTGTTCGGCATACACCAAAACAGAAGGTCGGATGGCTCGTCAAATAGTTACATTGACGAGCGGAGGTATAAGAATGCATACTTAGAAATTTTCACAAAATGTTATACGGTGGTCAAGATGCTTGACAGGCTCACTGGGTCGAACGATGATACATGGAGGAACACTTGCAAAAGTTTAACAAAAGTGGGAAAATTTACTGAAAAGCGCCGAATGGGTACACTACATTGACACTTATAGAATTTTACAACCTGCTAAAGGGGATATAAAAGACAGCTTGGAAAACAAAAATGGGTGATTACTCGAGATAATCAAGCATGTCGTCCGGCAACGACTCGGTCAGGTTTCCTATATTTATGATCTTGTTGGTCATCACGAGAGGGAGATAGCCACCATCCTTCAGCTGTTGGAGAGTTCCATCAATGCCAAAATTGAAGAGGTGAAGCGCTCGATCAGTGAGTCGGTCGTTAAAGGGGTCCGAACGGAGATAATCTCGCTTGAGAACTTCAAACCGGCCAGGCTCTGCATCTTGGTAAATTTTGAATGTCGCTCGGGATGATCCAACTCAACTTTCATTGAAGTCAACTAGGCATCCTTGGCTTCGAGCTGAAGCTTAGTAGCCATTTGTTTTGCCGATCAGCTCTCCCTCTCGATCACCAGACCGGCCTCAGCATCCTTCAGACTTTGCACGAAGACCCTAGCCTCTTTATTTTTAATCTTGAAGTTCTCTATGGCGCGAAGCTTTCTGATATTAAAAGAGTTGATTTTGGACTCAAAGTTGCTAGCCTGCTTATTGAGCCACTCAATTCGCGAGGCTTGGTCGACACTCTTGTCTCACTCATCTTGAAGTTGTTCAAAGCTCCTCTCTAGATCAGCATTCAATTAGGCCACCTCGCTAGTCAGCTGCTCCAAATGAACCCGGGAAGCCTCTAATTGGTCGCTCAAAGCACGTAGCTATTGGACTTCATGCTCCAAAAAGGCTAATCTCTGGCACATGGCCAGGCTCTCGACCCAAAACTGCAGAAAAAAATAAGTTGGTAAATGCTAATTGGGAAATAAACAGGTGAGCATAAGGATAATATACATACTGTAAGTACCCCGTGATGGTTTTGATGTGATCAACCAAGTGATATTAGGTCCTGTTGTTATTTTGATGCCCTGTGTCTAAGTTTGCAGGAAATTATGATCACAGGAAGTAGAGCGAAAGATGCAACTAGTGAGAAGGATGGCATGGGAGAGAGTCGACTGCTTTGGTGCGTCTGATGGATGAGGTGATATGGAAGAGTACGTTGGCGGACAAGGAGGCACGTGACGTTTTCGAGGGATGAGAAGCCGGAGCGGAAGGTTACTCACGAAGGCCGAAAAATGGATTCGAGTGAGTCCTATTTTGAATGGCAGAAATCACCCAACCGAGCATAGCCGAAGTGAGAGCCTAGACCAAAAAGTCAACACAAAGGTTGACTTTGGTCTAGGAGCCTGGACCAAAAATTTTATCAAAAATCAACATGGCACAATCCATTACGAAGAGGATAAAATTTTATCCACATCCAGGTGCCTAGAACCCTTCCAGGCACCCCGATCAGGGCTACAAATATAATCCTGATCCTAGTAGCTTAGAAAATCACATGTAAAATGACTTCTATTCTTGTTCTACTATTTTTGTGATCTGTCAACGTTGTAAAGAGGCTACTCCGCCCAAAGGAGACTTGAGTGAACTTCATTTGTTTAGGATTATCAATCCTTTGATAGCAAACCTAGTAAATTCTCTTACCTCTACTTTTAGTTTATGCATTTACTTTCTATTATTATACAAGTGCTTTCTTAATTTAGATTGAAACGTTGAGGAAGGTTTGATTTGTATTTTTAGGCTATTCACCCCCTCTAACCTGCCTCCATGGGTCCAACAATTAGTATCAGAGCAAGGTCACTTCAGAAGGACTAATCGCCGACCAAAGCAAAGAAATTGATGGTCAGATCAAGCCTCATTCTGCCAAAATTCGAGGGAGAATTCGCACATTAGAAATGTTGAATGGAGGTATTCATAAAAATCAACTTTAAAATTCTTTTAATAATTAAGTACGTTTTTTCAGTTCCAAAAGATCAATAAAGTGTAGAGAAAGAAGAGTATCTCTGAATGAAAAAGGAGCAAAGCGATTTTGTAGGCAATAGTAGAGTGGAAATCACCTTTTAAGTGTATTACTGCCTCAAGAAGTAAATTGCATCGGAAGTTACACATCGGTAAAAGACCTTTAGGAGAAGTTCCTGGAACTCCGCGAAGGAACATCCGAAGCAAAACTCACACGATGGGGCATTCTTCAGAATACACTTACGAACATCCGTCTAGAAAAAGATGAGAAGGTAGCTGAACTACATGCGAAGATCAAGGAGATGATCACCAGACTAGTCAACCTCAACGAAACCAACTGGGACTCAGTACACTATGCACTCAACGCTTTTCTTAGGACTCCAGAATGGACCTCGATAATCAACGCCTACTACATCTCGAAGGATTTAGAGGTAAGTACCCTAGAGGAACTCTTTTCTACCTTAGAATTACATGAAACCAAATGTGTATGTACAACAAAAGAATCAAGCCAAAATCTAACACTAAAAGCCACAAAGAAGGATGAACCCGAATCAGACTCGAAACCGGAAGGAGACCAAGAAGCTTACATGGTAAGGAAATTTATAAAAAAATTTAGATCTAACAAATTTAAAGAAATGCAAAACAGGAAAAATCCAAGAAATATAAAAAATATTCAATGCTACCAATGCCAAAAAGGACACATAAAAGAGGACTGCCTGGAACTTAAAAAGGAAAAAAGACAAGAGGTCCAAGCAAAACAAGCACAAGAATCTCAAGGCCACTTGGGACGAAAACTCATCATCTGAGTCAGAAATAGAAGTATACGCTGGACTAGCACTGATGTCTAGCCACGAAAAACAAAGCACCTCAAGAGGCAGCATCGATGAAGGGGGAGCAATTTCAGACGAATGCAACGAAGCAAGGGGAGAATCAAGCTACAAATCTGACATGATAGTGAGGTATGCTTCTTATCACCTGATCAACTTTATTTCGGCATTAAATCAATGGAAAAATCAGTATATAAATTGAAAACTAAAAATGACAAATTAAAAAATAAAAATTTAGAAATAAAAATAAACTTAGCTAAATCATACTTAATAGAGGATTTAGATAAGTTAAAAATTGAAAATGCTAATTTGAAAGAACCAATAGAAAATTTAAAATGTTCAAATTTTTCTGCTTCAAATTATAGGAACTATAAAGGATTAAATTGGTATTGTAAATTTTATAAGGATCAAATCAAAAAAATAATAAAAAAAATGCATCCCTAGAAAATATTTGATTAACCCATTAGGAAGGAACCTATATTGGGTTCCAAAATTATGCTTAGTTTAATATGTGCATACTTCTAATTTTAATTTAATATCTGCCTTTTAATTTCCTAATATGCTAAAATAAATTCCTTTGTCTATTTTTTTGTTCAAAATTAATTAGTTATTGATTTTTCGAAAAAGAGGACTTAATTTCCTATTCGTAGAAAAATTTAATTTTTTTTTTTTTACCATTGTCTCATTTTTATAGTTTTCAATTTTTAAAAAAAACAATAATTTGCAAAGTCAAAATATTCTATGAATTATTTAGATAAATGCTAACTTTTAAAATAAAATTTTTTTGAATACTTAATTTTTGAAAATGTAATTTTTCTGTAAATATGCATACACATTTCTATTCTCTGAAAATATCTCAAGAATTTTTGAACCTCTAAACTATTTTTTAGTATTTTTTTTAAATTCATCCTTCTATAGTAAATAAATCATTATTACTTCAATTAATGTTATTTTCTTATGAAAATGTTATTACTACTCTCGATGTGTCTGATTAACCTTTATAAAAAATTTCATAACTTTTCAACAAATAAAATAATTTTTAGAATTCTTTTTGTTTAAAATTATTTTTTAATCACAAAATCAGAATTTCGAGTATAAATTTTTCAAAAATTTTCCTAAGTATAAGTCACTGGTTTTAATTTTCAAGTAGAAATTCCTTAGACTTTAATTTCAACTTAATTTAGTAAGAAACTCCTATTTTAATGTGATCAAAGGGAGGGGAGAGTTTAAGGGGGAGGTATATTTTTCTTAAAATATTACATATTTACTATGTCATTTCATTTAATGTCTTTAATTTAATATCTTATTTTAACCCTAACTTAACTTAGGTTGATCCACATCAAAAAGGGGGAGATTGCAAGTATCCGGTGATAGTTTTGATGTGATCAACCAAGTCAAGTTAGGTCCTATTGTTATTTGGATGTCACATGTCTAAGTGTACAGGAACTTAGGAGCACAGGAAGTCGAGCAAAATATGCAGCTAATGAGAAGGACGACACGAGAGAGAGTTGACGGGTTCGGTGTGTCTGAGAGACGTGGTGCTGCAGAAGAGTACGCTGGCGGACGAGAAGGAGGCGCACGACATTTTCAAGGGATGAGAAACTGGAGTGAAAGGTTGCTAGCGAAGGCCAGAAAATGGGTTCGGGTGAGCCCTATTCCAGATGACCAAAATCACCTAACCGAGCGAGCCGGAGTGAGAGCCCAGACCTGGTCTGGGTGCTCGGACTAGAAATTTTATCAAAAATCAATGTGGCGCGATCCGTTGTGAAGAGGGTAAAATTTTATCCATGTCTAGACGCCTGGAACCCTTCCAGGCGCCCCGATCACGGCTATAAATACATCCCTAATCCCAATAGCTTAGAAAATCACTTGTAAAACAACTTCTATTCTTGTTCTACTACTTTTGTGAGCTGTCAATGTTGTAAAGAGACTACTCCGCCCAAAAGAGACTTGAGTGAACTTCATTTATCTAGGATTAGTAATCCTCTGATTACAAACCTAGTAAATTCTCTTGCCTCTGCTTTTATTTTATACATTTACTTTCTATTATTATACAAGTGCTTTCTTAATTTAGTTTGAAATGTCAAGGAAGGTTTGATTTGTGTTTTCATGTTATTCCCCCCCCCCCCCCCCCTAGTCGGCCACCAGGGGACAAACACATACCTTAATAGCCTTCTGGGTATGGCTGTCTGTGAGCTCCCCCGAGGAGATGGTTGCTGCACGGGCCATAGAATTGGCTTATACTTATGCCAGTGACCCTTGGATTCGAATCTCGTGTTCGGGGGAACGGGGCTCGGCGTCGTCCGGGTGACGCCACTCATCAGTGGGCAAGTGGATGATGGCCATTATGTACTTCTGGCCACTCGGACCAGAAGGCTCGGAAGTCGCTTTGCTCATGGACTTGGGCATTAGGGATAGCCGGATAGAAGATACTTGTAAGGACGGCAGAGAGGAGTAAGGAGGCATATACGCAATTGGCGACGCGTATATGGTCCCTGACGGCAATCCGGACAGAGAGGGTGTCCAGTCGGATGACACGGATGTAGGAATCGAGACAGCCGCTAGCTCAGGGAAGGCGAGTGTTGAAGTTTCACCCCTCTCAGAGGAGAGGCGTGAACCTGTACGTGCAGGGGTCTGCAAGACGGTGCCAATTACATCGTATTAGAGGTCCGCCTGAGGTGGCTTACTCTGAGGGCACCGCGATTGGTAGCATTGAAGGTCGATCAGGAGGGAGGTCAGCTGTAGCAGCTGCAGCATCGCTAGCCACTATCTGACTTGTTCCAACCTCGTTGACCAGCACGTGGGTCCCTCCAACTTCGCTAGTCGGGTCATTAGATTGCTCGACCGGCTACAAGCCGCAACTTTGTAGCTCAGCAATGCTCGTGGCATTAATCTCTACGCCCACGAGCCTACTCTTGCCACTCAGACGTGCCCTCAGCATGATTTGAGCTGCAAAAAAAGAGGAAAAAATCAATTAGATTCAAAGATGAGGATAAGACAGTGCATACGTAGGGGCATGGGCAGTCTCATACAGATCGGGCTCAGACCGAACACGTAAAGGACACTCTTCAACAGTAGTCAGTGAATGTGATACTTCTGACCGGCCAAACTAGAGGCTACTTGGAGATAGTCCGATCGGCTTCAGTATCTCCCGGTCAACGGAGGCCCCATCACTTCCATCTGCCAACTGGTTAGGAAGTCTAGCCGAGAGGGAAAGTGAACGAAAAAAATAGTGCTCCTTCAAGTGCTTATTGGAAGTCTATATTTTGTTAAAAAAAGATAGAGTCCACTCAGGCTTGAACAAAAAGGTACTAGGCTCGGATAACTTGGGATAATAAAAATAATAGAATACCCGATGCGTTAAGGGGATGTCGTGCAAACGGAACAACACGATCACCCAGCACAACAGCCTAAAGGAGTTCGGCATCAGTTGATGCAGGGAGATATGAAAGTATTTACATACTGCTGAGAAGAAAAGGTGAACGGAGAATTCGAGACCGACGTAGAATTAGTCCTTAAAGAAGAGCAGGAAGCCAGCAGGAGGTTCATGAGGCCGGTCATAGGCCAAAGGTATAGCAATTTGATAGTCGGAGGGGAAACAGTAGGTGAGTCTCAGCTGGTCAATCTCATCCCTATTAAACTTGGACCGGTGGAAGTGTACCAGAACCTAAGAATGGACCGAGGAGGTTGAGGGGAGACAGCCATAGGAAATCGAGAAAGAAACGAAGCGTGAATTCAATGAAGGAAAGAATGGAGAGGCTTACTGAGAAAGGTCACCAACAAAGATGAGGAGGAGAAGAAACTTCACAGAACGTGCTTGAGATAGAAAACACAAGGAAGTATGAAGACGACGGTGAGTAAATAACGACTTATAAAGCCTAACGAACGATCGGTCTGAGCCGTCCGATCAAGGGTTACGAAAAATAATAATGAGATCTGGCCGTGGAATTTGCAGCATCAACAGATATCCACATTGTTGGTGCAAGTTGCACTAATAATATGATTTTGATGTATGACAGATAGGTTAAAGTTAGATGTGATGTTTGTCTAACATTTTCTACCAAGTGTGCAGAAGTTGACTGGTCTGAGGGACCTAACACCAGGCTAAAATCCAGCTAGGTATACGAGCCTAATAGCTGGTGGGAAGTCCAGATAGGTCCACGAGGCCTGATATCTGGCGAAAAGTCTGGCTGGGTCCGCGGGACCTGGCAACTGACTAAAATCTAATTGGGTCAGCAGACCTGACAACTAATGAAAAGACCTGGTGGATCAGAGGCAAGTTAAGTGACTGTAATTGGTAAATGAAGGTAAGCAACTGGAGGAGAGATTCAGTGAGGACGCGTTCTCCATTGAGGGAACTATAGGCGTCGATCCAACTTATGTCCATTTGGAAAGCCTAAGTTGAGATCTTGATTAGATCTTGGTCTCGAGGAAACAGGATTTAATTACTATCTTATCTGCTATGTTGTGCTAACTCTGTTTTACAGGATAGATATAACCTTTGATTGCCCGGACTAACCTTTTCTTGCGGGGAGAAGGCTGCTGAAGAAAAGGACTCTTGGCACCCGGAGCTGGTCCGAGTGCCCAGAGTTGGCTGGCCCAGGCGGGCTGCAGGCGCCCAGGCAATTCGAGCGCTCGAACTCGATCCAGGCACCCAGACCCGAAAAATCATCCACAAGCTGACGTGGAGCACGTCTATTGGCCGAACCACATGGTCCAGGCGCCCGGAGGGGTTCGGGTGCCCGAAATGGACCTATTTAAAGGCATTCGACCCGGAGCTTGAGAACAATAATTGCGATAAGTTTTCTTCTTACTCAGTGCTCCAAAAAAGCTCCTACGACGCTGTAAAGCTCCTCCGATAACCGACGACTTAGATTTTCATATTTTTCTTGTTGTCGGTAACCTTATTTTTTAGTTCTTGTACTTATCTTGTAACACATTTTTGTGAACTATTAGTGGATTGCCGAACGAAAGCACTCAATGAGTGCGGGCCTTAGAGTAGGAGTCGTCGAAGGCTCCGAACCCAGTAAAACCAACTTGTATTAGCGTTGTTTGTTTCTTTCATTTTCCACTGCATAACTTAGTTTTAATTCAAATTTTTTGACGATCATTATTCACCCCCGCCTCTAGCATTCTTTTCGATCCTATAAGTGGTATCAGAGTGGGTATTGCTTTGAATTGGTGAAACCACCAATCAGGCAAGGGGTAGTTTTTTCTCTCTTTCGGATTTTGAGTTTATTCGGTATAGTCTAAATTGGTACAATTACCTTTTTGGATAATTTTTTTTTCATTGCAAATGACTCTGAGTTGGTCCAACATCAATCGAGTCTTAATATTTTTTTTCTTCTTCTCCCACACTACTAATCCAAGACCTAGTCTTGGGATTTTTTTGGCCTTTTCCTCTATTGTGTGCAAGGTTCATGGCCTAAAATGAAGGATACTCTACTATACGTCCTCTCCTCTTTAACGGTGATGACTTTCCATATTGGAAGAAACGGATGGAGGTGTACCTAAAGACCAACTTTGACCAATGGTTCAGCGTCACTAAAGGATACAAGGCGCCCATCGACAATGTTAGAATTCCAATGGACCTGAAAAATTGGAATCCGGAAATGAAGAAGAAGGCTCAGATTGACTTCAAAGCTCTCAACACAATCCAATGTGGGCTAACGAAGGAAGAATTGAACTGTATCGGCCCACATGAAAACACGAAGGAAATATGGGACAAACTCATAGAACTGCATGAGGGAACCAACGACACAAAGATAACAAAAAGGGATTTATTTTTAAATAAACTATTTAATATAAAATACAAGAAGGAGAATCTGTAAGTCAACTAGATGCGAGGATAAAGGACATTCTCAACGGACTTCACACAATTAGCCACTAGATGGAGAACCGCAATCTTATAAGGTACGCACTAAACGCATTTCCTCGAAATGCACTGTGGGCATCCATTGTGGATGCCTACAAAATTTCGAGGAATTTGTCTAAATTAAAACTAGGTGAGTTGTTTTGTGAACTTGAACTCCATGAACAAACTAACTCAAAGCAGGTCAAGAAAGGTATTGCTCTTTTTATAGGTCCCTCAAAAGAAGTTAAACACAAGCACAAACCAGAGCCAGAATTTGAATCTAACTCGGAAGACGAAGAAGAACAACTCGTGAACATGGTCAGAAAAATGTTCACGAGAGGGAAGAACAACTTCACGAAGAAGAACTTACAAAAGGTGATCAAAGCAAGTGACTCGAAGGCAAAGGTCACATGTTACGGGTGTAATGAGAAAGGACACTACAAAAACGAGTGTCCGAAAATGAAAGACGACAAACCCAAACCAACCAAAAAGAAAAAGACACTCAAGGCGACGTTGGACGAGTCATCCTCAGAAGAATCGAATGTTGAGGATCAGAAGCATCACAATTACCTCGCATTGATGGCAACGGAACCGAAATCAGAAAGCGAGTCCGAGAATGAATCAAGCCACCAGTCCGTATTCATTTTCGAAGGTTCGAAAGAGGTATCCTCCATCTTAGCCTCCAAATTTTTTAAAATAATTGCATGGTTAAACAAAAAATTAATTAAATATGAAAAATAAATCTCTATCTCTATGATAGTCGAGCGATCGTTCAAAACTCAGGCTTATGAAGTAAGATCCAAGTGGCAGTTACACACCCAAGTCAGCTAGATGAAGCAGAATGACGAAGATTATATAATTCGACCGGTAGCTCAAGAACAGAGAATGCCCGAACAGAAGGACACAAAAGACACTACTTGTCCAGTCATTTGGACTTATAGCCTCCTTCGACTAAACTTGAGGGGAAGACTTGTGATGCGGTGATAAGGGGCCCACCATGTGCGAGTCAAGGACGGAGGTAGCAGATGGAGTGGAGGTCAAAATCAAGGTTTACATGGAGGTCAAAATCAAGGCGGTCAACGCCAGAGAATCAATGGGCTCACCAAAGGTGGGCCGAGCCGAGGTCTGTTGTAGCGGTCGATCGAGCGTGAAGTGTCTGATCGGTAAGTGGCTTGTTCAAGCAGAACACCCATATAGCCAAGAGCACTATGGCAAGAACATCATATTCTCATCACAAAGCGGAGGAACATTAAGGCGACTAGAGCGCTCACCCGATCGGCCAGAAATAATGCCACTGACAACTTAACAACAGAGGTCATTATAGGGAAGCAACAGAGGTCTACTGAACGGGGATCCCCAACTGCGCAACTCCTTTGCTCGGTCAAGCAGTGGGACCCCTCTCATATTCATTGATATCCCTTTGGGAGATATATAATGCCGCTGACAACGAGGCATGGTCAACAGAAGCTTCTACTGTCTTGTCAGGGATTTGCGTGCCCTGTTAAGGTATGGTGTCAAAGTAACTTTTCTAACATGTCCTTTCATAGGAAAATTTGGAGAACATGCACACGCCTTGAGGAGCGTGCATGTCACCCTCTACGACGCTATATAAAGGGGGTCCATGTACCAGCGAAGGTGTGCGCACGTTATTCACTATTCACACATGTACTTATTGTTGTTCCGTTTCCTTCCATTTTTTCGGTATTTGATTTGAGCGTCGGAGGACCAACGTCGAGGACCCCTTCCCTAGCTCGGCATTATTCTTGTGTTGCAGAGTGGAGTGAGGTCTACACGTGGTCAACCCAGAAGTCACATCCCTAGTAGGTCTTTTTCACGATTTTCGGACAGGATTAGTGACCCTTTACATGGGGTCAGCGGTTAGGTGACCTACGATGCATTTTACAAACACTAAGAATCAATCTTATAACCTATTGCAACAATACCACATGCAAGTATCCACTGTGCTAGTTAGTGAGGATGAATCATATTCATCAATTATATCAAAAGGTGATTACGCTCACTTAGACGTCGTTCACAGCCTGTCCCAATGAAATGAGATAAATCACATGATCAAATTATAGCTAACCGTCAAATGATTAAGGGTGGGAGTGAATCACCTTGAGGGCCCCTCTAGGACTACCACATGCGATCTAGAAAGGAAGTAAATTATGAGAGGTTTCGCCTAACATAGTAACCTTTTTGCATGAGGTCAGCCGGTCAGGTGACCTGCTATGCATTTTGTACACATTGAGAATTAATCCTATGATCTATTGCAGCAATACAACATACAAGTATTCACTGTGCCAATCTGGGAAATAAAAAAAAAATCATATTTATTAATTGTAGTAAAAAAATAATTACACTTATCCTAGACATCCCTCACAGCTCATTCCAATAAAAGAGATAAATCACATGATCAACTTATAGCCAACCATTAAATGACTAGGGTAGGAGTGAATCATGTTCATCTAGACATCTCTCACAACTTGCTCCCAAATTATGTGAAGTGAGATAAATAACAAGATTAACTTATAACCGATTGTCAAGTAGTTAAAATATATAAGAGGTTTTTTCCCAAAGAGTATACATCCATTAAAAATTAGCTCATTGTCTCATTAGAGTAAAATCATCCCTTTCTAACCAACTTAACACCCTTGGGACATCAAACTTATCACAATATCAATAAATAAATTTTTAAATGAGCAAATAAATTTTATTATACCGTTCAATATTCATTAAATAAATTTAAAAATAAAAAATTCCAATAATAAAAAAAATCAGAATTTCTCAAAAAAAATAAATTAAATTAAATTTGAATAATTATTTGAATAATTTAATTTATTTTAAGTTCAACTTAGATTATGTTATTAAATAAATTTAAACATTATAAAATTTGATTCGATTTGACGGCGAGATCTTCTCCGAAGGAGGAAGTTTTTGACATTTGACAATGCGAAAAGGCTTAAGTTGACTGAACCTAATTAAAATTTTCGAAGGCTCAACTGCAACTCTGCGATCTCTCTTTTGTTGCTCCTCCGTCTGTCCCCCTATGCGACAGCGACACCTGCTCGCTTTTACCGGCCACTCATGGCCTCTTCCTGTTCCTGTTCACTCCACTTTACTTCCCTTCTTCCTCGACCCAACGCGCCATTAGATTAGCCATTCCTCTAACTAAGCTTCTCCACCTAAAAATCCCACCTTTATCCGACCGTAGCCGGCGACAAGAATGGAGTTCGACCTGGAAAACCCGCTGATCAGTTGCGATGACGAGCAGCCGCAGCGCTCCGGCTGCTTCGCAGCCCTCTTCACCGCGGAGTCCGACCACATGGTCTCCTCCGTCGGCTGCGCCGTCGACATTGCCGCCCGGAGGGACGCCGTCGCTCTGGTCATGGAGTTCGGCTGCACTCTCGATCCTCTCGTCGCGTACCTGGCGATCAACTACATCGATCGGTTCCTTTGCAGGCGCGAAATCTCGGTAGGGCGGATGCAATTTGGGGGGTTTTTGATCGCGATGCAGTTTGCTAATCCTGTTTCGGTTGCAGCAGGAGAAGCCATGGATCGTTGGCCTGCTCTCCGTCTCGTGCATCTCGCTCGCCTCGAAGATGAAGAAGAGCAGATCGGTTCTCGCGGATCTCCAAGTGCCCTAAACCCTCTTTCGTCCTTGCTAAATTTTCGGAGTTGGATCGATCGGTCTCACTCACTGTTCTATTTGGGAACTCAGGGGGAAGGAGGAATCGTCTTCGACGCCCAAGCGATTCGGCGGATGGAGCTGCTAGTGCTCGCGGCGTTGGATTGGAGAATGCGATCGATCACCCCGTTCTCCTTCCTCCGATTCTTCGTCTCCTTCTTCGCCCCTGCTCCGGCACCTATTCTCCGAGCGCTCAAGTCCCACGCCTCGCTGATCATCCTGAAAACCCAAAGGGGTAATCGAATTTTCCAACCCTAAATGCCTCCAAAAATCGTTCTTTTCCTTAATTTGTCCGAAAATTGCCGCAGAGGTGAAGATGCTAAGGTTCAAACCTTCGGTACTGGCGGCAGCCGCGTTGCTCGCCGCGGCCTACGAGCTCTTCCCCGCCCAGTTCCCCACTTTCCGCGCCGCCGTCTACTCCTGCGATTTTGTAAATATAGTAATAGCCGATCGAAAGATTCTTTCCTCCAATTCATCGATCCACTCTTCGCGCCATGAATTTCTCCCTAAAAGTTTCCATTTTGGGTTCTGAAACAAAAACAGGACGAGCTGTGGGAATGCAGTCATTCGATGAGCAGCCTCTCGGTGGACGTCTGCGACGCTCCGGCCTCAGACACACCGGTGACCGTCTTCGGACGCCACTGCTCCAGCTCCGAGAGCGAGCCCGTCGTCGGATCCTCCCCTGAAGTCGGCCGAGAGTTGAAGAAGCGTCGGTTCTACCTCGGCCACGCCGCCTGCAGCTCCAGCAGGGGATAGCTACGCGGATTCATATTCTGAGAAAATCAACAAAGAAAAAAAAAGTCTCTTTTTTGTGGAGCAGAAATCGTGGTCTATCTATCTAAATTATTATCAAATTTCATAAAAATTGGAAATATATAAATAATCTAATCCATTTCCTTGTTCTTCGGCGGATTAAATATTCAGTAAGGGTAAAACAAATTAAATCTCCTACAGCATAACAGAGAGTAGTGGTTTTTCAAGGCAGATTAATTATTTTAAAGCGCGCTCAATTTTTTAAAATAGAGAGCTTCTACCTTTAATATCTCTCATATAATTTTTTAAATGCCATTATTTTGTAATAAAATAAAATAATAATAATAAATTCTGATCGTTATTGGCCTGACTGGACCTGGCTCCAAAGACTGCCAAATCAAGGCTGCCGGTTGAGTCAGGCCGTGACTGGCTTCAGTGTGCTTTTGCGGCTAGGGGCTGTGATCAGTCGGTTCAAATTTTCTTTCCCTAATATCATCTGTTTCCATTTTTTACTCGTCATCCCAGTTCACCACCGACGGTCTCCGATCATCGTCTCAATTAATACTATAATATTTAGGGAAGGTGAACCCAAGGGAGTCGCTATTGGTACGATCAGGGTCAGAATTCGGTCGGATCTGAGTAGACCTTCTTCTGTCGTCGATCTAAGCCCCTGCTCAGATCCGGCCGGATTTCGACGCCGATCATGCTGATGACGACCTTCTTGGGTTCACCTTCCCCAAGGGTTAAAATGTTGATCGGAACGGCGACCAGAGGACGCCGATGGTGGGTTGGGGCGAGGTGTGCCATGTCCTAGTCCTCTATATATATATATATATATATATATATATATATATATATATATGTATAGTTACTGTTGATCTCCTGCGTGGCGCGCACAGTACACGACTGTGTGCGTCGCGCAGGAGATCGCTTTGTTTTTTTTTATTTTTTTAATATTTTAAATTAAAAAAATCAACTAAAAAAATTAACATTTTCTTATATAAATTTCTAATACATTAATATATCCCCTTAACATATTACAATATTCAATAAATACTTAAATTAATTTTATTTTAATTTTTTTAAAACCAAATACTATAATTTAATTGGAAAGTCTAAACCCCAAAAATAAATTCTAAAAAAAAACTTTGATATTATAATCCAAAGCCTAAACCCTAGAAATAAAAATTTTAAAAAATATTTTAATTATTTTTTTAATTCAAAAATTAAAAAAAAAACTAAAATCACTGATATCCTGTGCGCGCACAGTCATATACTGTACATGCAGGATATCAAATTCGTATATATATATATATATATATATATATATATATATATATATATATATATATATATATATATATATATATATATATATATATATATATATATATATATATATATATATATATATATATATATATATATATATAGAGGATGACTATATCATCACCTCCCATTTCTCTTTTACTATCTATTTCTATACCTCATATATTCCTTATATTGAAAAAAATTGAGGCTTACAAACTACGGCCACAAAAACATGTCGTCAATTGCAGCCAAGCACACTGCTCGGTTACTACTAAAAGGTTGCGATGTACGATAGGTTGTTCTATTTGTTGGTTGCGGCTAGGGATGAGTAGTTAATTCGTTAAATTGATTAATATATTCATACTGACTCAAATCGAATCGAAAAAAATATATTATATTATCTGATATAGTAAGATCAGTTAATTTTTTATCTCAATAATCGAACCAACTTGATTCGTAATCATCCTTACTTATAGTAATTACTGTCGATAAGTTGCTAAACGTTGTAGCAGTCATTATCGATAAGTTGTTATACGTTGTAGTAGTTACTACCAATTAACTATTATAATATGTAATGAATAATGTCTATTATTATTTTAAAATTTTTTATTTTTTTATTATATTTATATTTTATATTTCATTAAATATAAAATCAAATATTTAAATAATCGATAAACCTTCATATATCTTATAATAAAAATTATTAGATATTACATTATTTAATTTAATAGAGTTGGATAATTTTTTATCCTACTAATTGAATCAACTTGATCCACGGTAGTTGCGGCCTCTTGGTCGTGATTTGATGATGGTCGACCGGTGGCCGTGATTTTTTGTACCATTGCTAGTCGCTCAGTTTCGATAGAAATTTTTTTTTGGACTGGACTGGCTGGAAGATATGAGATCCGCGGTGGCAGAGCGCGCAGTGAGCAAGGCAGGCGTAGGTACTGCTCTGACCACCTATACACAGCTCGCTCTGTCGGTCAAACGCCACACTGCACTGCCTGCCGCCTTCTTCCGATGTACGTACGATCCGAGATAAAGCTCAAAAGTCTCAGGGGTGCTTGGTTGGATGGTATGGAAAATGGGGAATGGGAAAGGAATGAAATATTGATGCTTGGTTTGGGTAATTAGTGGTGGATCTCATGGATTCATTCCTCCAAATATGGGAATGAGCCATTACATAGCATTTTAGGGGGTATGTAAACCTTTCCATTCCCATTCTTGACTTCTATCATACTCTTTCACATTCCCATTCCCCTCTCGGGACCAAGCACCCCCTCAGTCTGTTGCAGCCTAATCAGTTGATTGGCAGCCTTTTTGTGATTTACAGCAGACGAAGTCGATGTTGCTGCTGTGCAGCGAAGGTGTTTGCAATAATGTCTCAAGGACATAGCGAAATTGCGGATAAAGCATTCAGAGAAAAAGAATATTTTAGAGGGCTGTTTGGAAGTATTCTATTTCAAATTTATTTATTAAGTAAATTTTTTTAAAATAAATTATTTTAAAAAAAATAGTGTATAAATTATGCTTCAGATTTATAGAGGTCTACTTGTAAGTGCTTGTAAATTGTGTTGCTTCGAATTTATTAAGTAAATGGATTAGGAAAAAAATGGTCTAGTCAAGGGAAATTTCAACCCCTAGATTATTAAAAGGAATTGAACTACGACCAACTTATGGATATGTATACATTATACTTTGGATTTATTTGATGGATAAATTACAAGGCAAATTATATCTCCGGTGATATAGTGTATAATGGTAGGGTCTGATAAGGTCAGATAATCAGAAGTCAAAGGGACGTAACAGTCAGAAGTCAAAGGGGGTGTGACAGTTAGAAGTCAAAGGAACGTGACAATCAAAAATCAAGGGGACGAGACAGTTAGAAGTCAGGGAGACGTGTCAGTTAGTAGTTAGGAAAAGAAGAATTAGGGCCGCTAGACGTCATCAACCGCAAGATTTCTGATCAAGTGCTTACAGATCGGGATCCCAGATCTGAGACATGATGTGCAACTGGAGTAATGTCTGACCTGCTTCAACTAGTCAAGTTTTCTCAGTTCGATCTACATAACTAGTCCTGGTGCTCTTAGTAGGTCAACTCCTGATCGGATCTTTAGCAATCCAAATAGGAAGATGAGACTCTCGCCACAGCCCGTCCTTCTCATCATGACTCGAGCCAGGTGTTATATCCAAAAGATCATCCCGGGCAACCCTAGTCAAACCCGGGTGGGATAGAAGGCACTAGGCGACAACAAGGTCAGAGAATCGTAATCGCCTGTCAGAGAATAACCGTTGTATGTCAAGGAATATTTCAATCGTCTACGGTCATCTGCGATTGGAACCTTCTTTCAGTCCATGGGAGGGTGTCACACGTCTTCCATCACCCAACAGGTCCTAACACCCGACATTCTCTGACATTGGTCAGGCACCAGAGGTACACACGGTCATATAAAAAGGGAGGTCCTCTCCCTTGAGCAGGTACGCGCACACTTTTGCACTTGCCCTCTACATTTCTTTTTCCTTCGTATGCCTTTCTTCTGGGGGAAAAGTATCTGACTTGAATGTCTGAGTGCACACAGAGCTTAAGTACCACCGGATTAGTTACCGCCGTCCGTCAGCACCACGTGGGGGTTCGTTCTCTTGGGCACATACGATAAGAGTGTCCTAGTCGCCTCTCCGTCAACACCAGTAATAGCTCATCCAACCTTCGTCTAACTCAGATTCTGGACAAGATCAATTTGGCTCCATCCGTGGGAACTTCCTTCGCCTTTTCTGGAGTGTGAAGATAGAGGATACCGGAAGAATCAACGTCACCATGATAGCAGAAGAATATGAACTGTTCAAGGAGGCCAAGAGGCGAGCGGCTTCCGAAAAACACACTATCGCTTCTCACCCACACAAGATGCCCGCAATTTCCCAGGACCTGATCCGCGTCTCAAATAGGGGATCTAAAAGAAGACAGCCTGAGGATTTCTCTCAAGCCTTCTATCAGGAGCCCTGCCCGGACTATTACAACAAGGGCCCAGACTATTATAATAAGAAAGAACAGCCACAAGCCTCTATGGCCGAGAGCTCCCCGCCTAGAGATTCAAAGAAGGGGAAAGTCATAGTTCTCCTGGAGGAGCCCAGGGAGGTACCTAAAGAGCAAGTGTCTTTCTCGCTAAGGGTACTCGAGGAAAAGCTACTGAAGGGGTACAAGCCCCCAACTATTGGAGAATATGATGGTAGCAAGGACTCGTAGGATCATCTCCGAAAGTTTCAAAACGTTGTGCAGCTGCACCAATACAGCAACGCCATTAAATGCCCAGTGTTCTTAAACACTCTGTCCAACTCGGTACAAAAATAGTTCAATGGACTGCCGAATGGGTCCATCACCTGCTTCCAAGAGTTCAAGACCATTTTCTTACGCTATTTTGCCAGTAGCAAAAAGTACCAGAAGACATACCACTGTCTCTTTGTCCTCAAACAGGGGTCTGCAGAACCCTTGAGAAGTTATATCAAACGTTTCAACCAGGTAGCCCAGGACGTACCATCCGCTACCTCGGAGATATTAATGAGTGCCTTCTCCCACGGCTTGGTGGAGGGGGAGTTCTTCCGGGCTCTTATTCGGGAGCTAGTAAGGAACTTTGATGAGATGTTGGGGAGGGTTATTAACTACATCAACGTAGAAGAGGCCAAGACGGCTCGGCAAAAAGCAGACAAGGCGCCCGCTCCTGCCAACAAGCCGGAGAAAAGGCTACCCCAACCTCCAGCTCGGTCTTTTCCTTGCTCCAAGGATGCACGACCAAGATTCCCGCCTGGTCAGGACTCCAGGTCGACTCAACAAGTAGAAGTTGTCCAAGCCCCAAGACATGGTCAGTGGGGACCTCGCTATTGCACTTACCATCGATCCCACACCTATGCCACTGGGGATTGCATCCAGTTCGCTTGTGACTCTTAGTGCGCAGCTGAACTATGCCTTCCTCCGCCTGAGATCGCACTTAATCTTCAGAGGTTGCTTGCTAGCCAGCCTACCGTGGTAGGTCAGTCAGGTAAATCCATGCTCAAAAATACAGGTTAGGGAAACCAACAGCCAGGTCGGGGCAAGGAGCAGGGGGAATCCCTGGAGGAGGAGAACAGGGAAAATGTGACCATCTAAGAGATCGGCATGATCTCCGGAGGGCCCACAAATGGAGATTTCACTAGGGCTCGGAAATCTCATGCGCGTCATCTAGAGATACACGCTGTAGGATGCAGTCGCGATGAAGCTACCAGGCCTATAATCAGTTTCGGACCACAAAACTTGGAAGGGTTAGAGCTTCCGCACGATGATCCCCTAATAATCAAAGTATTCATAGCCAACAGCCACGTGACCAGAGTTTTCGTTGATATTGGGAGCTCTATCAATGTGCTATTCAAGAATGCATTCGACGGCATGGAAATCGACGCCATTGTGTTCCAGCCAATGGTAGCAAGGACTCGTAGGATCATCTCTGAAAGTTTCAAAACGTTGTGCTGCTGCACCAATACAGCAACGCCATTAAATGCCCAGTGTTCTTAAACACTCTGTCCAACTCGGTACAAAAATAGTTCAATGGACTGCCGAATCGGTCCATCACCTGCTTCCAAGAGTTCAAGACCATTTTCTTACGCTATTTTGCCAGTAACAAAAAGTACCAGAAGACATACCACTGTCTCTTTGTCCTCAAACAGGGGTCTGCGGAACCCTTGAGAAGTTATATCAAACGTTTCAACCAGGTAGCCCAGGACGTACCATCCGCTACCTCGGAGATATTAATGAGTGCCTTCTCCCACGGCTTGGTGGAGGGTTTAGGGCCACAAAACTTGGAAGGGTTGGAGCTTCCGCACGATGATGCCCTAATAATCAAAGTATTCATAGCCAACAGCCACGTGACCAGAGTTTTCGTTGATATTGGGAGCTCTGTCAATGTGCTATTCAAGAATGCATTCGACGGCATGGAAATCGACGCCATTGTGTTCCAGCCAATGGTCACTTCATTGTATAGGTTCATCGGCAATGAGGTAAGACCAATTGGCCAAATTAAGCTAGTCATATCTCTGGGTAATGGGCCCCTAGTGAGGACGCGGAGAAGCACTTTCATAGTGGTGGATTCACCATCCTCGTACAATGTTATCCTGGGAAGATCGGCATTGCACGAGTTCTGGGCGACAATCTTCACTTTTCATCAAAAGATTAAATTCCCTATAGGAGACCAGGTCGGGGAGGTCAGAGGCGAGCAACTGGTCTTTCGCAGATGTTACATTGACATGGTAAGAGTGGAGGCCCGCAAGGCTTAAAGAACCCAAGATGGCGGAATCCACGTCATCAAGAGGAGCCCCTACCTATAATAGAGGAGTCCATCCCTTGGGAAGAAGTCCAGCTCTACCCAGAGTGACTGGAAAGCATCACCCATATATCAGGCAATCTGCCAATCGAGATCAAAACAGATCCAATCAAATGCCTGAGGTGCAATAGGGATGTCTTCACTTGGTCCCCCAAGGAGTTGCCGAGAATCAAGCCCGAGATATCTGAGCATAAGCTACATCTTCTATCTGATGCTCAACTAGTCAAGCAGAAGAAGCGGAACTTCTCAGCCAAACAAAATAAGATCATCTGAGTTGAAGTAGATCAGCTCTTAAGAGGTGGGCTCATTAAAGAAGTACAATTCCCATCCTGACTCTCTAACATGGTCCTAGTGTCCAAACCCAACAATAAGTGGAGGGACAACATCAACTTTTGAGACCTCAACTGAGTCAGCCCCAAAGACTGCTACCCGTTACCAAGAATTGACCAGATGGGGGATTCTACTTTGGGTTGTGAGATGATCTGTATGCTCAATGCCTATTAAGGGTACCATCAAATCCCTCTCGCTCTGGAAGACTAAGAGAATGTTAGCTTCGTCACAGCCGATGGCACTTTCTACTATACGATTATATCATTCGATCTACGCAACATAGGAGCTGCATATCAACGAATGATGGACAAGATCTTCCGGAAGTAGATCAGGCAGAACGTGGAAGTTTATGTAGATGACATTCTCATGAAATCCACCACAACCACTAGCCTTATAGCTGATGTAGAAGAAACTTGTGATACCCTGTATCAATATGGCTTAAAGTTAAACCCACTGAAGTGTTTGTTCGGGGCCCGAGGGGAAAAATTCCTGGAGTATCTCGTTACTAAGTGAGGAATCAAAGCCAACCCGGAGAAGGTTCAAGCCCTCCGTGACATGCAGCCATCCAGGAATTTAAAGGAAGCACATAAATTGGTGGGCAAGATTACGATGCTCTCTAGGCTCATATCCCGATCTACAGACCGGGCACTCCCCTTCTTCAAGGTACTCAAATGGGTTGCCATGTTTTCAATAGGATAAAGAGTGCAACAAAGATTTGGAGGAATTAAAACAACATCTGGAGACCTTACCCTCCTTGTTTAAGCCTATTGCTAGAGAGCCGCTCTGGGTATATCTGTCAGCTACCCCTGAGGTCATAAGGGCAGTGTTGGTAAAGGAGCATGATGATGTACAACAGCCAGTGTACTTCTTCAGCCACTTATTGAAAGGGGTTGAGTCCCAATACACGACCCTAGAAAAATTGATTTATGGATTGATTCTCATGGCTCGCCGCTTAAGACCTGACTTGTTGGCACACCCAATCATTGTTCTGACCAACATAACCATGGGGAAGGCTCTTACTAATATGGAGGTAGCTGGTCGACTCATCAAATGGACAACCAAGCTAGGAGAATACAATATACAATATCATCTCCAAACTGTGATTAAGGCACAAGCCCTAGCAGATTTCTGATGGAGGTCCATCAATCTGACTCTGAAGAAACCTGGAAGGTCTATGTAGATGGGGCGTCCACTCAACAAGGAAGCAAAGTAGGGATACTACTAATATTACCTCAGGAAGATATCACACAATTAGACGTTAGGCTAAATTTCAGAGCCACCAATAATAAGGCGAAGTATGAGGCGCTATTAGCAGGATTGCAGACAGCTCGACACGTCTGAGCCACTCGGGTGGTCATTTACTTAGATTCTTAGCTGGTAGCTCAGTTAACATTGAGAAGCTGTAGTTATACAGGGAAGCATGTGAGAAACTGAAGGAGAGATTCAAGGAAGTCATAGTGACTAAGATTCCCCGAGTAGATAACGGAAGGGCTAATGAACTAGCTAAAATGGCCAGCTCTTTGACCACTTGGGTATTGGATAGGTCAATAGCTTAGAGCTTCTTGATAGACCAGATCGATCTACAAAATAATATGGATGATCCAATTGACTGGAGAGCACAGATGATCATCTATCTTCAACACGGCGTCCTACCTGCCGAGGCGGAAGAAGCCAGATCCATTAGAAAAAGGGTGCATGCGTATACACTGATAGGGGATCAATTGTACAAGAGGGCCTTCTCCCGACCCCTGCTTAGATGTTTAGGTCCGGGTGAGGCGGAATATGTTCTGCAAGAAGTGCACCAAGGGTGCTGCAGTAACCATGCAAGCGGAAGGACATTAGGTCGCAAAGTACTCTTGGCCGAGTATTTTTGGCCTACCTTGCAAAGGGACGCTCAGCAATTGGTAACCATTAGCCTCTTTGCCAGAAGCATCAAAACTTGACCCATCGGCCGACAGAGTCTTTGAGAACTTCCATAGTCTCTTGCCCCTTCGATCAATGGGGTATGGACATTGTAGGACCTTTTCCCATAGCTCCCGACCGGAAACTCTTTCTACTCGTGGCGGTGGATTACTTTTCCAAATGAGTAGAAGCAAAGGCCCTGGCCAGGATAACGGAGGGAGCTGTCATCCAGTTCCTGTGGAAGAACATCTTGTGCCAATTCAGAATCCCACACAAGTTGGTCTCAGACAATGGTCGACAATTCTAGGGACACAAGATTTAAGAATGGTGCCGAGGATTTGGCGTCACTTAGACTTTCACGTTCGTGGTCTACTGGTGTTGACCTTTTTGCATGTCACAAGGCGCTCCAAATTAATAAAGATTGAAACTCATTAAAATTAAGACAAGTGTTGTAGTAACGAGTCCCAAGTCGTATTTTTCCAAGGATAACTAGTGAATAAATGTGTTCTAGAATTTATTTAAATCAATTTATTCATCAATGAGCTCAGTTAAGCTTTTCCATTTTATCACAATAGCTCAAACAACAAATCTCGATTTAATTCACATTGCACATTGAATTCTTCTATAATTAAGAATAAAACCATAGAAGGTTCATTCTCAATTAAACATGATTAAACTCATTTCAACATTTAGAATCAATGAAGTTCAAACAATTACCACATCTTCAATCCATAATATCAGTAAAAGAAATAAACTCTTAGCTCACATTCACTTGTAGAAACCAGAACTTGTTCCAATTCATAGCTACAATTAGCTTCAATAATCAACTCACTCTCAAGTATCCAATTCTCAACCTTATTCAACAATGTTCAATAAAGATAAATAATATTAAAGCTCAAGTGCTTCATTCACATTCAAGCATGAAAATGTTCACAACAAATCCAATAATCCGAACAAGGGGTTTTCTAAATCCATAAACTAAAAGTTAGTAACTACTTGTAATAAACTAATGCAAACTAGACTTATGAATGTAATGTTTAATATTGCAGATCTTATTCCGGTTTAATAAAACTCGAAAAATAGATTGCCATTACACTACAAAGCTGAATTTGATTCGGATTGCTGAAACTCAATATGAACAGGATTAAAAGTAGAGGATCAGAAATGAAATTACAAAAAGGTCAATTCAAACAAAACGAAATAATAAAAATTGAATCAGATATATTGATCTGAGAATATTCAGAAACAATTCAAAGACAAAGCCAAAAGGAAACAAAAACCTAATTGTATTCCACAAACTCCAAACTCGTAACAGATCTTCTTCATTCTGCCAGAAACAGAGATACCTCTGGAAAACATCATTCGGGCTCACAACCAAATGGAATCCTCAACGCACAAGAAACAGAGCATAAATCTGAAACTTGTTACACTCAACCGAATGATCAGATCGGCTGGAGTCGCTGATGGAATGACAATCAGAAATGCGATCAGAAGTTTCTGGGAAACACCCTTCGAGCTCTGATGTCGATGGAAATCCAGATCTGGGAAACACCCTCGAGCTGAATTACGGTGGACAGAACAAGCACTGTGGACTGGAAAACATCCTCGACCGCTCTCTGTGACCTCGGACGAAGATCGCCGGAGCTCAGGAATCACCGGCGATGAAGAAGAACTGCTTGCAAATCTGGAATCGGGAATGGGAACTGCGCCTGTCGCGCGAAGAAGAAAACGATACTGTAGAGAAAATCACGACGCCGAGCCCCGGGAACTATAGCTTCTCACGCGGCTTTTAAATCCTCCTCAAATCTGATCCAACGGTCCAGAACTCTCCGAGCTTGATCAATGGTGGAAAATGGTCTAAAATCCGATCCAACAGTACTGATCTTCATCTACGGTCCAGATCTACTCCCCATTAGGTCGGATGGACCAGATGCTTGACGGATGGCTCAGATCTCTTCAATCTTCAATGGACGGTCCAAATCGATCCAAAGCTTGATCGCCTCATTTAGCCCTAGATTTAAGCCCAAATGTGACCTAATCGGATCAGATCCATGACCCTTTTGATGCTTACAAAATAATAACAAATATTAGCATCAAATACCATGAAAATATGCTAATTTGTAATTAGGTCCAAAATCATATGCAATTATGAAATACAATGTAAAATGTGAGATAAGGCTATGAAAAGACCAATAAAAATATGCATTATGATTCAAAATAATATAGCAAAATCATGGTTATCATCTACCCAAAAAAGAAATGAGCAGACCGAGGTCACCAACAGAGAGATAGTTCGAGGATTAAAGGTCAAGCTGGATCATGTGGGTGATAATTGTGTTGAAAAGCTCTTGAGCATTCTTTGGGCATACCATACAACCCCGTGAGAAAGTACGGGACTCACGCCTTTCCATCTCGTTTATGGCAACGAAGCAGTCATGCCTATCGAGGTTGGAGTCCCGCCCGATCGGAAGTTATTGTATAACCCTGAGAATGCTGAGTGGCGGCTTCTAGAGTTGGATCTAATCAGTGAACCCCGGGAAAGAACGGCTGCCCGGTTAAACATGTACCGACAGAGGATGAGGCAAACCTATGACAAGAGGGTGATCCCCCACTTCTTCGGAGAAGGGGATTTAGTATGGAAAAAGATTAGACTGGTCGGAGAGGTAACTAAGTTACCACTTCAATGGGACGATCCTTATAAGGTCATTAAGAAGCTTGCGTCCAGAACTTATTATCTAGAGGACGCTCAAGGTAGAAGTTTAGAGCGCCCCTGGAGTGCTAATTACCTCCAACCCTATCGTGTCTAAGAGTATGATTCTTTGTAACAGTAGTTGTTTGATAGAAAGATCTCAGGCCCAGAGATAAGGACTATGCACATATGAGAAAAAAACTGGCCAATTAAACCAGACCCAATTCAAGCTCTCGGTCAGGCATTTCAGAAGTCCTCATTGGAAGCCCTCGAGTCGTGAGCGTAGGACTTAGATAGATCCTACTACAAGCCTCAGACCAAGCTCTTTAGCTCTGGCTGGTCATCTCAGCCGGGGCAAGCAAAGAGCCAAAAAGATCTATCACATAAAGTTCTTGGGCTGGTGACCTAACGCACTATACCTCACTTACACACGGGAATCTAGCCCAAGGAAAATAGGAAAACAAGACAATACCACGTGCTAAGGTAAAATAGTCATTTATATCCAGAAAAATATCATCGGACATCTCTTTGATAATCCGATGATGGTCTAGAAAATCCTCAGGGGGGTCGGAGGACAAGTACCCTCCCTCTTGGAGTTATTGGACTGCTCCTACTGCTCCATACGCCAACGATCGGACAAAGCGATCTCCTACTTGAGAACCAAACTTTAAGAGTGCAGGTACTCTGCTCGATCAGCCAACCAACGCTCATCCTCTCCCACCTTGTAGGTTTTGAAGGCCTGAGTTGATTGAGACAGTGCCGATCGGGCTTAAGATAGCTCTGCTCGTAAGGAGTCCAGCTCTCTAGCTTGAGATTCTGGATCACTTCCATGGTCTAGGAGGAGCACAACCTTAGAATTAAGTTCTTGAGTCAGGCGGTCTATCTCTTGTTCATGCATAAAATTGAAGTCCTCTATGACTACAATTTGCGGGACTAGCTCTGACTGGGCCTTCTCCTCTAGATCCAGCTCCTCTTAGTACTTAGCTTCAGATGACTGATGGAGTGCTTCTAGTCTCTGTTTGTCATCCCAAAGTCGGTCAATCTCTAGTTGGGCTTGGCCTAGGGACTGTTCCTGGGATGCGTTCACCTTTCTCAAGGTTTCCACCTCCACCTTTAGTTGGGAAATGACTGAAGAGGGGTTAGAAAGTTGAGACTCTAGATCGGTTACACGATCCTTTAGGATCTTATTTAACTGATGTATATGCGAGAATGTCTGACTTAAGCGTAGCGACTGGGCAAACATCTATTCAAAAGAACAGGTAGTCAGAATAGGAAAAGGGGAGCCATAAAAGAAAGTGGAGGCTTACCATGGTGGAAATTTTAGAAGACAGGTCCACCTAGGCAGACAGTGAGAGGATACCCATCGCCTTCATAGTCTGCTCCCACTGAGTCGCTAGTTGGCCCCACAGTAGGATAGCATGACTAGGGATAGCAGGGTAGTGACGTAATCCTCACTATGAAGGCAAAGTAGCACGGAAACGGGAATAGCGAGATCGGGAGTGGTCCCGCTAGGGCCAGGCTGAGAGGACGTAGGCCCAGATTGAGTAAGGGGACCAGGTTGAGACGAGGTGGGCCCAGGTTGAGTAGAAGGACCAGGTTGAGAGGCAATAGGTGGTCGAGGGAGAGAAGGCCTGATCGGGGCGGCGGGTGTAGATTGCCGCTTCAGATCGATATCTTCTTTAACGACCGGGGTCTTCCCTCGATCAACTCTTGTTTGGACTTCTAGACACTCAGGAGTTGTGGGTCGAGAACAGAAGCTGGAGCTGGCTGGGACAATGGAGTCGTAGTATGGGTCTCGGATACCGAGTCGGGTCCAATGGGTATGCGCCTTAGTCTACGCGAAAGTGGTTGTTTGTCTGAATTAGACTCCTCCTCCAGAACCCGGGGGCAACGAACGGAAAGAGCAGGATGAGCCTGCCCAGCAGGCTCTAGAGCAGAGTGTGCAGGAGGCGGCACCCTATAAGCGCCCGACCGATAAACAGTAATGGTAGCCACCCCGGGAGCAGTGTAAGTAGAATGCGGAAGACTCCTCCTACTTAAGATTATGTACCCTCGGCGATTAATTTCCAGAGTACTTAGGGAGAGGGGCCTGATCAACGTCGATCGAGCAAGAGTGTAGGCTGCAACAAATTGAAGGTTAGCACGATAAGCAAAAGCAAGTTAGGATGAGGGTAATTCTCACCAAGGGAGTGCGGCAATTCCGAAGGAACGGAACTCAGCCTAAATAAATATAGCATGCCTTCAGTTAGCAGGACGGTCAGATCGAAGCACCAGCCCTTTAGCTGTGAAGATGCCTCCATAAAAATAGGATCCGAGTGATAGTCTCCCAGAGGAGGCATCGAAGGGACAGAGAAACGTCGTTCAATAGGTCACTTCATAGCAGAAGGGAAGTAAAGGAAGAAGTATTAATCTTTCCACTCCCTTCCCGAAGGAGGTAAGGGTGCAAAAAGGTCGGTTTGGGTACGAGCCTAAAAGTGGAAAAGGCTTTCATTGTGCCGTTGGGGGGGGGGGAGTGAAGAAATAGAGAAATAGGTGAGGAGTCTAATGAATATTGCATAGATGACATATGAGAACAACCCCGCACAGGATTCGAATGTAGTTGGGGGTGAGTTGACAAAGCAAAATACGAAAGTAGCGACTCACATTGATAAAGAAGGGGCGGATAGGAAAACGAAGGTCAGCCACAACTTGTTCTTTGAAAAAGGTAACATAGCCCTGAGGTGGTCAGAAGAGTTGATGGACTTCAGAGGGTATGATGATATGCATGGTGGCAGACACTTCATACATGAAGCAGAGATCGTCCAGATCTACATCGCTGAAAGTGGAGACTTCAGGAGTATACTTAGGTGAGGGAGAATCCATGGAAAGGCCAAGGCCACGAATAGAAGACCGAAGGGTAAAGGCGCAAACAGAAGAAGAGAAGAGAAGAGAAGGGGACTTCAGCTATTAGCGAGAAGTCCGAATGAGAGAAGCGGATTACTTATAATAGGTAGGTGGGGGAATGCTTGGGAGAATGCCTCGACATTAGCGCTAATCAAGCGATCCACAGATGAGGTGGCAGACGTTAGTCATAGGTGTGGAAGGAATGTTGGTTGTCAGATCATCTGGAAGTTGGTGTGTAAGTGGTCTTGTCAGAAAAGGCCATAAAAAAGGGGACGTGATAAAATTGGAGTGGAAATCTATATGCCATTGAAAATAGGCAAAGCTACAGTGAGCCTCCCCTGGGCTAGGGGGAGGGCTCGGGAATCACTGGGGCTTGCTACCGATCGAGTAGTTATACTAAGTAACCAGGTCAGGGAGATGGAGCGGTCAGTAAGGATTAAAGTGCCCCAGCAGGAGGAATGATCCTTACCGAGGCTTGCCCAGGTGATAGACTGACCAAGCATCCCTAAGGGAGTCAAACACTTGACAAGTTACCTACTCATATAAACCAAAGTGACTTAAGGTCTTGGACGGATTCCCGCAGACACTTTAACACCACATTTCACGCTGACCGTAGGTCCACTCATGTAACTCGTCGACAACTTCTTAAAGAAATTTTAGGATTAAGGTCACAACGAAACTTAAAGCTTTACATCCTTCAAAATAAAAATAAAAATAGGGACAATGGAACACAAACTATTTGAAGGAAGGGAGGGTTTCATTAGGAAGCTCGTTTAGGAGACGGGTCTGGTTCAAGAAGTTCTCAGGGGGAATTGACCGGAGCAAGTCTTTCTCCTGCAGCTGCAGCAAAGCTCCTGCACCACCATAGCAAAGAATTTGGTCAATAAGGTTACCTATCTTTGACCCAAACTCTTTAGAGGCTAGGTAGGAGGTCTTGTAAGCTGCTAGGCGAGAGCTCTCACCTTCCTGATAATCCTTCAGCTCTTTCCCAGCTTTGTGTGCTTCAACCCGTGCCTCAGTTAACTCTTGGCGTGTGGTCGTGGTCTCTGCCTTAGCCGCTGAAAGTTTGTCTCGCACATACTTGAGAACAGCCTAAATCGGCTCCCACTTCTTATGAAGGGCAGCCTCCTGATTAGCGATAACAGGCAGATCTACTATTTTAGTCATCAGATCTCTCTCTAGGGAGTTGTGCGCCTCTTAGAGCTCCCATATCTACAAAGATAGGTGATCACCTATGTTTCTCTCTCCTCTAAATCAGCTAGGATCTGGCCATGCCTCAAGCCCTCAAACTTAAGTTTAGACTCGCTACTCCTCAGGGTGTTCTGTAGGGGATGTACTTTCTCTGACTCTGCATGAGCCATGCTCCTGGCAGTTCGGGTCTTCTCCTCCACCTTCTGCAGATGGGACGGATCAGGTTGTCAGTGATTGTCAGGTCAAAAACACGGTTGGCAATCGTAGGAGACCCGATCTCCTGAATACGAGCCCTCAAGGACTCATTCTCCCGATGCAAATTGGCCACGTACTATAAGAGGCTCAGCCCCATGACACAGGTCTATCGAGAGTAGGGGAGGATTAGTAGTATTTCAAGGATATGAAAAAGAAACAGATAAAACTCACCGACACCAATCGTTGAGAGAATAGGTCAGTCAAGTCCAGTTGCGGGCATTCTAAAACCTGGTCAGCAGTGGTTTTCCACGAATCCACCAAATCCCCATGGATTGCACCTAACCATAGTTGGGAGATGTGCTGGCGGAAGGAATGGAGGTCAACACCTATAGGGATAACAGTTGGAAGGAAGAAGTGAAAGCATACTGGCCCTTGAGGCACTCCTTAGGACGAGAAGAAGGAGTAGGAGCCGAAGTGGATAGCTGGCTCGAGGACGGTAGAGCGGAAGGCATAGAAGCCCCGGGTTAGTCTTCCTTGTTGGTTAATCCTAGGAAAACTTACCGGTTCCACTGTACAAAAATTTTTGTACAAGTGTCGAACCTTTCCTTAAATAACCTATTGTGTTCTTTAGAAATTAAATCAGGAATCGCAGACGGAACTTAACATCATTGATTCCAAATTTAACTTATCCGTTCTTAATGGTTTAGATTTGAATCGCAAGCGGAACTTAACACTATTGATTCAAATCTACCTAAATTATTAATTCCATAAATATTAATTTCCAAAATTGGCTTCCAGGACTGCATGGCGAGGCACATGGCCTTCTTGGATATGGGAGCAACCACCACCGCCTAGGCAAAGACTTTTAAGGAATGCTAATATTTATTTCCTTAAATAACTTTAGGTCAACCAAAAAGAACAATCGAATCACAAATTCGAAAAAGAAGAAAACACAAAATCGAAAAATAAATTCGATAAACTAGATCTAATTGCCTCTTGTATTTAGAATTCATACAAAGAAAAATAACTAGTATGATGCGGAAGAAAAATACTAGTTATACCTTCTCTTTGTAAGCTAATGACCTCGAGATCTTCTGTCGTATTCCTCACCTCGCCTTGGACGTCGTGTGGGCGACGATCCTCCAAGATGAACACCACCCAAAAGCTTCCTCCTTCTTCTTCTAAAATCCGGCCACCACCACCACCAAGGAGAAGAGAGCAAAGGGAGAGGAAGAAGGGAGAGGGCCGGCCACACCAAGAGATCACCCAAGCAAAAGAATAAGAGTTATGTCTCATGAAGCCCCCTCACCCCTTCTTTTATATTACTTGCCCAAGGCAAATAAGGAAAAACCTTTTACAAAAAATAAAATCATCCAAGAGTTTTTCCTTTTCCCTTTTTATTTTTCCTTTTCTTTCCTCTTGATTGAATCAATCACCAATCAATGGTTATGATCAATCCTATTTGGTTTAGGATTGAATTTGGTTTAATCCTATTGGCCGGCCCTTCCTTGGGCACCAAGCAAGGTGGCCGGCCACAATTAAAAGGAAAGGAAAAATAATTTTTTAAAATTTTACAAGAAGAAATCCTCTTATAAAATTTACAAGCTCTCTTTCCTAAAGTATGAGTTAAAAAAGAAAATTTTCTAAAAATTAAAACCATGTTTTAAAATTTAAAAACTCTCTTATAAAATTTCCTTTTTTAACATGGTGATAGAAAATTTAAATTTTAAAACTTCTTTTCCTTTTTTTTCTTAAACCATAAGGATGGTTAAAAAAGGAAAGTTTTAAAATATTTTAAACTCTCTATTTAAACATGTGGCCTAATTCAAATAAGGAAAGTTTTAAAAATTAAAATCTCTCTTTTAAAACTTATAGTTTTCTACAAAGAGAAGATTTTAAAAATTCAAAACAACCCTCCCTTTTTGAATTATTATGGCCAGCCCCTACAAGCTTGGTCACCAAGCTATAGGGTCGGCCCCTTTCAAGAGGATATGGCCGACCATTGCTTGGTCACCAAGTAATGGTCCGACCCCCTTCTTGGACACCAAGAAGAGCCTTACATTTGGATAGACTTGAGGCTATAATGAGGCTACGACAGGGACCTAGAGGAGAAATTAGTTTTGGCCTTCCGATGAGCTTGAGTATCCCGTGTTCGCCCCGAACACACAACTCAAGTTCATCGATAATAACTCATTCCACTAGAGAGTTATTACCGCACTACCACACCAATCTCAAATTACATTATGGGCTCCTTCTTATCATGAGTGTGTTAGTCTCCCTGTGTTTAAGATTACGAATGTCCACTAATTAAGTAAGTTACTGACAACTCACTTAATTAATATCTAGCACCAAGAGTAGTACCACTCAACTTCATTGTCATGTTGGACTAGGTTCACCTGCAGGGTTTAACATGGCAATCCTTATGAGCTCCTCTTGGGGACATTCTCAACCTAGATA
The DNA here is from genome assembly GCF_018446385.1 of Zingiber officinale. NCBI lineage: Eukaryota > Viridiplantae > Streptophyta > Magnoliopsida > Zingiberales > Zingiberaceae > Zingiber > Zingiber officinale. Next base: position 37,459,555 of record NC_056000.1, on the reverse strand, counting down.
ACTAGGACACAGATTCCTTCTATAATGAACAACACACACTATAAGTAATATCATTTCCCAACTTATCGGGCATATTGATTTATCGAGCTAAACCTCACCCTTTGATAAGTCAAAGAAATAAATATTAAATATATGTGTTTGTTATTATATTAGGATTAAGAGTACACACTTCCATAATAACTAAGGTTTAGTTCTTTTACTAAGTCAGTACAAAAAGAACTTACCTAAATGATCCTACTCAATACACTTAAAGTGTATCAGTGTAATTTATTAGTCAAGATAAACTAATACTTAATTACACTACGACTATACTGATGAGTTGTTCCTTTCCATCTTAGTCGTGAGCAACTGTTTATAATTTATAGAGAGCCGACAATATTATCTTCTGAGTGTGACACCACACTCCATGTTATCTACTATATAAATTAATCGAACAATTACATTTAACAAATAAATACAGAAATTGACCAATATGATTCTTTTATTTCAACAAATAAATGTTTACAAAAGCTAGGCTTTTAGTATACACTCTAACATTCCTCTCGGGAGATGGTCTGCTCCGGGACGGAGACTTGAACAGGAGAAGAGGTCGCAACCTCTGTTGTAAGGGAAGTGTTTGCCCGGGCAGGGATTTTGACTTTGGAGGACGCCCGAGTCGCAGACATCCTCTGTGGTGAAGACTGGACTGATGGGGCAACGTGTCACCTTTTGCGCTGAAGGTGTAAACGCTGATCGGGAGCTAGAGAGGGAGCCCTCTCGCTAGCAACTGCCTCAGTGGGGAGGGATTCAGTTCCAGGGGCCTCAGGGTCCCCAGATTGTTGAGAAGAAGCCTCTACTGAGGCGCTGGCCTTAGGAACCTCCTGGCCTTCCATGATCTCTCGGCCTCGCTTTTACAGGATGGCACTGGGCATCGTGAAAGAGTCAAGAGTGAAGGATCGAAACATGACGACTTCTGCAGGCAAAAAAGAATACCTCAGTTAGCGGAGATGTACATGGAGAGTCAAGTAATCTTACCAAAAGGTGCGCTCAAAGGTGTCTGGATGGGGCTTAGTGCAAAAGTATACAACACGATCTCCCATAGTAAAGAAGGGAGCCGTAGTTGCACTCCTTTTAGTTATTTGGAGGCGGTCACGCAAGCAGGTTGGTGTTGATGATCTTGCAACGAAAAAGGGAGAAGGAAGACGGATGCGCTATTCAATAGGCCAGGTCACGACTGTTGGAGCAATCTTGCTCTAGACATTTCTCACTATTGATATTTGGTTAAATAAGTTTAAGTTAGGCATTATTTGTGATTTAACATAAATGTTGAGCAAGCAGGTACGAAGAAAAGACCAAGTATGAAGACTTGGCAAGGAAAGTCCAAGAAGATAGTCTTGGCGGATGAAGTCTCGGAGGTGCGGCCTCCTGGAAAAAGGAGACTTAGCATGACAAAGCCGAAAGTAGCACTTGAAAGCAAGCACAAGGATTAGAAGCCATGAAAATGGAAGCATCCTAAGGGCGCAAGGCTGATGGAAGATGCTTGGAGGCATAAAGTCTAAGCTAAGGAAACTGTTTAAGTAATATATATATATATATATATATATATATATATATATATAAAGTGTTGTAAATCTCAGGTTGTAAAATGCTGTAAAACTCAAGCTATAAGGTACCAGTCAACTGGTACCTACACCAGTCGACTGGTACCAGGTAACAAAATGAACAGAAAGCAGCCAGAGAATTGCAGCCCAGTACCAGTACCAGTTTGCTGGTATGTGACCTTTGTGGGATAATGGTAGAAAATCTCACCAAATCTTAAGCACCGTTGAAGCCCATCAGTCGACTGATTGGTACATCAGTCGGCTGATGTCGGTAAAAACTATAAAAGTAATTCTTGGAGCTTGGAGAAAACTCTTACTTACTATTCTAATCGAAAGTGCTCTCTAAGTGATTCCTAAGCTGATAGAATCTCAATCTCCTCCTCCTAAGCTTAGCTCTCATCTTGTAAGAGGAAGAGATAATCGTCTAAAGGTTTCTCCACCTTCGTTCTTGGTTCGAAAAGGAGAAAGTCTTAGTGAAGCTTGATTGTGTGGGGGTGTGCCTTGGATTAGTCACCTCAAGGAGGTGAAGACCAAGTAAATTGAGGAGTTAGCATTGTTTTCTTAGTATTTCACTATTTCTATTCTATTCTATTTTCTTCCACTAACAAATTGTAGGTGAAAATTGAAGAAAAGTTATTCATCCCCCTCTAGCCGGACGTAAAGGTCCTATCAATTGGTATCAGAGCCCGGATTGCATCGGAAGAACTCATCATCAACCGAAGCATCAAGATGGTGTTTCAAGAGGGATATAGTACTGCTCGACTACCTTTCTTTAATGGCAACAACTTCGCATATTGGAAAGGTAGGATAGAGTATTACTTAATGAATGATATTGAAAATTGGTTTAGCGTTGTAGATGGATTTGAGAACCCAAAAGATGGGTCGAGAGCACCTCTTCCAACCAAGGATTGGGAAAAAGAGATGGCAAAGAAGGCTCAAGCAAATGCAAAAACCACAATAACCCTACAATGTGGATTTTCAAAGGAGCAATTAAGCAAAGTAGGACCATTCAACTCTGCCAAAGAGCTTTGGGAAAAACTCATTCAGTTAAATGAGGGATCAAGCGAATCAAGGAGGGCCAAGAGGGATCTCTTGTTGGGGCAACTTCGAACCTTCACCATGAAGACTAATAAGACCGTGAGTCAAATGTATGGTAGATTCAAGGAGATAGTAAATGTGCTTCATGTAATAGGTGAGAAAATTGACAATTGAGACTTAGTAAGGTATGTTCTTCAATCTTTTCCTAGAACCACCTTATGGCCATCAATGGTTGCTGCATATAAGGTTTCTAGAGATCTTTATTTAGTTAAGATTGATGAATTATTTTGTGAATTTGAACTTCATGAATAAGCTAATGTGTCTTCGAAAGAGAATGATATAGCTCTCTTTATAGAAAAGAAGGAGAAGAAAAAGAAGAAAGAAAAGAAGGTGGAATGCTCATCATCCGAATCTGAGCAAGAGTCATTGGATAGTAATGATGAAATGTCGGCAAGTGAAGTGGCTCATTATGTTAAGAAAATGATGGGAAGAACAAGAAGATTCACAAGAAAAGATATAAAGAAGATGTTTCAACCCTCAAAAGGTAAAAGCAGTCAAAGTTCAAGTTTTAACACTAATGTCATTTGTTATGGATGTAATAAGAAAGGACACATCAAGACAAATTGCTCGGAATTGAAGAAGAGAGAAGAAAAGGAAAAGAAGAAGAAGGAGAAAAAGAAGAAGGAAGCCATAGTGGCCCAAGCTACATGGGATACACCAAGCATTGACTCATCGGATGAAGATGAGCTATGCCACGTTACTCGACATATGACATTTATGACATTTGAAGATGACAAAGAAGGATCAAGTCAAGAGGAAGTGTCAAGTGAAGAGGATTCATCAAGTGAAGAGGAGTCAAGTGTTGAATCATCATCAAGTGACGATGAGGTAAAAGAATCTCTCAAAGTAGAATTTCTTTATAAAACTATTGCTCATCTCAAGAATGCTTTTGTCAAATCACAATCTAAGGTGAAGACCTTGAAGGGAAAACCTAAGTCTATTAGAAATAATGCATGTACATCTAGTGAGTCAAGTATGCTCAAGGAAGAAAATGAAAAATTGAAGAATGTTGTGATTAAACTAAGAGCATGTCTAGAGAAATTCACAAATGGATCCAAATATCTAGATATGATCATTAGAGACCAAAGAGTCATTTACAACAAAGCTGGAATAGGATATAGACCTAAGGAAAAGGAAGTTGCATATATGTCTCTAATCAATGATACTAGAAATGATGCACTTAGAAACAAAGTCAAGAAGAATCTTAAAGGCAAGGTAAAACAAGCTCGGGTGTCTAAGAAATATTTGAATGACATTTCCGAATCAAGTGCATGGGTATCAAAGAGTTGTATGTTTTATGTTGCTTAGGTAGAAGAGAAGAAGGCTGCAAGTATGTAGATTGTGGATAACGGTTGCTCAAGATATATGACCGGTGATGTGAGTAAGTTCTTCACAATAAATTATATAAAGAAAGGAGCAGTATCATTTGGAAATAGTGGAAAGTTCAAGATTATAGGTAAAGGTATAATTGAGGTATCATCTACAATTATCATTCATAAAGTCCTATTGGTTAAAAATATGCAGTTTAATTTGCTTAGTGTTAATCAATTATGTGATGACGGAAATAATATAGAGTTTCACCCTGATAAGTGCTTAGTTAAGCACAAGAGTCTTAAAGATATTGTGTTAAAAGGATATAGAAAAATAAATCTCTATTATATTGATCTTTCATATGCTTCTAACCCTTCTATTAAGTGTTTGATATCAAAAGAAGAGGAAGGATGGCTATGGCATAGAAGACTTGTACATATCAACATAAAGAACATAGCCAAGGTAGCCAAGATGGAGCTAGTAAAGGGACTACCAAAAATCAAGTACATCAAGGACAAATTGTGTGATGCATGCCAAGAGGGTAAGCAATCAAGGTCATCACATAAAGGTAAAACTTTTAGTACTTCATTACCATTAGAATTATTGCACTTAGATCTTTTTGATTGTCACAGAACACCTTCCTTGATAGGTAACAAATATTGTTTGGTGATAGTTGATGATTACTCTAGATATACTTGGGTTTATTTCTTGAAACATAAGGGGGAAACTTTAGAAACAATCATAGAATTTACCAAGAGGGTAGAAAATAAAAAGAACCTAAAAATTGATAGAATTCGGAATGATCATGATGGAGAGTTTGAGAATTTGGAATTCGCTAAGTTTTGTTTAGAAAATGGCTATAAGCATGAATTTTCTTGTCCAAGGATACCTCAACAAAATGGTGTAGTGGAGAGGAAAAATAGGGCTTTACAAGAGGCGGCTAGGACCATGCTTAATGCATATTCCTTACCTACCTACTTGTTATATCCAAAATCGTATCTTTATTCATAAATTTTTAGGAAAAACACCTTTGAATTATGGAATGGAACAATTCCTACAATTCATTATTTCAAAGTCTTTGGTTGTAAGGTCTATATTCTTAATACCAAAGATAATTTAGGAAAATTTGAGGCCAAGTCAAATGAGGGAATCATAGTTGAATATTCATCTACTAGTAGAGGATATAGGATATACAACAAAAGGACTCAAACGATTGAGGAATCATCCAATGTTGAATTTGATGAGTCTACTAGCACTTATCCTAGGAAATCATCTATTGATAAGGATATAATTGAACAAAAATAAAACATTACTCAAGGAATACAAGACCTACATTTAGGAGGTATTGATCAAGGGGGAGGAAGAAATGTTTCGGATGATGGAAAAAAGCAATAGAAACAATAAACATCATGAGAGTGATGATCACATAGTTTCTAGGGCCTTAAGACATTATCAAGATCATCCTATTGATCAAGTAGTTGGAGATGTTGCGCAAGGGGTAAGGACTAGATCCTACTTTAGATATCATACTAGTCAAATTGCTCTAACATCACAATTTAAACCAAAAATAATTGATGAAGCCCTATTTGATACGGATTGGATTCTAGCAATGCAAGAAGAGTTGAACCAATTTGAACAAAGTAACGTATGGGAGTTAGTTCCAAGACCTAATGATAGTACAATTGTTACAACAAAATGGGTTTTTAGAAACAAATTGGATGATCAAGGAATAGTCACTAGAAATAAGGCTAGGTTGGTAGCTAGGGGTTTCAATCAAGTAGAGGGACTTGATTATAATGAAACCTATGCTTCGGTAGCTCGGTTAGAGTCCTTCCAGATCTTATTAGGGTACGTCGCTCACATGAGCTTTAAACTTCATCAAATGGATGTAAAATCGGCTTTTCTTAATGGGTTTATTAAGGAAGAAGTTTATGTAGCGCAACCACCCGGATTTGAAAATATAAATTATCCAAATGATGTTTATAAACTTAAGACAACATTATATGGTTTAAAACTGTTGGTGCGGTTTGCACTAACGATTTAACCCAGGTTTTGATGAATGACAAATCAGGTTAAGTTAGCTTGTTATTGTCTAACACTCTGATCGAGTGTGCAGGAAAAGTCCAGACAGGTCGACGGGCTGACCAGATGTCTGGCACGAAGTCCAGCTAGGTCGACGGGCTGACCGGATAGCTGGCGAGAAGTCCAAGCGGGTCGACAAGCTGACCGGACGCTTGGCGAGAAGTCCAGCTAGGTCGACGGGCTGACCGGATAGCTGGCGAGAAGTCCAGACGGGTCGAAGGGCTGACCGGACGTCTGGCAGGTAAGTAAGGGGAGTGACTGCGAGGACGCGTTCCCGGGAAGGGAACATTAGGCGTCGATCCGGCTTAGATCCATTTCGGATATCTAAGTCGAGATCGTGACTAGATTTCGGTCTCGGAAAGACGAAATCTAGGTCATACTCTGTTTTGCTAAGTCATACTTCTTATACTAAACTCATAAACTGTGCTAACACTTTATTTTGCAGGATCTATTTTTGTCTCGGACTAACCTTGTTTTGCAGGAAAGTTGTTCGCTGGAAAAAGGTGGTCCGGGCGCCCGGAGGTCCGGGCGCCCGGGAGGCACCCGGGCGCCCTGGAGGCAAAAATTATCCTGACCGCGCGTCGCCACTTGGAGCTCGCTAGTTGGACTTGCCACGTCTCACCAGGGCGCCTGGAAGGGATCCAGGGCGCCCCGAGCTTCATATAAAAGATGGGGCGGAGGCAGAGATAAGAAAAAACTCAGAACTCTTAGACTGCTTGCTCTACTGCTCTGTGCTCCTGCGACGCTAACGAAGATCCGACAATACGCTCTTTTCCTCGTCTTTAATTCTTGTCGGTATTTGTTTTATTTTCATTAGCATTTCTGTACTTTAAATTGTAATAATATTCGAACTGCTAGTGATTGCCCAACGAAATTACTCAAGGAGTACGGGCCTTCGAGTAGGAGTCGTCACAGGCTCCGAACGAAGTAAAAAACATCGTGTTCATCTGTCTAAGCTGTTTTATTTCCGCTGCGCTTATCTCTTATTAACGCTGGTTTTTCGAATCGATATTCACCCCCCCTCTATCGACATTTCACGATCCAACAAGTGGTATCAGAGCAGGTACCGCTCTGATTTGGTGCAACCACCAATCAAGAAAAGGGGGGTCGTTTTAAAGAAAAAAAATTATTAGATATTGTTTGTCTTTTAAATAAAACCTTACGCCTTTCGTTTTTTCCCTCCAAAATAGTTTTTGAAAAATACATCGCCATCTTTTCACCATTATTTAGTATTTAAAAAATATTACATTTTTAAAATTTTGAAATAATATTTTTTCAAATATTTTATTAATATTTTAATAATATTTTATTATTTTTTACGAAAAAGCACTGCTAATCCAAGACCAAGTCTTGGGATTTTTTTCTGTTTCTCTGTGTGCAAGAATAATGACTCTTCAAGAAGGACGGAACTCCTGCGAACCACCATCATACGATCATGAAGACTTCAACTACTGGAAGTGATTAATGGAATGTTTTGAGGAAGCGTAGACATCGATTATATGCTAATTTTGAGGAAACCTTCTCAAAACTCGGAACTGAACAAAAAGGTAAGTAACATTATTTGTAATGTTTTACCTAACAATATTTTATGCAGATTAGAAAAGTACAAGAATGCATATGAGCTGTGGACCCAGTTGATCAAGCTTCACGAGACGCCGATGGAGCTAGAAGATCAAGTTAAAGTCAAATATGGACTCGAGTCAAATCCAACGGAGAAGCCTACTGAATTAGGGGTTGCGCTCAAGGTTAGTAATATTTATCAAAATACCCCTGCTAATAGTAGTTTAAATAATCAGCATGATGATAAGTATGAAATTAGTCCAAGTATGGTGCATGATAATCTAGATTTAAATGATTTAAATTCAAAATCACAAAATAATCTAGACTCTGATCAAGTCAATCAAGACTCTGATCAATTTGGCATCAACCTTGACTTGGTCAAACAGAACAATGACCAAATCAATTCAAATAATTTAATTAATTCAGAAAATTTAAAATTAGGTGAGCATTTAGACATAAATAAGTCAAACATTAAAATAAATTTGAATTTAAATGCTAAAAATGAGAAAATGGATAAAATCAATAAATACCCTGATAAAATATTTAATAATCAAGATAAAATCAGTCTAGAAAATGCTATCCAAAATCAAGATAATTTAATTAATAAAAAATTAAACTTTAAAGATAAAACTAATCTAATAAATTCAATTAACCATATCAATTTAAAAGGCAAAGAAAATATAAGGATAAAATCAAACACTTTGATAAAATCAAAAAGGAATTTAACAAACTTAAAATTAAATGTTAAAGATAACAAATTAAACAAAAATAATCTAGAAATTTCAAAATTAACAATTAATAAAAAGCTAAAAGATAAACCGTTAAGAAAATATAATTCAAACAGTTTAGTTATTTCAAATTTAAAAATAAATAAAAACTTAAACTTTAAAAATAAGCTATTAAAGAAAGATAATTCAATTAACCCAATAAAATTGAAATTGAAAGAAAATTCAAATATTAAATATACTCTCTTAAAGAAAGATAATTTGACCAATTTAATTAATTCAAAATTAAAAACTTAAATTTAAATTACAAATTAAACATTAAAAGTTAACTAAAACCAACTCTAATTATACAAAAATCTTAAATTAATGGCCAATAATTCGGGGGAGGCTCCAGAATAGCTGGCACCTCTAAAACTAATCTACCCGAAAAGGGTAACCCCAACCAACCTACCGGACAGGGTAATTAGAACTAGTTAAAGAGGGTTCAAGTTTAACTTGAATCATAGTACTGGTGAAGTTTTTTGATGATAGTACGTTGGGGAAGCTTGAGCATCGCATGTCTAGAAATATATGACTTCAATCTGGTGCATTTGGCCAAGTTGAACCGACCGAAGCTACCTTTAAATGGATCCTAACTAATTAGACCAAGGTTTAGTACTAAGCTCCGTGGATAGGACTATTCGGAAAACCTCGAAAGGTTGGTTACTTCTAATGATGTCCAAGTGACTCACCAAGCTTAGAAGTTTATCCGAAGAATGCCTATTTGTTGAGACCAAAGCTAAACCTGAATCTAACACAAGTTAAACCAAACTCTGTAATTAAATCTAATTCATCTCACAAAATTATAGGATTCCCTGATTGATAATCTAAATCGGGTGAGATGAATAAGGATTAAATTAATTAATTTTCAAACTAAATTAAAGTTAATTAAAATCAAATTTTGAATTTCAAATTAAAATTAAATTTTGAATTTCAAATTAAAATTAAATTTTAAATTTCAAATTAAAATTAAATTTCAAATTTCAAATTAAATTAAAATTAAATTAAATTAAATTTCGAATTTCAAATTAAATTAAAATTAATTAAAATTAAAATTTGAATTTCAAATTAAAATTAAATTTCGAATTTAAAATTAAATTAAAATTAAATTTCGAATTTTAAATTAAATTAAAATTAATTTTTTTAAAAAAATCTATTTTAAAAATTAAATTTTTTTAACTTAAAAATTTACTTTAAATTAAAAATTATTTTAACTTAAAAATTTATTTTAACCTAAAAATTATATTAAATGAAAATTTTAATTTAACCTAAAAACTATTTTAACTTAAAAATTTATTATTTCAACTTAAATATTTATTTTAACCTAAAAATTATTTTAAATTAAAAATTTATTTTAACCTAAAAATTATTTAACTTAAAAATTTAACTTTAAAAATTTTATATTTAACTTTAAAATCTTTATTCTAAACTTAAAATTTTTTTAAAATTATCTTCAAAATTCTTTTAAAACTATTTTAAAATGTATTTTAAAAATTCTTTAAAAATTATTTTAAAACATTTTAAAAATTGTTTATCAAAAAACTCATTTAAAAATTATTTTAAAAATTTTCAAATTTCTTTTAAAAATTATTTTAAAACATTTTAAAAACTCTTTTAAAAATTATTTTAAACCATTTTAAAAATTATTTAAAAATTACTTTTTAAACTCTTTCAAAAATCAGTAAAAAAAATAAAAAAAAAATCTTTTAAAAATTAAATCTTTAATAAATCATTTTGAAAAATTCTTCTTAAGATTATTGTTCACTTTGATAAAATGTTGTTAACTTACAAAAAATTATTCTTATTGATTATTTAAACTTTAAAAATTATTATTTAGATTTTAAATTTTTTTTCTTAAACATTATTTTAATCTTAAATTAAACCTTATTAAAACTTAATTTAAACATTACTTTTCAACTTAATTTAACCAAACTGAAAATTAAAACATAATTACAATTAAAATTTAAAAATTTAACCTGATTGATAATCTAGATCGGGTGAGATGAATAAGGATTAAATTAATTAATTTTCAAACTAAATTAAAGTTAATTAAAATTAAATTTTGAATTTCAAATTAAAATTAAAATTTGAATTTCAAATTAAAATTAAATTTTGAATTTCAAATTAAAATTAAATTTCGAATTTCAAATTAAATTAAAATTAATTAAAATTAAAATTTGAATTTCAAATTAAAATTAAATTTCGAATTTCAAATTAAATTAAAATTAAAATTTGAATTTCAAATTAAAATTAAATTTATAATTTCAAATTAAATTAAAATTAAATTTTGAATTTTAAATTAAATTAAATTAAATTAAAATTAATTTTTTTTAAAAAACCTATTTTAAAAATTAAATTTTTTTAACTTAAAAATTTATTTTAACTTAAAAATTTATTATTTTAACTTAAAAATTTATTTTAACCTAAAAATTAAATTAAATGAAAATTTTATTTTAACTTAAAAACTATTTTAACCTAAAAATTATTATTTCAACTTAAATATTTATTTTAACCTAAAAATTATTTTAAATTAAAATTTTATTTTAACCTAAAAATTATTTAACTTAAAAATTTAACTTTAAAAATTTTATATTTAACTTTAAAATCTTTATTCTAAACTTAAAATTTATTTTAAAATTATCTTCAAAATTCTTTTAAAACTATTTTAAAAAGTATTTTAAAAATTCTTTTAAAAATTCTTTTAAAACATTTTAAAAATTGTTTTAAAAAAAAACTCTTTTAAAAATTATTTTAAAAATTTTAAAATTTCTTTTAAAAATTATTTTAAAAACTCTTTTAAAAATTATTTTAAACCATTTTAAAAATTATTTAAAAATTACTTTTTAAACTCTTTCAAAAATCAGTAAAAAAAAATAAAAAAATATCTTTTAAAAATTAAATCTTTAATAAATCATTTTGAAAAATTCTTCTTAAGATTATTGTTCACTTTGATAAAATCTTGTTAACTTACAAAAAATTATTCTTATTGATTATTTAAACTTTAAAAATTATTATTTAGATTTTAAATTTTTTTTCTTAAACATTATTTTAATCTTAAATTAAAACTTATTAAAACTTAATTTAAACATTACTTTTCAACTTAATTTAACCTAACTGAAAATTAAAACTTAATTACAATTAAAATTTAAAAATTTAACTTAAACTTAAAACTTAAACCTAAATTAATCACTGATATTAATTTAAATCTAAAATCAAAACTGAATTGAACGTATTGCCATTAAATAATTATAAAAATCATTTTAAAATTTTGTTCGAAATCCCTTAAAAATAATAATTATAATAATTCTTTTAAATTCATTTAAAACTTAGACACCTAACTTAAAAACTTAAAATCGGTTAACTTTAACTTTAAACTTAATTATGTAATTAATAAGTAGAACTTAACTATTTAAGTTTAACTTTATTTGAGAACTAAGCTTGATTTGATTAGCACCTAGGTTTAACCTTAGTAAAAATATTAAAATTACTCTAAGTCATTTTTTTAATCAACCTTTAAAATATTAATTATTTTTATTAAAACATAATTAAAGTTTGAGTTAAATTGAACCTTACTTAACCTTGTTTAATAATGAGTTTAACTTCAAATTACTACCAACTTTAAACTAAGTTAATCCAACTTAAAAGGAAGTAAATGAAAAGTTAAATTATAACTAACACCTTCATCAATTAATACAAAATTTAGATTATATAAATTATTGAATCAAGCAAAATTCAATCAATAAATTATTAATATTGATTAATTATTGAATTAATAACAACTTATCTTACTTAACATTACACTAAAGGTTAACTTATTTCAACTGAATCTAACGTTAATTACGTTTAGTCAAATTTAAATGAACAATTTTATAAAGATAATTATACAATCGCCTAAAACACTTAGGTAAGAAAATATGTTACGGTTGTAAAATTTTATATTAAGGGGGAGTAATAAATAAGGAGGATTAATAAATTAAAGGAGTATCAAATTCAGGGGGAGGTTTATTTTTTAATTATCTCCTTAAGTGTTATTTTTTAATCTTCTCTTTAAAATCTCTCTAGAAAATTCTACCTCAATTTTTTTTCTACTTTGAATATTTAGCAAATATTTTCAAAATTTTATGTCAGGTTCAGGGGGAGAAATAAAACTAATTTAGTTTTTCAAATTGAATTTTAAACTTAATTTTGAAAATCAAAGTTTAAAAATCAATTTTCAAAATCAACCTGTTTAAAATTGTGATTTTTTTTTTAAAATCATCTAACAATTGTTTGTTTTAAATAACAAACTTTTTATCCTTTTTTCTTAGTCCTTGAAAACTAAACTTTTCTAGTATTTTAAACCATGGTTTTGAAACTAGTACTTTTGAACTTTGAAAATTTGATTTTGGAAAAAGAATTCTACAAAATTATTTTTGAAAACTAAAAGTAAAGTTCAAAATCATTTTTCTTAATGTTTAACTTCACTTTGAAAATTGTCCTGAATCCAATTCTGAAAAATTAGATTTTACTTAATTTTGACAATTTGATTTAAAAGTTAAAATTTTACAAATATTAGTTTTAAAAATTGCTTTGTTATTGAAAATTATGGAAATTAGATTTTTCAAACTTAAGTTTACAAACTAAGCTTCTCAAAATCATTTTCCTTAATTTTGAAAATTGAATCTTTTACAAACTTAGTGTTGAAAAATTAATTTCAATCAGTTTTGAAAACTGGATTTTTCAAACTTAGTTTTGGAATTTTGATTTTGAAAACTTATGTTTGAAAAGTGTTTCAAAGTTGAAACGTGTTTTGAAAATTTAAAACTTGATCTTGAAATTTAGAACTTATACACTTATGTTTGAAAGCTGTTTTTCTAAAAGCTAAAAGCTAATGCTTCAAACAAGCTTTCAAAAAGTTTAAACTCCCCCAGATTAACTTGACATTATTTCTTACTTTGTCTGAGGTCTGTATTTATGCTTACTTAATCCATGCTTGCTTTTGATGAATGCCAAAGGGGGAGGGTTAGGTGGTTAAGTTAGCTAAACCAATTAAATGCATGTTGTTTTATGCATATGTTTACACTAACTTAATCAGGTTGTCATTTCATCAAAAAGGGGGAGATTGTTGGTGCGGTTTGCACTAACGATTTAACCCAGGTTTTGTTGAATGACAAATCAGGTTAAGTTAGCTTGTTGTTGTCTAACACTCTGATCGAGTGTGCAGAAAAAGTCCAGATAGGTCGATGGGCTGACCAGATGTCTGGCACGAAGCCCAGCTAGGTCGACGGGCTGACCGGATAGCTGGTGAGAAGTCCAAGCGGGTCGACGGGCTGACCGGACGCTTGGCGAGAAGTTCAGCTAGGTCGACGGGCTGACCGGATAGCTGGCGAGAAGTCCAGACTGGTCGAAGGGCTGACCGGACGTCTGGCAGGTAAGTAAGGTAAGTCACTGGAGGGGAGTGACTGCGAGGACGCGTTCCCGTGAAGGGAACATTAGGCGTCGATCCGGCTTAGATCCATTTCGGATATCTAAGTCGAGATCGTGACTAGATTTCGGTCTCGGAAAGACGAAATCTAGGTCATACTCTGTTTTGCTAAGTCATACTTCTTATACTAAACTCATAAACTGTGCTAACACTTTATTTTGCAGGATCTATTTTTGTCTCGGACTAACCTTGTTTTGCAGGAAAGTTGTTCGCTGGAAAAAGGTGGTCCGGGCGCCCGGAGGCAAAAATTATCCTGACCGCGCGTCACCACTTGGAGCTCGCTGGTTGGACTTGCCACGTCTCATCAGGGCACCTGGAAGGGATCCAGGGTGCCCCGAGCTTCATATAAAAGATGGGGCGGAGGCAGAGATCAGAAAAAACTTAGAACTCTTAGACTGCTTGCTCTACTGCTCTGCGCTCCTGCGACGCTAACGAAGATCCGACAATACGCTCTTTTCCTCGTCTTTAATTCTTGTCGGTATTTGTTTTATTTTCATTAGCATTTCTGTACTTTAAATTGTAATAATATTCGAACTGCTAGTGATTGCCCAAAGAAAGTACTCAAGGAGTACGGGCCTTCGAGTAGGAGTCGTCACAGGCTCCGAACGAAGTAAAAAACATCGTGTTCATCTGTCTAAGCTGTTTTATTTCCGCTGCGCTTATCTCTTATTAACGCTGGTTTTTCGAATCGATATTCACCCCCCCCTCTATCGACGTTTCACGATCCAACAAAAACAAGCTCCCCGAGCTTGGTACGAGAGACTCTCATCCTTCTTAATCTCTAAGGGCTTTAGAAGAGGGACAATTGACCCAACTTTATCTCTAAATTCTAAGGATGGAGACATTTTTGTTGCCCAAGTCTATGTTGATGACATCATTTTCGGTTCAATGAATAATGAACTTCTTCATGATTTTATCAAACACATGGAAAGTGAGTTTGAAATGAGTCTAGTTGGAGAATTAAGTTTCTTTTTGGGATTACAAGTCAAACAAACTAGTGAGGGAACCCATGTCTACCAAACCAAATTCGCTAAAGAACATATCAAGAAATTTGGGTTGGAAAATGCTAAAGGAGCATCTACTCCTATGGGAACTAATACCAAGATAGATAGTGATCAAGAAAGAAAATTAGTAGACTCGAAGCAATATAGGAGTATGATTGGTAGTTTGTCATACCTAACTGCTAGTAGACCGGATATATTATTTGCAGTAGGTATGTGTGCAAGATACCAATCTTGTGTCAAAGAATCTCACTTAGTAGCGGTAAAGAGGATCTTGAGATACATCAAGAACACTCTTAATGTAGGTCTTTGGTACCCTAGGGCTTGGAATTTTGACTTGATTGGGTACACCGATTCCGATTATGCGGGTTGCAAATTAGATAGGAAAAGTACTAGTGGTGGATGTCAATTTCTTTGATCCTCCCTAGTAAGTTGGAGTAGTAGAAAATAACCTTGTGTTGCCTTGTCTACCACTGAGGTCGAATATGTAGTTGTGGGTAGTTGTGTAGCCAATTACTTTGGATGATGCATACCATAGAGGATTATGAGTTTCACTACTCCAAAGTTAAAGTGTTGTGTGATAATGTAAGCACCATCAACTTAACTAAAAATTCAATGCACCATTCTAAGACAAAGCACATTGAAGTGAAACATCACTTCATTAGAGATCATGTGGCAAGAGGAGATATTGTACTAAATTATGTTGACTCTCAGTCAAATCTTGCCGACATATTTATCAAACCACTACCCAAAGCGGAGTTCACCTCTCTTAGGAGAGAACTTGGTATGTGCTTTGTAGAATAATGGGTATAACATTACATGATCTCATCTAACATCAAGAGCATATATACCTCAATGCATCTCACAAATGACCTAGGAAGCCTTGCTTGTGCATTTCTTCACTTAGGCATTATGTGAGATGTTAGGATGATGTCTTTGGCTCATCATGTTTGTTATGATACATTACCTTGAGCCAATATGACATCTAGTGACATTAATCCTTCATTGGACCAATCATTGGGAAGACTTGTGTAAAATTAATGTGTACATAGCTCCTTGAACATGATTGAAAATTTAACTCTATAGCATAAGTTTCATGCAAATTATAAATCATGCCTTATTGCATGTGAATTAGGATGAGATGTATAAATACCATACAAACAAATGCAAGAAATGTATTATACTCTAGTATAAATGGAGACATCATACGGAGGTAAAAATTAGGACTTTAGCTCAAGGATATGCTACATCACTTAGCTAGTTTTAAAACCTTCTGTCAATCTTGGGATCAGAGAAATAAATATTTTTAAATATATTTTCTCCAAGTAGACATTGCTAAAACACCTCTCCATAAATTTTGATAATTTTTGGAGGTCCGTAGAATTCTTGGTAAGTTTCTAAAATCTGTCCCGTTTGTAGAATTAAGCTGATATAGGGTACCAATCGACTGGTTCAGATATCAATCAACTGGTAACAATGATTTTTTGTGAATAGAAGCTTCTGTGCATTTTTATTCAGGGTACCAGTCGACTGATGGGTACATCAGTCGACTGGTAATCGTTGTGTTATAACTCTGCGGCGACAGGCAGCCAGACGAAAACCCTAGTTCCACTAGATGCCTGTCGTCGCCTGTGATCCAAAACTTTTCCTCGTCACCTCTAGTCACCTCCGACCACCTAAAACCCCTCTGCTCCTTCGATCCACCTCTTATTGCCTTCCTTACCGAGTTTTGGCTTCCCATTTGCTTCCCGGCGCCATAGGCATCCGAGATACTAGGGCTGCGGTTTTTAGGCTGCCAACTCATCTCTTCTTCCCTCATCCTTCAAATACGGTGGCAATGGAACGAAGGTAACGATTTCTCACCAATATCTCTCAAGTTTGGTTGTGATTTTAGACTAATCCTTCTTCTTTGTGTGTCTATCCTATTTCCCTCTTTTGATTGGGTTCATATTGCACATTTGCATTGCATTTGCATGAGTAGGGTTAGGCAAAAGCGCAGGGCTGACGAGAGAACCTCCCGGCAGTCCTTCCTGATTCCTTCGGCGGATCGGTTTCATTAAGAGGTCGAATGGCAACGGTTCGCAAATACCGACTTTTCTACGATGAATTGTTGGTATCTCAACCAAACGTATTTTAATGTGATAGTTCCTGATATCATGGAGACCATTATGTACTTTGGGTTAGATAGGTTGGTTCATTGCACGCATACGGTGAATTTGGATCTGTGCAGGGAATTCTACAATAACCTGCATCCTAGCACCAGTACAGGTCGGACATGGGTGTCTCGTGTTGGAGGGGTAGACGTTGAGTTCACTCCAAGGATTCTTCAATCATTCTTAGGGTGTAGGGGTTTAGATAGCTCATTCACATACTTTCCTACTATTGTTGAGCCTTTTATTGATTTGTTTTCTCATCTATCGGTCGAGGTGATCCATCAGTATTACTTCAATGCTCCAAGGGCTCCACTGAAGTGCATCTTTGATGCCACGCGTATATCTGCCCACAGTAACATTCTCTACAAAATTGTCATTGCATGTATCTTACCTATTGTCATTAGGGGGCAAGCCAAGATTAGGCTGCCTCATCTAGTCTTGATGTATGCATTAGAGCACAAGATCAATATTGACATTGCTCTACAGATCTTTGAGTTCATGTTTCATTTCTCTAGCACAATCCAAGGGAAGTTATACATGTCATTTTGCCACATCCTGACTTCATTTTTCGCATCTAGAGATATAGATGTCACTAGGGGCCAACAACACCAGTTATCTAAGGATTATGATCAGATCGGATCCCGACAGCTATCTCTAGCAGGGATTGAGAGACACCACAGAGTGATGGTCTGGCGTGGTCAGGCTGCAGAGGACTCTGACGAGGAGGAGGAGGCGAATGTTCATGCTCCAACACTAGCACCAGCTCCTGCTCCTATAATCGTCGAGGATCGGCTGACTCAGTTGGAGGAGACGGTGCGTCAGGAATTTTAGGAGTTTCATGGTTTCTGACAGGATTGGGCCACCTCTCAACACCGTCAGACAGAGATGTATGAGATGATGCGGTGTTGGGATTTGGCTTACCAGGCCCCTCTGCCTCCTCCTTCTAGTGATGATTTCTAGACATGTTGTTGTTACGATTTCGTAAGTGCACGGATTCGTCGTCAGTAATATATAAGATTGTCGAACCACAGGGACTGTTGATTAAGCACTAGAGATGTCGCAAAGTAAGTTTTCTAGACGGTCGAAAGTCGGCTTTGACGCTTGCAAACTAACGAGAGTGATCGAAAAGAGGAAGAGAAGGATGAGAGAATCGATCTTGGAGGGAATTGAGCTTTGGGGAATGAATTCTAGGATTTCAGTTTCATTTTGGTGGAACCTGATGTATCATGTTCTATCTTTTACTCATTGTCAATCAACATACCTTCGCCGGAAGTTAAAGCTACTATCCTTAAGTACTAATTAGAGAAGATCCCTGTGAAATCCTGTTACGGTTAACCCCTGCCACTAGGGTGCCTTGGTAGATCACAAGAATATAAATCTAATCTGTATCATTAGGGATAGAGGTAGGGGTTTGGTTTGGTCTCTTACTTCCTTGTGGAGAAGTTGCCTCTCCTTTCAAGGGATTATCCTAGACACCCGTGAACGGGTTACCCCTGTCACTAGGGCCCCTCGGGTGTACAATCTAAGATCCATTCTTTATGAAATTAGTAATTCCTACACAATCAATTAACATGACAAGGCAACAAGTCTCATGCATATCAAATAGAAACGAAGCAAGAGAAATCATCCAACGAGTAAAGGTACGAACATGGGTCCTACATCAAACCCTACCCAAAACTACTCCCTACATCCATAGAAAAGGATATCTACTCCATTGCGAGAGAGGAACAACCCCAAAACATAAAGTAAAGCACACTTACAACCCTTGATGTGAGAAGAAGGGGAAGAATAGATGCTGCCGAGGTTTCCAATGTCTTGGTGATGCCTCCTTGCTCTGGAGATGGATGGAACGTCGAGAGATGACTGTGGATGAAGCTCTAAGGTTTTTCCCAAAGGGGAGAGCCCTTTTCCCAAGAGAGGGGCGGAATCCCGAACCGAAGATGATCAAGAATAGGGATCATGACCCTTTTATACCTCCTCCAAACTGCCCAGGAAAACCTAGAATTACAGGGGTCCGGTAAATCGAGTTTTTCACCCATTAAACTAGGTTTTCACATGATTCACCTGAACCAAAGTTGTATCTCTTGAAATTATCTTCAATCTAATACTTGGATCTAGCCCTGGCTCCAACCAAGCTGAAAGTTATGGCGGTTCGAAGTTTGGTCTACAGTCTGGGCGGAGGTCCAATTGAACCCGCAGCTGGGAGGCGCGTCCGTGCCATTTAGCATAGGCAAACGATGCTTTCTCTCTGTTGGATCTGAAGAAAAGTTGTAGATCTTGAAGTCAGATATGTCTCAGTATAAAGAACATCCCGAAACTCCAACGGAGCACAAAGTTATGGCCAAATTACGAACGGTCTGCAATTTTCCCAGAATTTAGCACAACCCTGTTTTGGCGTGGCACTGCAACGCCCGCCCCTCCTGCTAGTAGGGCGGGGTTACTTACTTAACTATTACTATTTACTGAAACATACATGCATATTAAAATTTCTTTCGAAAGTAAAACAGTAGAAATATCATGAAGTCATGCGGGACAATAACATAATAAACTTAGTTCATGTCAACATAACAAAATAACATAAGCAGGTCTTTTATTTGTCTTAGCCGAGCCACCACCACACACATCTCCTTGCCTCTCCTGCAGCTCCCCTAGTTCATCCATTCTTTGCCTTTATCTGCGGTACAAGGAAAGTAAGCTATAAGCACACAGGCTTAGTAAGATCTTTTCCTACTCACAAAAATCATATATCAAAGCATAAATACATAAGCATATAACCATGGAAATATGATCATCTAACATCATATTGTGAAAACATAGCATCATAACATATCATCTCATAAAGAACATCATGCTATATTATATCATAAATCCTAAGAGCATCATGTCATATAAATCATAAGGGCATAGCATGTCATATCATAAATCATAACATATCATCTCATAAAGAACATCATGCTATATCATATCATAAATCATCATATCATATAAATCATAAGGGCATAGCATGTCATATCATAAATCACATCATGCAAGATGTCTTTTAAAACATGTGTCATGTCATATGCAAGATGTCTTAAAACATATCATATAGTACTTGAACATAATATCATCATGAGGGCCCGGCTTGTACCACATACATACATTAATGCACGCAATCCGTAGGACAGGGTAGCTAGCCCCGAACCTACTAGGGATCTAGGTCCATACTACGACCGTCGACCTAGGGGCGTACTAAGGAACCCATCCCTTTACTAGACCCGTTCATAGTCCGTCGGCCTAGGGGCGCTTATGGAGCTCACCCTTGGTATAAGTTATACAAAGTAAAATAGCATATCATGGTTCATGTCATAACATAGCATATCATATCTTATCATATCATGAAGAGTGCTCTTAGTCCCCAAGGGGAAGCAACTCTTAGGCCTTCACTTATCATGTCATAAAGAGTGCTCTTAATCCCAACAAAAAGGGAAGCAACTCTTAGGCCTTTGCTTATCATATCATAAAGCATGCATATTTGAGCACATAGCACATCATAAGAGACATTATTATGCATGGATCATAAGCATACATAACTGAGCATATTATTTGTCATATCATAAAGCATGCATACTTGAGCACATAGCACATCATAATTGACATTATCATGCATGGTTCATAGGTATACATAAATGAACACATCACCTATCATAGAAAAGACATAATCATGCATGGAATCATTAATTAACATCTCTTAATTCATAACGTAGCATGTGAGGCACATCTAGGCTCCTAAACCCATTATGGCCGAAAGTTCAAGAGTATGAACTTAACCTCTAAACAACATACAAGCATAAGAATCTCATGTTAACTTCATATCATATCATAAGGAAAGTCATAAGCATGTTAATCCAATTTTTAAGCTTTCCTAGGTCTTGATCCTTATCATGACCGAAAGTTCATGAAGAAGAAAAATAAGCTCCAAACAACATACAAGCATGAATATCAAGCTAACTTCATATCATATCATAAGGGAATCCATGAGCATGCTAGATTAAATTTTAAGCTTCCTTGAACCCTAGAAATGTTCATGGCCGAAACTTTATAAAGAAGAAAATCAAGCTCTAAACAACATGCAAGCATAAATATCTAGCTAAATTCGTATCATATCATAAGAGGATTCATGAACATGCTAGGTTAAATTTTTAGCTTCCTTGAACCATAAAATGGATCATAGCCGAAAGTCTCATGAAGAGAGAAATCAAGCTTTAAACAACAAACAAGCATGAATATCAAGCTAACTTCATATCATATCATAAGGGGATTCATGAGCATGCTAGGTTAAATTTTAAGCTTCCTTGAACCCTAAGATTGATCATGGCCGAAAGTTTCATGAAGAGGAAAATCAAGCTCTAACAACATACAAGCATAAATATCTAGCTAAATTCATATCATATCATAAGGAGATTTATGAGCATGCTAGATTAAATTTTAAACTTCCTTAAACCCTAAATTTGTTCATGGCCGAAAGTCTCATGAAGAGAGAAATCAAGCTTTAACAACATACAAGCATGAATATCAAGCTAACTTCATATCATATCATAAGGGAATCCATGAGCATGCTAGATTTAATTTTTAAGCTTCTTTGAACCCTAGAGATGATCATGGCCGAAAGTTTCATGAAGAGGAAAATCAAGCTCTAACAACTTACAAGCATAAATATCTAGCTAAATTCATATCATATCATAAGGAGATTCATGAGCATGCTAGATTAAATTTTAAGCTTCCTTGAACCCTAAATTTGTTCATGGCCGAAGGTTTCATGAAGAGGAAAATAAACTCTAAACAACATACAAGCATGAATATCAAGCTAACTTCATATCATATCATAAGGGAATCCATGAGCATGCTAGATTTAATTTTAAGCTTCTTTGAACCCTAGAGATGATCATGGCCGAAAGTTTCATGAAGAGGAAAATCAAGCTCTAACAACTTACAAGCATAAATATCTAGCTAAATTCATATCATATCATAAGGAGATTCATGAGCATGCTAGATTAAATTTTAAGCTTCCTTGAACCCTAAATTTGTTCATGACCGAAACTTCAAAGAAGTGATCCTAGGTTTTTTTTAAGCATCCTAACCTTATGGAAAAATCCGTAAACAACTTGTACCACAGGTGAGGGGATACTTACATCCTTTCGCTTGTTGTTCCTAAAGAAAGTGGTACCCTTGTGAGGAGGAAGAAGGAGCTTCTCTTCCTAGTTCTCCCTTTTGTTTTCTCTTTCTTGTAAGGAGTAAACCTTGAGACTCCTTCTTAGGAATTAGTTTTCTTAGAGAGAAAACTTAGCTTGGATTTTAGAAATGAGGGAGAGAGAGCTCTATGTCTCGGTGGAGAAGGAAGAAGGAGAAAGAAGGAGGAGGAAGAATTAACAAATTTTCTTTCCCTTTTCTTCTCTCAATCCTATTTATTCCTCATGTAAATGAAACATGTCCTCATTCATCCCCTTAACCCCTCTATCTCTTCCCTCTCTTAATTCCCACGAAATTAGAGGAAAAAGAAGGAAGAAAGGCAACTTGGCTTTTGCTTGCTTCTTTCCTTAACCAAGAGGAAGAGGAGGTAAGCTACTTGGTTTTCTCTTGTTCCTTTACTTAACTATCTTCTTACTTTTAACTACAATTTCTATTCTTTTCTATTCATCTATTATTCATTACTCTAGTGGTTACCATACACCAATTTAACTCAATCATTTGTGGAAGGTTCAAGGTTCAAACCTTAACCTCACTTTCTTTTTATTTCATTTTGGTTTCTATTTCCATTTCTCTTTTTCTTTTATTCTAAAAGAAAAATACCCATAGGTATAGCTTATCATTTCGTGGGTGTTACAGGCATGACCCGCGTTCTTCGTCACACGGCCATGTGGAATCCACACGGCCTCACACGGCTTCTTCTCGGGTTGAGTCACATGGCCGTGTGGATTCACACGGTCGTGTCCTTCTTCTTCTCTGCCTAGGTCACACGGTCATGTGGATTCACACGGCCATGACCTTCCTTGCCATTGGAATGTTGGCACGGTCGTGCCATTTGGCACGGTCATGTGTTGCTTGACTTCGGTCATGTGGGGCACGGCCGTGCAGGTTTGCACGGCCATGTATGGATCCTCTTCTGTTTGGCCACATGGTCGTGCAAGAGTTGCACGACCGTGCCATGTTCTTCCCCTGTTTAGCCACACGACCGTACGAGGTTGCACGACTCAAGTCCCTATGTTCGTTTTTGCTCCATTTTCACTCCAAATAGCATCCAGTCAATAAAAACAAGCAAAGAGCAGATCTCCAAACAGAATATGATGAAAGTATGATATTCTAATGAAATAAGGTGTAATAAACATAAATTATACAAGTAGATGTGCGTCAAGACATGCATAAAAGTGCATATAATCTACGCATATCAGTTGCCTAGGTTTCAGTTGGTGTCGAGATGTTTTGGCATAGACATATTTCTTTCTTGTTTATCTCGAACACTATTGTCACTATTCTAATATGCTATGTTTCATGACTGTACTCGTTGTATGTTAGTTGTATGCCTTCTATAACATTGTATGACAGCTATACGTTGCAGTATTTCTTATCATTTGCCTAACCATCTATGTCTTTCCTTCTTGCTTATTGATAAGTATGTCTATTTCAGGATATGACTTATTTGATTGTTTTCTAATTATTTGCCTTTTGTGACTCTTGGTCTTAGAAGAGATTTTGGATTAAGGGGGAGTTTAGATTCATGCTGGCGTAGGTTTTCTCTATTTTTTTGTTGTGTGTCAAAGGGAGAGATATGGATAATTTAAGTTAGATACTTCATTATGCCTATGCTTCATGGATATTACCATATTACTATGTTTTATGGTTGTTGCATATTTAAAGACCTAACTTAAACAATTTGCTAAACATCAAAAAGGAGGAGATTGTTGGATCAATCTTGCTCTAGACATTGGTCAATGTTGATGTTTGGTTAAATAAGTTTAAGTTAGGCATTATTTGTGATCTAACATAAATGTTAAGCAAGTAGGTACGAAGAAAAGACTAAGTATGAAGACTTGGCAAGGAAAGGCCAAGAAGATAGTCTTGGCGGATGAAGTCCCGGAGGTGCGGCCTCCTGGCAAAAGGAGACTTAGCATGACAAAGCCGAAGGTAGCACTTGAAGGCAAGCGCAAGGATGAGAAGCCATGGAAACGGAAGCATCCTAAGGGCGCAAGGCTGATGGAAGATGCTTGGAGGCATAAAGTCTAAGCTAAGGGAACAATTTAAGTAATATATATATATATATATATATATATATATATATATATATATATATATATATATATATATATATATATATATATAAAGTGCTGTAAATCTCAGTTTGCAAAATGCTGTAAAACTCAAGCTATAAGGTACCAGTCGACTGGTACCAGGTAACAAAATGAATAGAAAGCAGCCAAAGGATTGCAACCCAGTACCAATCGACTGGTATCGGTATTAGTCGACTAGTAAATGACCGTTCTGGGATGACGGCAAGAAATCTCACCAAATCTTTGTTGGTTGCTACTCGGAAAGCCTAGAGGTTCCACTGTACAAAAATTTTGTACAAAGGTCTGAACCTTTTCCTAGCTACCATGTGTTCTTTTTAATTAAATTTTGGATCGCCTGCGGAACTTAACACGTTTGATCCAAAACTTAATCTATTTGTTCTTTTAGGTTTTGACTTGGATCTCCTGCGGAACTTAACACGTTCGACCCAAATCACCTTAAGTTATTAATTCCATTAAATATTAATTTCCATAATCGGTTCCCAGTACTGACGTGGCGAGGCACATGACCTTCTTGGATATGGGAGCAACCACCACCGACTAGACAAAACCTTTTATACCTAATATTTAATTTCCTAAAATAACTTTAGGTTAACCGAAAAGAACAATCAAATCACAAGGAAAAGAAAAAACAAAAGAACACAACATCGAAAAACATATTCGAAATTCTAGAATCGTAAGCCTCTTGTATTTGGTATTATTTCCAAAAATAACTAGTATGATGCGAAAAGAAAAATTACTAGTTATACCTTTTAGAAAGACCTCTTGATCTTCTACCGTATTCCTCTTCTAACATCGGACGTTGTGTGGGCAACGATCTTCCGAGATGAGAAACCACCAACCACCTTCTTCTCCTCCTAGCTAGGTTCGGCCACAAAAAGCTTAACCAAGGATGAAGAACAAAATACCAACCAAGCTCCAAGAGATGCTAGCTTTCTCTCCTTCTTCTTCTTCTTCTTCTTCTCCAAGTAGTATCCAGCCGCCACAAGAGCTCCAAGCCTTTGAGAGTTTCGGCCACCACAAAGAAGGAGAGAGGAAGAGGATGGCCGACCACTCCAAGGAATAAAAGAGGGAGAGAAATAATAGAGGTTGTATCTTGTGAAGGCACCCTCACCCCTTCTTTTATATTCCTTGGCCTAGGCAAATTAGGAAATTTAATTACAATAAAATTTCCTTAATTTCCTTGACATGATTTAATTGAGAAAAATAAAATAAAATTTCCCAATTTAATCTCTAATGGCCGGCCACATTAAAAGAGATAAATTAGACAAGTTTTAATCAACAATTAAAACTTCCTAATTTGTTTCCGGAAATTTTTAAAATTAAAATTTCTCTTTAAAAATCTCTTCATGGTTGATAAAAGGAAATTTCTATAATTTTAATTTTACAACATGTGAATAATTTTTAAAGAGAAAATAAAATATCTCACCAATCTACAAATAAGGAAAGAGATCTAATCTCTTTCTTTAATCTTTTGTAGATCTTTTGCAAGAGAGATATTTTAATTTTAATTCTCTTTAATAAATTATATCTCCCACATAATAAAAATTAAAATTAAAATCTCTTTTTAAATTAATATGGCCGGCCCTTCTAGCTTGGGTTCAAGCTAGGGCCGGCCACCCCAATTTATACCTAGGTCGGCCCTAGCTTGGTTCCCAAGCTAGCTTGGCTCGCCCCCTATTGGTGGGTATAGAAGGTGGGTATAGGTGGGTATAGTACTCTATAAATAAGAGGCTACGATAGGGACCGAGAGGAGGAATTGGTTTTGGTCTCCCGATAAAATTAAGCATCCCGTGTTCGCCCCGAACACACAACTTAATTTTATCAATACTAATTCATTCCACTAGAGAACTATTATTGAACTACCGCACCAATCCCAAATTACATTTTTGGGCTCCTTCTTATTATGAGTGTGTTAGTCTCCCTATGTTTAAGATATCGAATGTCCACTAATTAAGTGAGTTACTGACAACTCATTTAATTAATATCTTAGTCCAAGAGTAGTACCACTCAACTTTATCATCATGTCGGACTAAGTCCACCTGCAGGGTTTAACATGACAATCCTTATGAGCTCCTCTTGAGGACATTATCAACCTAGTATCTCTAGGACACAGTTTCCTTCTATAATCAACAACACACACTATAAGTGATACCATTTCCTAATTTATCGGGCTTATTGATTCATCGAACTAAATCTCACCCATTGATAAATTAAAGAAATAAATATCAAATATATGTGTTTGTTATTATATTAGGATTAAGAGCACACACTTCCATAATAACCGAGGTCTTTGTTTCTTTATAAAGTCAGTATAAAAGAAACGACCTCAAATGGTCCTACTCAATACACTCTGAGTGTACTAGTGTAATTATACAGTCAAGATAAATTGATACCTAATTATACTACGACCTTCTAATGGTTTGTTCCTTTTCATTTTGGTCGCGAGCTACTGTTTATAATTTATAAGGTACTGATAACATTATCTTCTGCATGTGACACCACATACTATGTTATCTACAATATAAATTAATTGAACAACTACAACTAAATGTAGACAATTTGACCAAATATGATTCTTTATTCATAATGAATGTTTACAAAGCTTAGGCTTTCAGTATACACTCCAACAATCTTAAGCACCGTTGAAGCCCATCAGTCGACTGATTGGTACATCGGTTGACTGATGTCGGGAAAAGCTATAAAAGCAATTCTTGGAGCTTGGAGAAAACTCTCACTTACTATTCTAATCGAAAGTACTCTCCAAGTGATTCCTAAGCTGATAGCATGTCAGTCTCCTCCTCCTAAGCTTAGCTCTCATCTTGTAAGAGGAAGAGATAATCGTGTAAAGGTTTTTCCACCTTCGTTCTTGGTTCAAAAAGGAGAAAGTCTTAGTGAAACTTGATTGTGTGAGTGTGTGCCTTGGATTAGTCACCTCAAGGAGGTGGAGACCAAGTAAATCGAAGAGTTAGCATTGTTTTCTTAGTATTTCACTATTTCTATTCTATTCTATTTGCTTCTGTTAACAAGTTGTAAGTGAAAATTGAAGAAAAGTTATTCACCCCATTCTAGTCGGACGTAAAGGTTCTATCAGCAGCTTCAGGTAATTGGACATAGAAAAAGTGAGACTTCCAGCCTTTATTTGAAGAAGGCATGCCTTCAAAAAATCTATACCTAGTCCTGGATTGTACCATAAAAACTCCCGATTTTGAACGCTTAAGAGAATATAAATGGTGAAAGAGTTGAGGAGTCAAAGGGATCTTATACAAACGACACAAGAATACCAAAGGAAATCGAAGACCACTAAGAAGCTGATCTTTGAAAAAGGTCACGAATCCGTTGGGAGGAGGATACGGATAGTCATCGGGTCCGGGGAGGCGTAGCTGATATGCTTCGAAAAGCTGCAAGCTAGATCATATAGCCTTGAGGCCACTCTTGTCCAAATCTGAGCAAAAGTATGCATACCAGGGCACCACCATCTCTCCGGTCATTATCTAATCAGCAAACGAAGGTGGGAAGGATGAAGAAGGAGAAGTACTTACGCGAAAGGGAAGATGAGCGAGCAGAAATAAGCAAAGGAAGGAAGGTCGAAGGAAGATGAAGCGTCGATGAGCCACGATTAGAGGTCTTTATGGTTTTTAAACTAAAACCCTTAAGGAGTATCGGGATTCGAACAGGACAATCGAAACAGCGGAGCACATGATGACCATCAGATCAAGACACAAAGGCGCCCTGGGGTCGCGTGCAAAAAGTGTGCGTCAGACATCATAGCAAGGAAAGTTCATGGGGCACGTGTTAGCTCCCTATGAAAGTGCATTTATGATGGAAAGGACACGGAAATCATGGAGGTGATATGCAAACAGTGGCACCCTACCTCAAGAAGACGATGCCTCGAGGACCGAAAATTCCATGTGTCTGCCTTGGGAAATGAAGCAAGAGACGGCGGGAAGCGTTGATTAAAATTTGGTGCCTCTACCCATCCTCAGAATCAGAGTAAGATTCAAATTTGACTAAAGCCATATGTAATCCACTTTGTGATCACAGGTGCATTAGGCTAAGTCCACAAGCACAACTCCTTCAAGCCATAATTCCAAACTAATTCTCGACCGGGCTACCAGGTTAATTTATAGTAGGGCTGCCAAACGACCTCTCGGTCGGGCTCCAGACTCTCGCCCCAGCGCGAGTTATAAGTGAACATGCTCTCACACCCAATGACTCCTCGGTCGGGATTTCAGACTCTCGCCCCAATGTGAGTTATAAGTGAGCATGCTCTCACGACTAACAACCTCTCGGTCGAGATTCCAGACTCTGGCCCCAGCGCGAGTTATAAGTGAGCATGCTCTCACAACTAACGACCTCTCGGTCAGGCTCCAGACTCTTGCCCTAGCACTAGTTATAAGTGAGCATGCTCTCACGATCAATGACCTCTCGGTCAGGATTCCAGACTCTCACCCCAGCGTGAGTTATAAGTGAGCATGCTCTCATGACCAACGACCTCTCGGTCGAGCTCCAGACTCTCGCCCCAGCGCGAGTTATAAGTGAGCATGCTCTCACGACCAATGACCTCTCGGTCAGGATTACATGCTCTCATGACCAACAACCTCTCGATAGGGATTCTAGACTCTCACCCTAGCGCGAGTTATAAGTGAGCATGCTCTCACGACCAACGACCTCTCAGTCGGAATGTCAGATTCTCGCCCCAGCGCGAGTTATAAGTGAGCATGCTTTCACGACCAACGACCTCTCGGTCGGGACTCCAGACTCTCTCCCCAGCGTGAGTTATAAGTGAGCATGCTCTCACGACCAATGACCTCTCGGTCGGGCCCCAGACTCTCGCCTCAGCGCAAGTTATAAGTGAACATGCTCTCACGACCAACAACCTCTCGGTCGGGATTCCAGACTCTCGCCCCAGCGCGAGTTATAAGTGAGTATACTCTCACGACCAACGACCTCTCGGTCGGGCCCCAGACTCTCATCCCAGCGCGATTTATAAGTGAGTATGCTCTCACAACTAACGACCTCTCGGTCGGGATTCCAAACTCTCGCCCCATCGCGAGTTATAAGTGAGCATGCTTTCACGACCAACGACCTCTCAGTCGGGCCCCAAACTCTCGCCCCAAAGCTAGTTATAAGTGAGCATGCTCTTACGACCAACGACCTCTTGGTCGGGCTCCCAACTCTCGCTCCCGTGCGAGCTACCAGCAAGCAGAGTCTTCACCAACTACCTCTCGGGGTCTGCATAAAGTAAGAAAGTGTCAGTGGGGGAAGGAAGAAAGAGACATGAATAAGGACTGAGACCCAATCAGATCTATATTTACTTGATAAAATACAGGGGACACCCCTCAAAATCTCATTTTTACATCTGTAAAGGCATATAGGACATCTAAGCGATCAGAGTTCTCTTCCAGTACTAGCCGCCGGTCGGCACCTCGGGCAAAAGTGTTCCGCTTGGCCTGCCTTCTTCAGATGAGCTTTAGTCTATGTCAGCTCAGCCTTAGTCGATTGAATGATGAATTGAGCAATGATTTCATCTTTGATCCGGGCTTCTTCTTGAAAAAGGGATATGGAAGAGGCTTGTTTTCCTTTCAAATAGATCAGAAATTGGGCTTGGCTCTCCAGGTCTGAATAAGCTTTTTGTTTCAACGCTACTTCAGCCCGGGCCCGAGATTTAGCGACTAACCAAAGTTTCTCAATTTCTCGGCGAAGAGAAAATTGAAGATCTCTATCCTGCATCATCTCGGCTAAGGTCATACCCCTTTGGGTAAGTAGTTGATTCATCTGATCCAATTATTAACGGAGGCGCTGCAGTTCACTCGACTCGGAATTCAAATCCATGATTAAGGGACGTCAATAGAGAGAAAGTACGACTCTATGGATGACGATTAGCCCCCTTTAAAAAGGAGGGGGAAGAGAAGGTGACTTATGCGGAAGATAAAGTGACCCTTCCTCCTAGTTTGATTGAGCAATTAAAGGTTACACAACCGAGGATTTGGGAAAAGGAGCAGCATTTAGAGTCATAATGGTGAAGTAAATGAAACCAGGGTCTGGGTCTAGTCAGTCGGACCTGAGCCTCATTCGACAAGACTTGGAGGGGAGGCTTGTGATATGGTGCATAATGGTAGGGTCCGATAAGTCCAGGTAGTCAGAAGTCAAGGGGGTGTGACAGTCAAAAGTCAAAGGGATGTGATAGTCAGAAGTCAAAGGGATGTGATAGTAAGAAGTCAAGGGGATGTAGTAGTCAAAAGTCAAGGGGGCGGGGCAGTCAGAAGTCAAGGGGACGGGGCAATTAGAAGTCAAAGGAGCATGGCAATCAGAAGTCAGGGGGACGTGACAGTCAGTAGTTAGGGAAAGAAGAAGTGGGGTCGCCTGACGTCATCAGCTACAGGATTCCTGGTTAGGTGCTTACAGATCGGGATCCCAGATCTGAGACATGATGTGCAATCGAGGTAATGCCTGACCTGCTCCAACTGGTCAGGTTTTCTCAGTTCGGTCTACATATCTAGTCCTGATACTCTCAGTAGGCTAACTCCCGGTCGAATCTTTAGCAATCCAAACGGGAAGATCTTGCCACAGCTCATCCTTCTCATCAAGACTCGAGCCAGGTGTTATACTCAAAAGATCATCCCGAGCTGCTCCTAGTCAACCCCGGGCGGGATAGAAGACGTTAGGCGATAACAAGGTCAGGGAATCGTAACTGTCTGTCAGAGAATAACCGTTGTATGTCAGGAAATATTTCAATGGTCTGTGGTCATCTGCGACTGGAACCTTCTTTCAGTCCATGGGAGGGTGCCATGCATCCTCCATCACCCAACATGTCCTGATACTCGACATTCTTTGACATTGGTCAGGCGCCAGAGGTACGCATTGTCATATAAAAAGGGAGGTACTCTCCCTTGAGCAGGTACGCGCGTACTTTTGCACTTGTCTCTACATTTCTTTTTTCTTCATACACCTTTCTTCTGGGGAAAAAGTACCTGACTTGAGGGTTGGAGGGCCTGCTTCGGGGACTTTTTCCCTTGTTTCTGACCTTTAACGTTCTGTGTGCTTGTTTGAGTGTGCGCATAGCTTAAGTACCACCGATTTAGTTACCGCTGTCCGTTAGCGCCACGTGGGGGGTCCGTTCTCTTGGGTACATACGATAAGGGTATCCTAATCGTCTCTCCGTCAATACCAGTAATAACTCGTCCGATCTTCATCTGACTCAAATTTCAAACAGGATCATCCGAAATTAGTCCAGCAAAATCTAAACACAAAAATGAGAGAAAATCGAGCTAGGCCAACCTATTAAAAATCGTCTAGGAAGATATTGTGCCAGTAGGGGTGTCAATTCGGGTGGATCGGATCGGGTTAGGTCGGGTTGAGTTTTTTTTTTTTTAACCCAACCCGAACCCGACCCGAATCCGAGTTCAACCCAAAACACCTAAACCCGAACCCGAGCCCGACCAACCCGATCAACCCAAACCCGACCCATATAACCCGAAAATCCGATTCAAAACGATTTTTTTGAACTATTTTCCCTATAATTCTTCACTTTTATCTCAATATTCCATCATTATCATTCAAACATGATATTAATATACATAAAAACATCTAAAATTTAAAAATAAAATTTGATTTAACCCCAAAAAACTCATAAAACCCTATATTTAAGTCAACCCGGGTCAACCCGAGTCAACCCGAACCCAACCCGACCCAACCCGAGACTCTTTTACTCTCCAATCCTCCAACCCGAACCCGAAAATACCCAACCCGAACCTGATTTTTTTCGGGTCGACTCGGGTTGGGTTGTCGGATCCGGTTCATTTTTGACACCCCTATGTGCCAGGGCACGTACCATGATGAGTGTAAAGTTGAGTTTGTTGAAGGCGATGGAGCTTGCTTGCCACAAGCACCCAGATGGTTGGCCTCTGCGAATACGTTTGGCTCGAGCTTGTTGGCCACGACCCGGATAGCCGGGCCGGACTTGTTGTGTGTGCGCACGGCTAGTCATCTAAGTCAACTTTGGTCAGACTGCACCACAGATAGCTCGATCCAATTTATTCTTCCGATACCATAAGTCAATTTAGAGGTTAAGTTCACTCTCTTCTCAACACAGATACAGGTTCAAATGCAACACTTGTTTAATGCTTGAACCGAACCTAACCAAATTGAACTATCTACGTAGAAGGGATGAAAACAGATCAAGTGATAATAAAAAAGTAATATACTGGATGGAATTAGCGACCGAATTAATTTTTAATATTAGAATTTCATCTTTACACTACCAGAAAATTCGGCATTAGCAATGAATTTATATTCCAACGTATATTCCGTCCTTAATTTGTGGCGGAATAATAAATCGATCACTACCAGAAAATTCGACATTAGCAATGGAATTAGCAATGAATCAATATTCCATCGTATATTCCGTCCTTAATTTGTGGCGGAATAATAAATCGATCGCTATTTTAATGACGTGTTTATACTGCTATTGCTATTTTAGCGATGCAATAAATATGTCGTTGCTAAAATAGAGACGGACTTTAAGGGATCAAAATTGATCCCTAATTTTGAACCCCGACCAAAATCCTTTTCTAAATTCGATTTTTCCCTCTCTGATCTTCGAAGATCTCTCCTCCCCTCTCCGGCACCTCTCCACTCCGATCTCCGACAAGCAGTGTGGTACTCTCTCCTTCCCCTCGCAACCTTGTGGTCATGAGCTTGGTCAGCCGAGAGCTCGCGGACGGGAGCTTAGCCGGCAACGAGAACGCTATCAAGATCTAAGTCAGTTGTGAGCTCACGGCTGAGAGCTTGGCCAACCACAAGCTCTAGTCTTGCCACAACCTCCACCGCGAGCCTTGTCGATTGTGAGATCTGATGCTTGCTCACTTAGTCACGAGCTTGGCCTGTCGCGGCCACCTAGTGATGTTGTATCTCTTGTTGCATTTAAAAAAAATGTGGAACCGACACATCAGCGGCCCCCCTAGAGCTGGTCCCACGATTATGGAGGGAGGTAAATGCAGGTACACAGCTGAAAGCGCATAGCCGGGACGTTAAATCTCTTGTTGCATTTAAGGTATTATGTAATATGATTGGTTTTACCTAATTTTGTTGTTGTATTTGTTATTTTCATATATACTATATTTTTTGATTTACACATTATAAGTACCCCAAATTAGTTTTGATGTAATCAATCAAGTGAAGTTAGATCCTGTGTTGCTTTGATGTCTTATGTCTAAGTGTGTAAGAACTTAAGAATACGAGAAGTCGAGCAGAAGACGCGGCGAATGAAAAGAATGAC
Source organism: Zingiber officinale (assembly GCF_018446385.1). Taxonomy (NCBI): domain Eukaryota; kingdom Viridiplantae; phylum Streptophyta; class Magnoliopsida; order Zingiberales; family Zingiberaceae; genus Zingiber; species Zingiber officinale. The sequence continues at coordinate 37,425,940 of NC_056000.1, read as the reverse complement.
ACGGGAAATGAGTCGATGGATATGGTGCATCCGAAGGATGAGAAACTGCGGAAGAGTACACCAATGGACAAGAAGGAACACACGCGGTGTATCCAAGAGATAAGAAGCCAAGGAAGAAGTCTGCTCAAGGAGAAGGTCGAAATTGGATTTGAGTTAGCTCAATTCCGGACGATTGGAACATCACCCAAGCAAGTATAGGAAGAGAGTGGTCAATATGACTATTGACCATTCGAATGAACACTGCTAGAATGGAATCAATTGTCTTCCCACATTGAATTTGCAATGTTATCCCTAATGAAAGCCCCCATCTAGCTTCTGTCGCGGGTCAATGGTCGCGGCTTGTCTTGGCCAGTCTACGGCTGTGAGCTCGTGTAGAGAGTTAGCTGGCTGGATGAAAGAAAAGTAATTATGTTGGATTTTGAATCGGTCCTTTCTCTAATTTTTCATCAAATAAATGAAGAAAACTAATCTTTTTTTAATAATCTTTCAAATATAGATCCGTTATATTAACGGTCCCATTAGTGTCAGCCCTATGGATATGGAAAGAAGTACATATAAGTACACAGACGTCAGGTTCATGGTAGGATAAATCTCAGGTTATCAGTTCTTAAGAATCGACCTCTAATTATTACGTCAGAGATATGATGCACTCATCGTCTGTGCTACGTCCTGAGGACAATAGGCTTAATGATAAATAGGGCAATAGGCTTTTTGCTCATTACATATTGTCACGAAGCGACCCTTCATGCTAGAAAATAAAGAACTTGATTGGTTACGAATACCAATACTATAATTTTGTGGTTAACTTCAAAGTATGGGGCAAACATATTGTTAGTTGTCTTTTTTGTTTCTATTTCTTCATTTCAATTTCAAACAAGCTGGCCCTTTAACTAAGCACAAAGTTTGCTTAAATTTTGTCGAATCATAAGTTCGTAGGGTCATAAACTATTATTATTATTATTATTATTAAAACTAGGATCGTGACATTCTCCCAACGTAACAATGTGGGCAATGGGAGTGAATTGCATGACAATCGAAACATTTTCTTTTGTTTACTAGACAGAAAATTAGTGAAAGGAAGGATAAACCATCCGGAAACTCATTGTTTGTTAGAGATCGCGATGCATCTAAAATGGGACAGAATAACATTTCCTTTTCTCTTATGGACATCTTAACAAGCTCATAGCTAGCTCTTGACCTAGTTACAAACCTGAATGGCCATCTAGGTTAGAAGTTTGCCGCTTAACCATTGTTTACTTGTCGTGGAAGGATTTCTATTATGCAAAAACTTTGTGATTCAAAACTAACTTAGGTTAACCGTCAATTATAATTGATACTATAAATTAATTAATTAATTAAAAACTATAAATAAAATAAAAAAGTACGTAAATATTAGTTTCCTAATTAAACGTATGTAATAAAATTATTTAATATTTAAAAGCATAGAAAAAACTATCTTGAAGTTGTTCTTTAATTTTTCTTATAATCAATAATATTAATATCAAACTCATTAATTATTATCCTATTATTAATTTTTTAACTAACTCCCTTTTCATAGAATTTACTAAAAACTTTCCCTTATAATAAAAATCTATTTTAATTTTAATAAATTTCATAGTTAAAAATGTTCATTATTTTATTATTTTTAAAATAGAAAGAGTTAAAATAAGATAAATCAATTTGTCAATTAAATAAATATATTATATTCAATATATAAGTATGATATAGTTATAATTCTCAAATATTGTAATCAATAATTATTTTTTTAAAATTCATGGTAATAAATTTTTAGGCTAAAAATCTAAATTTGAAAAATAATAAATATTATGTCCAAATATTATCGTAACTCAAATAATCACAATTAAATATTTGGGGTAAGGGTCCAAAACTAGTTCAAGGATCCTCGATCAGTCTTGGACTCCTGCCCATTCATTGGTGAGATGAACTGCACCCCACTTGTTTAACATGTGATGTATAATCTATCCCACCAATGAATGAGCAGAGCCTCCCATAGTCCAGAAGATTATGAATCAGAGGATTTGACTTTGTTATATAATTTTAAAGTTGTCGAATTTTATCTGAAAAAACAATTTCATAACCTAAAACAATAAACTAATCAATTAATAAACAATTGACCACTTGAAAAAAAAGTTGAAACCAAAGATCTAGAATAGAGTTGAAAATTCCTTAATAATGAAACAAATTTGATTTGGGTCATGCGGTAGTTTTGCTAAAATTGCTATAAAAACTCAAAGGGAGGCGATGGACTATGGTCATGATCGAGTTTTGTCAAAAATTATCCTAGGGCTAACCAAAACTCTAGGAAAGTGCCAACAAAATGATATAAATCAAAGGAGAATAGCTCTTGCATGACCTGCAAGAATTAGAGTTCATTTTTTAATATTTGTTTGCTAAGTATTCTTGATATGGTGATAAAGGGGCCTATCAAGTGTAGTCAAAGGAGGAAGATAGTAGTCGATGTGGATGTCAAAGTCAAGGGGATCAATACTAGAGGACCAACATGGCCCACTAAAAGGTAGCCGAGCGGAGCCCTACATTAAGGGCCGACTGGACATGAGTCGCCCGACCGACAAAGGGCGTGTGTAGATGATCGGATTGCTATTCCGATCGGGCAAGAACATACTATCTAGACTCAACGTCGCAAGATATAGTAGCCGAGCAGAGGAATACTTGGTCGAGCAGCAGAGGAGTACTCGACCGAGCAGTTATCCCTCTCGGCCGATCGGCAAGAATGCTGACGTGTATTTGGATATACTTTTGGGAGATGGTGCCACTGACATGTGGCATGGTATACAGACGGATCGTGCGACGGACAAATCGGAGGGCATGCCCACGACTAATTGAGAATGTGTCCATGAACAAGTGTTCAGGACCAATTGGAAAATGTGTTCGCAACCAATGGGAGAACGTGCCCATGCCTCGAAAAACACACATGTCGCCCATTGACGTTTTACGCTTGTGCTACTATTGTTCCATCTTCTTCTTCGTGCCAATGACTGACTTGAGCGTCGGAGGACTAACACTAGGGACCCCTTCCCTGGCTCGGCACTGACATTTCTTGTGTTGCAGAGCAGAACGGAGTCTACATTCAGTCAACGCGGTAGCCACATCCCCAGCTTGTCATCTCCCTGATTCTTGAACAGGATCTTATTGGCACTGTCTATGGGAACGTAGCCTGAATCTAAAATGCGAAGATGGAGGACGTTGGATGACTCGCCACGGTTACTTTAATAAAGGAGGAGCTGGATGCGCTGATACAAGCCCGAGCGGTAAAAATACTGAAGCAACAACAGCAATAGGCGCTGGTCGATCGCCATGTGCAGGAGCCCGTAGCCTCAGCAACAGATCATCCAGTCGGATATGGAGACCAAGCAGATCATGTATCCGTTCAGGGATATTGTAAGAAGTCAGCCAACACATACGGAGACACGCCCCACGCGCCGATTCCCTTCCATCGAGCCCTGTTTCACACTCCAACAGAGGAGCTAGGCCGAGGGGATAAGGAATAAGGATCCTCCTTGGATGAAGCGCCCGTACGGGATGCACGTAAAGGGAAAGCACCAAGGAATGATGATTCACCCGAGCGGATCAATCAACAATTTTCTCAGGGAATCTTGGATGACCCTTTGCCAATGCACTATACCCCGTTAACGATCATCGAGTATAAGGAACGACGTATCCGGACGACCACCTAGTCCCGTTTGATAACGCGACAACACTTTATCAGTACACCGACGGGGTGAAGTGTGGGGTCTTCCTCACTACACTTTCCGAGTCAACGTAGCGCTGGTTCAGATGAATGCCGATCAGCTCAATTCATAGCTTCAAAGACTTCCAAGTGGTATTCTTACACCACTTCGCCAGTAGCCACCGCTACCAGAAGATGAGTGTCAACTTATTTTCCTTGAAACAAGAGCCTAAGGAGGCACTGAAGGCATACATCAAGTGCTTCAACTAGGTAGCCATGGATATTCTATCGGTCTCCTCAGAAATATTGGTGAATGCCTTCACCCAGGGGTTCACCGAAGGAAAGTTCTTCCGCTCAATCATCTGGAGGCCACAGGAGGACTTCGACCACCTGCTCAGAAGGGTCACGGAGTCCATAAATGTGGAATAGACCCAAGCAGCAAGAAGAAAGGAGGCACCGGCCAAACCCGTAGGAGCGCCTGAATGGCGACCACCTAGTAGCCATCAGCCACTCAAGGGGCCCCAAGCGGGAGGTACACAATAACACCAGGAGCCCAGAATACAGGTCGTACAATATGTGGTAGCTAGTCGCCCAAAGGTGGCAAAGGGAAAGGTATGGACGCCAATGTTTTGCTCATTCTATCAGTCGATAACGCACAACACGCGTGATTGCTATGATCTGACGCCAATTTCGAGCCGACCGACTCCTCAAGAATATCGTCGTCGATCACTATCACCAAATCGACATAAGAGTCGCCGATCAGCAGAGCGGTGAGATGGCGATTAAGTGACATCTGAGCGGCGTCATCATCAGCCTCAAAGGAGAAACAACACAAGTCCCGCCCAAGCTTCTGCTGAGCAGACTAGGACCTCGGCTTAAGAGGAGGAGAACCGAAACAACACCACTCGGGGAGAGATTAGAATGATCGCAGGTGGGCCTGTTGGAACCCCAAGGTTGTTTTGATGTAATCAAATAAGTTAAGTTAGGTCCTGTTTGGTTTAACCCTTGTGTCTAAGTGTGCAGGAACTTAGGAGTATGGGAAGTCGAGCGGAAGACGCGGCTAGCGAGAAGGACGACACAGGGAGAGAGCCGACGGGCTCGGTGCATCCGACGGACGAGGTGCCACGGAAGAGTACATCGGTGGACGAGAAGAACGTATGCGACATTCAAGGGACGAGAAACCGGGGAGGAAGGCTGCTCGAGGAGAAGGTCGGAACTTGGGTTTGGGTGAACCCTATTCTGGATGGACGAGATCATTCAAGCTAGTAGAGCCAGAGCAGAAGACCCAGACCGAGACAAGCACAACCGGAGTAGAGGAACCAGACCGCAAAAAGTCAATCCTGTTGACTTTTGTGGTCCGGGCGCCCGGAGCCCAAATCTTATTAGCGATGATGTGGATGTTGACTGACGCACCGGGGATAAAATTCTATCCCACTCCAGACGTCCGGAACAGTGCTATAAATATAGCGTTGATTTCAATAGTTTAAACAACAACTTGTAATTCCATTTCTTCTATTTTACTTTTGTTTATGAGCTGTGAACGTTGTTTGGGGCTACTCCGCTCGAAGGAGATCTTCAGAAAAGTGCACTTCATTCTTCTTGGATCAGTAATCTTCTGATTGCAAACCAAGTCATTCTTCTTGTGTCTATTTCCTTTTTTATTAGTCTCTTTATTTTTAATTACAAGTGTTCTAATTCAAGCTATAAGTCGAGAAAGGGTTGATTTGTTTTTGTAGAGCAATTCACCCCTCCTCTCTTGTCGGCCTCCGAAGGGACCAACAAGTGGTATCAGAGCAAGAACGCTTCAGAAGGACTAACCGTCGATCGAAGCAAAGCAACCAATGGTCGGACCAAGCATCGTTCCACCAAAATTCGAGGGAGACTTCGCACACTGGAAACGTCGTATGGAGGTATTTCTGAAAACATACTTTCAGATTCGTTTAATAATAAAATATGGTTTTGTAGCTCCTACGAATCAAAATGGAGAGGAAAAAGAAGAGAGTCTTTGGACGAAGAAAGAGTAAAATGATTCCGTAGCGAATAACCGAGCGGAGTATCACTTGCTGAGCGTACTGCCGCCTCAAGAAGTCAACCGCATCAGGAGTTACTCATCAGCCAAAGAACTCTGGGAAAAATTCCTGGAACTCCATGAAGGCACATCCGAAGCCAAGCTCGTAAGAAGAGACATACTTCGGAACAAATTGACAAATATTCGTCTGGAAAGAGGTGAGAAGGTAGTCAATCTACATGTGAAGATAAAAGAACTAATCACCGGACTTGAAACCCCCGGTGAAACGGTAACCAACCGGGACACGATACGCTATGCACTCAATGCCTTTCCCAGGACTCCAGAATGGACCTCAATAATCGACGCCTAGTACATCTCAAAGGACCTGGAGGTAAATACCCTAGAGGAACTTTTTTTCACTTTAGAATTACATGAAACCAGATGTGCAGGGACAACAAAAGAATTAAGTCAGATTATGATGCTAAATGCAACCAAGAAGGATGAACCTGAGTCAGACACAGAAGAATATCAAGAAGCTTATATGGTAAGGAATTTCAGAAAATTTTTTAGATCTAATAAATTTAAAGAAATGTAGAATAAAAAAAATCCAAGAAATAGAAAAAGGGTTCAATGCTACCAGTGTCAAAAGGAAGGACACTTAAAAGAGGACTGCCTGGAACTCAAAAAGGATGAAGTCAAGATACCCAAGAAGTACAAGACTCTAAAAGCTACTTGGGACGACAACTCATCATCTGAGTTCGAAATATAAGAATATGTCGGTCTAGCACTGATGGCGAACCATGAAGAGCAAAGCACATCAGAAGCCAACATCGATGAAGGGGGAATGACTTCAAATGAATGCAGCAAAGCAGGGGGAGAGTCAGGCTTCAAGTCTGATATGGTAAGTAAGGTATGCCTCTTGCCTCCTGATCAACTTTATTATGGTATTAAGTCTATGGAAAAATCTATGTACAAATTAAAAAGTAAAAATAATAAATTTAAAAAAAATAAAAAAATAAGGAATAAAAAGAATTTTAACAAAATCATGTTTGATAGAAGATTTTGATAAAGACTTGAAAATGATAAATTAAAAGAATAAATAGAAAACTTAAAAAATTTTATTTATTTAAATATTTCTGCTTTTAGAAACTATAGAGGATTAAACTGGTACTATAGGTTTCACAAAAGTCATATCAGAAAATATCAAAAGCTTATATACCTAGAAAATATCTGATTAACCCTGTAGGAAGGAACCTATATTGGGTTCCAAAAACTTGTTTAAATTAAAAATGAAATTAGACTTAGGGCTTTCAAGTAGAAAATTGAATATTTGAATTCATTAAAAGACTTTGTCTAGAAGTGGTTGATGATTCAATAACCAAGAAGGCCTAGTGTCTCGCCACAGCCTAGAAGCTAATTTCTAAATTAAATATTTAATTGACAAACTGATAAACATAAAAATTAATTGTCTTCAATATTTGTTAAAGGTTAAACATTTGTTAAAATTTATTCTAAAAATTAAAAAAATATATATATTTACTTCACTTAGAATATCTTTTTTAGATTTTTTTAGCAGACTTTATTTAAATTATTTTGTTAAATTTTTTTAATCCATTGCACAAAAATTTTATTTTTTAACTTAGAAGTTTTTCTTGAAAATTTTCTCACTTAGAATTTTTTTTAACACTTAAAAACTTTCTAATTTATTACAAATTTTTTAAATTAACCTTAGACTTATTATGGAACCCCATTTTTTATGTGATCAAAAGGGGAGAAGGATATTAAGTTTAGGGGGAGGTATAATCCAATTTTTAAACTGAATAATCTAATTTTTAAACTGAAAAATATTTTTGCACTTATTTGCAAAATTAATTGTCTTTACATTACATTTTTTTGCATTTGTTTATCCTAGCTTAACTTGGGTTGGTCACATCAAAAAAGGGGAGATTGTTGAAACCCCAAGGTTATTTTGATGTAATCAAATAAGTTAAGTTAGGTCCTATTTGGCTTAATCCTTGTGTCTAAGTGTGCAGGAACTTAGGAGCACAGGAAGTCGATCGGAAGACACGACTAGTGAGAAGGACGGCACGGGGAGAGAGCCGACGGGCTCGGTGCGTCCGAGGGACGAGGTGCCGCGGAAGAGTACACCGGTGGATGAGAAGAACGTACGTGACGTTCGAGGGACAAGAAATCGGGGAGGAAGGTTGCTCGAGGAGAATGCCAGAACTTGGATTTGGGTGAGCCCTATTCTGGATGGTCGAGATCACCCAAGCTAGTGGAGCTAGAGCGGAAGACCGGACTGAGACGAACACAACCGGAGTAGAGGAACCGAACCGCAAAAAGTCAATCCTATTGACTTTTGTGGTCCAGGCGCCCAGAACCTAAATCTTATCAACGATGACATGGATATTGACTGACGCGTCGGGGATAGAATTTTATCCCACTCCAAGCGCCCAGAACCCTTCCAGGTGCCCGGAACAGTGTTATAAATATAACGCTAATTTCAATAATTTAAACAACAACTTGTAATTCCATTTCTTCTGTTTTACTTTTGATTGTGAGTTGTGAACGTTGTAAGAGGCTACTCTGTCCGAAGGAGATTTTCAGAAAAGTGTGCTTCATTCTTCTTGGATTAGCAATCTTCTGATTGTAAATCAAGTAATTCTTCTTATGTCTATTTCCTTTTTTATTAGTCTCTTTATTTTTAATTACAAGTGTTCTTATTCAAGCTATAAGTCGAGAAAGGGTTGATTTGTTTTTGTAGGGTAATTCACCCCTCCCCTCTTGCCGACCTCCGAAGGGACCAACAGGGTTGACCGACGATGACTTAAACCGGACCAGGAAGTCGCATGCCCAGCCTAGAAATATATACTGTCGGATGCATCAAGGAAAAAGCTGAGGGGTCTGAGATCAGTTTCGGCTCTCGAGACCAAGAGGGAGTGGAGATCCCTCATGACGCCGCCCTGATCATCGAAACAGTAATAGCTAATTATAATATTCACCAGACCTTTATTGATACAGGAAGTTCGGTGAATATTATATTCAAGAAGGCATTCGACCAGTAGCAAATTAACCATAGCGAGTTGCAGCCAATGATGACCCCACTCTATGGGTTCACAGTCAATAAAGTATTGTCGATTATCCAGATTTGGCTGGCAATATCGCTCGAAGAGGAACCACTCAAGAGGACAAGGACCACAAACTTCATTGTGGTGGGCACATCGTCCGCCTACAATGTTATATTGGGTCGAGTTGCCCTTAACGAGTTCCTAGCAATGATGTCCACTTTCTGCCAGAAGATCAAGTTTGCCATGGACAATAAGGTGGGCGAAGTAAAAGGTGATCAGCTGGCTACTCGACGATGTTACATCGAGATTGTCAAGTCTGAAGCAAGAGCCGCGCGGAAAGCCCCTCGCTTGGAAGTGAACACCATCAGGGAAGAACCTCCCGCACTGATTTATGAGGAAAATGAGGAAGACCATATTCATCCCAGCTAATCAGAGGCTGCCACCTTCATTGTTGCCGACCTGATAGAGGAGAAGAAGGCAGAGCTGGTCACCTTCCTTTAACGAAATCATGACGTGTTTGCCTAGTCGACCCATGAGCTCCTGGGCATCTCACCAAGTGTAGCTTAGCACGAGCTTCACGTCTGATCGAATGCTCAACCTGTGAAATAGAAGAAGAGGGACTTCAGTGCAAAGCAGAACTAGATCATCGGGGCGAATATAGAAAAATTGCTTGATGTCGATCACATCCGCGAGATTCAGTTTCCCAGTTAGCTCTAATGGCGTACTAGTCTCTAAGTTGGGCAACAAATGATGAGTTTGCATCGACTTTCATAATCTGAACAAGACTTGCCAGAAGGACCTCTATCCCCTACCCAGGATAGACCAGATGGTGTACTCCACAGCGGGTTACGAGTTGATCTGCATACTCGACACATATCAAGCTTACCACTAAGAAAAGGTCAGCTTCATCACTGTCGACGGAACTTATTGTTACAATGTCATGTCATTCAGACTGAGAATGCTGACGCTACTTATCATAGGCTGATAAAGAAGGTGTTTCGTTAGCATATCGTCCGTAACATGGAGGTATATGTTGATGACATACTGATAAAGTCCCTCCGAGCTACTGATCTTTGTGTAGATATCGAAGAAACATGCTGAACTTTAAGGACGTATGAGATAAAGCTGAACCCGAACAAGTGCATGTTCAGAGCAAGAAGCAGTCGCTTCCTCAGATACATCATCACTGAATGGGGGATCGAGGTGAATCCGAGCAAGGTGAAGGCACTAAGAGACATGCCCTCGCCCCACAACTTGAAGGGGACCCAACGGTTGATCAGACAGATCACTGCGCTATCAAGGTTCATCTTCAAGTCATCTGATCGGAGTCATCCGTTCTTCAAGATATTGCGTCAAGCGACTATCTTCCAGTGGGACATGGAATGCGACAAGGCACTGGAAGAGCTTCAAGGGTACCTTAACTCCCTGCTTGTATTGACCAAACCCATCGCTGGCAAGCTGCTTTTGATTTACTTGTCATCTACTGAATATGCGATTGGCTCAATGTTGGTGCGCCACAATGGCTCAAAGCAACTACTTGTATATTTTCTGAGTCATATATTGAAAGGTGCAGAGTCCTGCTACACTTGTCTCGAAAAATTGGCATACACGCTAGTACTCACTGTTCGGAGACTTCGTATGTACTTCCTTTCACATTCAATCGTCGTGATGACCAATAGTGTCTTGGAAAGAGTCCTTCTTAACTCAAAGGCATCCGAATAACTGATCAAATAGACAACCAAGCTGAGCAAATTTGACATAAAACATTAACCCCGAGCGGTGATCAAGGCTCAAGCCTTAGCTGATTTTGTCACTGAGGTCCAAAACGCTGAGTTGGACGCGACTTGGAAAGTATACGTAAACGGATCGCCCACTTGGTAAGGTAGCGGGATTGACATTCTCTTGATTTCGCCATGAGAGGACAGGATGAAACCATCCGTGCAGCTAGACTATTGGGCTATCAATAATAAAGCCGAGTACGAGGCCTTAGTAGCCGGCTTGCAGGCGACTCGGCATGTTGGAGCAACAAAGGTCATCATCCACTCGGATTCTGAGCTGGCCGCTCAACAGCTATTGGGGGCATTCGAAATAGGCAACTTCCGACTCAGGCCATATGCAGAAGCTTTCGAGAAGTTGAAGGAAAACTTCCAAGAAGTTGTTATACAGAAGATCGCCCACTCGGACAACCATATCGCGGATGAGTTGGCTAAGTTAGTCAATTCATTGTCACGGATCACGATAGTGCAGCCGATTAAGCAAGTCTCCCTGGTGGTGCACATCGACAGGATCGATGGAATAAACTTCCTGAGCGACTAGAGAAGCCCGTTGATAGAGTTCTTCCAATCGGGTAGCAGAAGTAATGAAAGAGCCGAGGAGTCAAGGGAAGGTCGTACAGGCGGAAGAGAATTACCACCCTGTACAGCAACCTAAAGGAGTTTGACACTAATTGGTGTAGGAAAATTAGAAATATTTACATACGGTGGAAAAAAAAGGATGAACTGGAAACCAAAGGCTTGCATTGAACTGGTCCTTAAAAAAAAGTTAAAAAGTCGACTGACGATTCGCGTGGCCGGTCGTAAGTGGAAGGAAAGAACTTGATAAGAAGAGGGAAATTGGTGTTTGGATTTTAGCTTTTCTTTGTTGTCCCCGTCAAATTTGGACTGAGTGGAAGTATACCAGAGTCCAGGGATGGGCACCGGAGGCTGGGAGGAACTAGCCATCGAAAGCGAGGAAATCGGGAAGAAGCAACAAACAGATTTGACGAAGGAAAAGAAGAAGGAGCTTACTGAGAATGGTCACTAGAGAAGAAGAGACAGACGCCGGTCGAAGACGAAAATGTCGGGAATGAAGACGATGGCAAAGCGAAGTAATGTTTATAAACCTCGTCGCAATTGCCTTGAGTCGTTCGATCAAGAGTTGTGAAAAACTAGGAGAAGATCCAGCCGTAGAATTTGAAAAGGCGTCTGTCACATCACCATCGATTATCCTCCTGTCACATCGAGCATGCAGCAGTAGAAAGTGAGACACGTGCCGGCAGGTTATAGTAGGGCATTAATGAGGCTTAATTAAAAGGCATGGGTGGCGTGCTCGGCCATAATGATAAGAGATTTACACGATCTTCTAGAAATTGAGATACTGTCAGCCCATGTTGTTGGGCACCCAGCTAAGAAAGTCTAGAGAAAAGGAAAAATTTGCTAAGTATGGACGTCAACCGTCCCGATCGGCACAGATATTCAATTATGGTATAGCCGAACAGCCGATCCAACACCAAACTTATGAGGTAGCATCCGAGTGGCAGCTACACATTCCCAACAAAGGAATGGTCGATCGACCCTCTGACTAGTTACCAGGCCATGGATAGCGTCCGATCTGAGGAGGTCACCCGATACATTACTTGTCCAGTCAGTCGGACTTGCTGCCTCCTTCGATTAGACTTAAGGAGAAGACTTGTGATGCGGTGATAAAGGTGCCCACCAAGTGCGGGTCAAAGTCAAAGGGGTCAACGCTAGATGACCAATAGGACCTGCTAAAAGGTAGCCGAATGGAGCCCTACATTAAGGGACGACCGGACATAAGTTGCCTGACTGGCAAAGGGTGCATGTAGATGATTGGATTACTATTCCGGTTAGGCAAGAACATACTATTTAGACTCGTCGTCGCAAGATAGAGCAGTCGAGCAGAGGAATACTCAGTTGAGCAGAGGAGTACTCGGCCGAGCGGTTATCCCTCTCGGTCGATCGGCGAGAACGTTAACATGTATTTGGATATACTTTTGAGAAATGGCGTCGTCAACACGTGACATGGTCTACAGGTGGATCGTACGACGGACAAATCGAAGGGTGTGCCCATGACCAATTAGAGAATGTGTCCATGACCAAGTGTCCAGGATCAATTGGAGAACGTGTCAGCAACCAATGGGAGAACGTGCTCATGCCTCAAAAAGCATGTGTGTCGCCCACCAGGGCATTATATTAAGGGGTGTTCGTACACCGGCACAGGTACGCATTATTGACGTTTTATGCTTGTACTATTGTTGTTCCATCTTCTTCTTCATGCTGGTAATTGACTTGAGCATTGGAAGGTCAACGTCGGTGACCCCTTCCCTGCCTCGGTACTGACGTTTCTTATGTTGCAGAGTGGAGCGGAGTCTACATTTAGTCAATGCGGTAGCCACATCCCCAGCTTGACATCCCCCTGATTTTTTGACAGGATCAATTCTGATTCAAGCCTTTTCTCATTTTTTTTTTTAAGGTAATCGGATGGAATTTGGAAGAGGAGGGAGCTACTGGGAATAATCAATAAATTTGTGGGCTGAATAATAAAATAAAATAAAAATGACATGCAAAAATTTGGTGGGGCTGGAGCCCACCCTTGGCTATACATATGTGCATGTGTCACATTGCTGGACTCCGTCGTTCCACACCTCCAACATGATGCGACTAGATTCTGTACATGTGGCCATGGCAGGGGAATCCCATCATGCGTTGCAGTTGCATGGATGGAGTAACATTGTCGTCTTTGTAGTGTCATAGTCGAGCTGGTAATTTTACAACTAAACAACATGATTAAAAATGGAGATAGATTAATTAAGTGGAGCGGCGATTAACTTGCGGATTAAGGCAATGCATGATTTCTATGTGTCTAATTAATCAAGTAATTAGTTGGCCAATTAGCAAAGCATGCATCCCAATCTTGCAAAATGAGGCTAATGGGGTATGCACTACACATATGTTTACGTCGCTAATGTGTTTTTCTCCTACTTAATTAATCTACTTCGTTGTAAATTGACTTTCATTATAAGCTGCCTTTTGTTGAGGAAATTCTTCCAATAACATTGAAATTGATCAATACTTTAATTTGCAAACACAACGAATGAAATAAATCGGCAAATTTCTTCTTCCATATCTACCATAATTTGCCACAAAAACCTTTCTTTCTCCCGATTTCTCAAACCATAATCAACGCCGTCAAAATGCAAAATACAGTTTTAAAATATTTTTCATGACATAATAGTTGAACAGCAGGAAAATGGAAGACATGAACATCAACAAACAAGGAAAAAGAGTATGATGAAATGCATAAGTCGTTCACCTTACAAGCTTTTGATTCTTCTCTTGGAATCTGCTCTAGCTCATCCAAAGATAAATGTGTATAGTTAGTCTGATGATACTCGTTACTTAGTATGTCTCTCGTGTTGGAGCAATCTGTATATCCTAGGTTTTGATATTAGGGCAAAGATTTAAGTTTAGTTTATTGTTGTATTTGATATGCATTGTGAGTGTGCAGGATATAGATACAACAAGGAAAGTCCAAGGGTGATCTTGGTAGAGGAAAGTCTAAGGATGAGTCTTGGCGGTGTAAGTCCAAGCATATAGTCTTGGCAACGTAAGTCGAAGTGTGACTTGACAATGGATGAAATCTCAGAGGCACGACCTCTTGCAAAGGAAGACCCCGACAACAATGACAAGGCCGATGGAAGCTCCAGAAGGCAAGACGTGAAGGATGGGGAGGCATCCGAGGGGCGCAAGGTTGATGGAGGAGGCTAGAAGGCTAGGTTTAGGTTGGTCCAGCGAGGATGAGTACTGAGTGAATGTACTCGGGGGTTAAATTCTAGGATTAGGGGGTACTGTAGCAGAACTATAGCGTTAATATAGCAGTATTGTAGCAGTATTGTAACGTTACTATAGCAGTCGACTGGTGTTTTCATCAGTCGACTGGCGCGGTCGACCGGGCAGTCGACTGGGCTGGGCAGTCGACCGGGCAGTCGACTGGGCGCAAACAGAATGCTTCTGTTCATTCGGTTAGTGTGGAGCAATTGACTGATGGAAGTATCAATCGACTAGTATATAGCCATTGGGTTGTAACGGTCAAATTTCCTTAGAGGGCAGTCGACTGATGGTTTTAGCAGTCGACTGGTAGACAGTGTTTTCCAACTTGTGACCTATATAACGAAGCATGGGAAGCTTGGTTAAAGTTGACGAAAATAGAGGTGGTTAACCCCTATTAGAGTCTCCAAGGTCTTCTTGAGTGATCAAGTGCTTGTGCGAGTTTGTGGCGAGGTTTCTCCACCCACAAGGAGCTACTCGAGCTAGTCGGAGATTTTCCGAGGAGTCATCCACCGACGGATCGGGATCGTCCACCTTACGGACAACCATGGAGTAGGAGCTTTATCTCCGACCCACGTTAAATCAATGTGTTAGGTTTGCTTTCTCTTGTTAGTATTTGTTTTTGTATTCCTCTATACATACTAACCAGCGTAGGAAGCGACGAGTTGGGTGAGTCGCTATTCACCACCTCTAGCGGTGTAACGACCACCCTTCTTATTACTACTACTCTCTAAGGATGACCGTTACTTAACTACTAACTCTACTTAACCGGTATGATTAAAAATCACATGGAAACCCTACCGAAAAATTTCGACAGAGTCTCCCCTATACCGGTGACCATAAACCAAGATACAAGCATAGTATACATCAGCCACAAGCGGCTGGAACATTTATCAAACAACCACGCAGTTAAATAAGTATCAAACACACAAATATCTACTTACTAAACTGAACTCATCCTACATGCAATCTAAACAGAATAATCTCAAATGACATGAACTTAAAATACAACTCAAATATTTACAATAACTAAAATGCGGAAACTAAAATTAAAACTTCTTTCCTAGTCCCAAGGCTTCCATAGTCCTGGCATCACACATCCTTCGAACACCTCCTTGTCGCCTTCCTTTCTATATCTTTTCCTTTCCTGTATCTGTAGTAAGAGGAAGTGCAATCTATAAGCAAAATTTACTTAGTAAGCGCTATCTAACTCACAAAAACTCGATATGCATGTGAATATACTGAAAACTAAAACGGAATGCTCAACAGAAAAACTACTCATGCTCATCTACTAGTAAATAAACAAACATACTGAAGTGTTAAACATGTAAAGCTACACATGTTCTTCTAAGAACAGTAAGTTAATCTAAATAACAGGCTAGCATAAAAGGAAACTAAACCTGCTGATTTTAAGACAAAGTGAAACTTAATTCATTTGTTCTAAACTTATTCTTTTATACCTTTATACTTATGTGAAACCCATTTTGTTTGTTCAAAAACTTATACTTATAATACTTCAAAATAATAATCAACTTTCTTCTTGGGCCCGGCAACTGTACTTGCTATGCGCGCATCCCTAACTAAACCCGAGATAGCTGGTCCCGAATCTAGTAGGATTTACTAGGTTATTTAAACCTAGGGACCGACTATGGGAGCCCAGCCCAAGGACTACTGAGAGTCCTGCATACTAGGTTATCTAAACCTAGAGACGACTATGGGAGCCCAACCCAAGGACAACTGAGAGTCCAGTACAGTGCCACTGATAAAAGTAAAATACTTGTTATCTTTTAATACTTCTAATATATAATGCCTTGGCATTTTAATAAGCACCT
The DNA here is from genome assembly GCF_018446385.1 of Zingiber officinale. Lineage (NCBI taxonomy): Eukaryota > Viridiplantae > Streptophyta > Magnoliopsida > Zingiberales > Zingiberaceae > Zingiber > Zingiber officinale. Next base: position 37,409,717 of record NC_056000.1, on the reverse strand, counting down.
TGTGTGCCAAAATCCCTAAAGTCTTGACTTTGGGACCTACTTAAGGCCTTGGCCTTTTTCTTTCTTTTCTTTATCTATCTTGTACTTGTTAATATTTTTAAAAGAATTTAATAGAACTCTTATTTTTCCACTAGAACACATGGTTGTTCATGCTTGTTAAAAATAGCAAATGAAAACTAGAGAATCTGCATTTCATACAAGCTTAAACTAAATCTAAAACTTGTGGGAATTAAAACCTTAAATCTTACTACAACTGAGATAGAAGAAAGAGAGCAAAGAATGCATGCTACTCAATAATCTCTAGCTATTCCAATGCTCTATAATGAAATCCAAAGCAAGGAAAACAAAATACACTAGCTATACGGAAAATCCAAAGCATGGAAACAAAGCACACTAGCTGTACGGAAAATCCAAAGCATGGAAACAAATCTGACTTATTCAAGTATGCTACAACAAAATTAAATAAAGGAAACCACATCTGAATTCCTTAAGCTTGCTACGTCATAATTAGAACAAGGAAAGCAAATCTAAAATTTTTAAGCATGCTACGCCACATGAATAAAAATCTACTACTCAACTGCAGGGCTGTTCCAAATCTACTGTTTCTGAACAATTTTGAACGATAGATGAAGACTTCTCAAAATTGTCCCCATCTCTTTACAGTAGGGTACATTAAATCCATTAGACTCCAAATTAAATGCATTCTGCTACTATAGATGCCATCTCTTCTAAAATCTATACAAATTTCGGATTTAGGAACTCCCTCTCCATGAAGTATGAATCTAACAAGTAGTAAGGTAACTAAATCTGCTCGAACCATAAGCAAAGACTAAAACCAAAAGAAATCTATTCCAAAATCTCTACAAGCTGAAATGCTAAACTACATGCTCATCCGATCAATTTGTTCAACTCTAAACAAATCTGAAATTGAGATTCACGGCAGAAAGCTTAAGCAATAAATCTTACAGCTTAAATCTGAATTCTGTAAAACTCAAACTGTGTACTAACCCTTTACAACCTATTCCTTACAGCATGTTTCAAAATAAACATCAAGAAGATACAAGGATTTAAATCCTCAATTCGCGGCAGCAACTTAAGGAAGCAAACATGCTGCAAAAATCAGAAAGAAAAGGCTAACGGGAAATCCAAAACTACTCTTCTGCAGGTGAGTAAGCAACTTACCTTGGGTTTCTTGGACTTACAACCGAGAAGGAGGCTTCTAGGGCTTCCGGCGAACTCGATATTCCGGTAACTCCTCTGTCCACGCGCTCTCCTCGCCGAGGGAAGCTCGGATCTATGAAGAACCCACGGAGCCTTGCCTTGGCCGACCGCCGGAGTCGAGCCCTAGCTCCGTCGGCTTCGTCTTCGCTCGAGCCGAAATGCCGTCGCGCGCAGAAGGGAGGAGGAGAGGGGAAAGGTTAGGTCACGGGAGAGGAAAATAACCCCTTCTTATAACCTAGGTATTTTCTAATTCAGTTATGGCTTAAGACCAATTCATTGTAAATTTGTTTACGAAACATCCGCAGCACACTTGGTTAGCCATGGCTTGGCTCGTGATTGGAGTCACGAGTTCGAATCCTGCCGAACACCCTTTTTTTCCTCTTCTAATTGTTTTCTGTTACCAACTATTCTTTAAATGCTATTTGTTCCATATATGATTAACAAAACGTTTCCAGACCAGTTGGTTGGCTAAGTCCAGATTCGGGTCCGGGGTCTTGGGTTCAAAACCCGGCTTCAACAAATTTTTATTTTTTTATTTTTTTGAAACTTCTTCCTCTTGGTAAAAATATCAAACGACCTCCAAAAATTACATAAAAATACTCTAAAAATTTCTAAAACTCTCTAGAATATTTCTATAGTATTTCTAAATATTTTTAAGAATGTTTAAAACTCCTAATAGGAAAAATTGGGTCATTACAAGCGGACGTCAAGGTCCCAACAAATTGTATTAGAGCGAGGTTAGCTCTTGTTGGACTAATCGGCAAGAGAGCAGCTAGAGGAAGAAGATGGAATCAGAGGGACCTCTCGGATGGGACATTCGAATCTCACCTCCATACAAGCGCGAGGACTTCGACTATTGGAGGAAGCACATGGAGATGTGGTTCCAAATGAATTGAAACCAATGGATTGCGTTGGACGAACCGCTTAAAGCTCCAACGGACAAGAAGGGAAAACATCTCTGACCTCAATATTGGACCGAGGAGCAAAGGGAGCAATTGGAGACAGACAAGGAGGTAACCAGAATTTTAATTAATTTATTACCTCCTAATGCGATATTGAATGTAGGTGAATACGAGAACGTAAGTGACCTTTGGAAAAAAGTAATTGCGCTTCATGAGAGTCCTACACAAATCCAAGAAGAGGAGGAGCCTAAGGAGAATGACTCATTGGTCCAAGAGGAGAAGGATCAATCGAATGTTGACACATGTTCAATATCCAAGGAGGAGAATGAAGATGAGGAGGTATCATACACATCTTCAAGGGAGGAAGAAGTGGAATCATCCACATCTTCAAGTGAAGAGGAAGAAGAGCAATTCAAGGAAGAGGAGATCTTGAAAAATCAACCCTCCACTTCAACTACCAAGAAAAGCAAAAAGGACCACATCAAATGCTTTGAGTATGGTAAGATGGGGCACTACAAGAATAGGTGTCCTTCGCTTAAGAAGGTAAAGGAGGTAAATCCTAAACTCACTAAAGTTGATTTAACCAATGTGAGTTGTAGGAAGGAGAAGAAGCACATTAGGTGTTTCATGTGTGGTGAGTGGGGGCACTGCCACATAAAGTGTCTAAGGAGAGGAGAGCTCAAGAAATTGGCGCACTTAAAAAAGTAGGAGAAGAAGAGAGCTCCAAGGGTAAGGGAGATAAACCCTAATTTGAATTCAAATTCAAATTTAAATTCTTCCATGCACGTTAGGAATAATTTTCATTATTTTCCTAAGCATAATCATGGATTTAAATATAATGATAGGAATAGGGTTAATGTAAGAGATAACCTTAGGAGACCTATTCATGCTAAATCTAGTAAGAGTAGACCTAATAAGACCCAAACCACTTTGTCAAAGGGAAGGAAAGTAGGTGAAAACCTAAGCATTGATCCCAAGAAAGGGAGACACATGCCTAGGAAGGTGGGTAGGTCTAGGGATGTCCAAGGTGGACATGTTGACAATAGGGTTCGAACCCTAGAGTTGGAAAATCAAGCCTTGAAGGCAAAGCTTAAGGAAATGGAGAAAGTCCTAGAGAGGTTCATTATTGGACCTAAAGGACTTGACATGTATTTAGGTGGTCAAAGACCCAAAAATATCAAATTAGGTCCCTCCAAGACCAAAAAGAGGTCAAGTGCTAAGGTAGCACATGACATTGGTAAGGGAGGTGTGACTAAGGACAATGGAGAGTCATCCAAGGCCAATAAGAAGGAATATGTTAGGGTGACATATAATTATGGCAAGGATGAGGTGTTCAAGGTGAAGGACAAGAAGAAACTAATCGAAGACAAGGTGTCTAAGGTTAAGAATGTGAGTTTTGTAGGCTAAGTGTCACCCGAGGTGCACCGAAGTTGCCTAGCCATAGTAAATGAGTCACCAAGGGAGGTGACTAAGGTTAAGAAGAGCCTTTGAGACCCATGGTAGATGGGTTATCAAATGTGCCAAGTGGTTAAGAGACGGACTTGAGTCTCTAACCTAGTAGGTTGGCACAATTAGGATGGTATCATGCATGAAAATATGACATTAGGGTCATATTGCATGAAAATTAGTTTTTGATGTATATATTCCATATAAACCTATGCTAGGGAAGTATTGTGGTTTAGTATGGACAGATACATCAAGAGGAAGCCAAAACTAGGACTTTAGATCAAGGTTCAATTGAACTATTTAGATAGTTTTAAATTTTATGTCATTGTTGGGATCTGTGATAAATATATTTTTATATATATTTTTCCCAACTAGACAAAGATAAAATAGACCTCTCCACAAAATTTGAGATTTTTTTTGGAAGTCTATGGAATTTTTGGCGCATTTCTGAAGTTGGTCAGAAAATATTGATTTTTGTAGAAATAGCGTACTAGTCGACTGGTACAATTACCAGTCGACTGGTAATAGTAATTTTTAGCACAAAATTTCTCTGTAAGCTTATTTTGATGATGACAGCCGACCGGGACTTATTGCAGTAGACTGATATGGTCTGAAAATGTTTTTCAGCATTAGAAAATGACCAAAAGAGTGGTGAACATGTATGTAATCTTATGGGGATTAATACATGATGTTTATGGTCATTAGAGGTCAAAGAGTCCAATAATTGGAATATTATTGGAGCTATTTTTTATGTATGGCAAAGAGGGGGAAGTTTAGATTTAAGTGGGAAACCTACATACCTTTGCAAGAAATCCTAACTCAAGGGGGAGCTTAGGTGAATGGGGAGTGATTGCTGATTTATTTGTAAAGGGGAAGAAGTTGGCTTTTTGCGGGAGAGCTTAGATGAAGGGAGAGCCTAGAATTAGGTTCCATGATTTATGCATGTGTAGATTGCATATTTATTTACATATGTATTGCTATATTATTTCCCTAACTTAAACAGATTGTTAAACATCAAAAAGGGGGAGATTGTTGGAGCAATTTGGGTACCCCAGGTTTTAATGTTTGGGCAAAGGTTTAAGTTAGATTTATTGTTGCATTTGATATGCATTGTGAGTGTGCAGCATACAGGTACAACAAGGAAAGTTCAAAGGTGATCTTGGCAGAGGAAAGTCCAAGGATAGTCTTGGCGGTGTAAGTCCAAACATGTAGTCTTGGCAAAGTAAGTCTAAGTGTGACTTGACAATGGATGAAGTCCCGGAAGCGTGACCTCTTGGCAAAGGAAGACCCGACAACAATGACAAGGCCGATGGAAGCTCCAGAAGGCAAGACGTGAAGGATGGGGAGGCATCCGAGGGGCGCAAGGCTGATGGAGGAGGCTAAAAGACTAGGTATAGGTTGCTCCGGCGAGGATGAGTGCTGAGTGAATGTACTCGGGGGTTAAATCCTAGGATTATGGTTAACTGTAGCAGTACTGTAGTAGTACCGTAACGTTACTGTAGTAGTCGGTTGGTGTTTTCATCAGTCGACTGGTGCGGTCGACCAGGCAGTCGACTGGGCGCGAACAGAATGCTTTTGTTCGTTCGGTTAGTGTGGAACAGTCGATTGATGAAAGTATCAGTCGACTGGTATATAGCCGTTGGATTGTAACGGTCGAATCTCCACAGAGGCAATCGACTGATAGTTTTAGCAGTCGACTGATAGGCGGGGTTTTCCAACTTATGGCCTATATAACCAAGCATTGGAAGTTTTGTTAAGGTTGACGAAAATAGAGGTGGTTAACCCCTATTAGAGTCTCCAAGATCTTCTTGAGTGATCAAGAGCTTGTGCGAGTTTGTGGCTAGGTTTCTCCACCCACAAGGAGCTACTTGAGCTAGTCAGAGGTTTTCCGGGGAGTCATCCACCGATAGATCAGGATCTTCCACCTTACGGATAGTCGTGGAGTAGGAGCTTTATCTCCAAACCACGTTAAATCAACATGTTAGGTTTGCTTTCTCTTGTTAGTATTTATTTTTGTATTCCGTTGTGCATACTAACCAGAGTAGGAAGCGACGAGTTGGGTCAGTCGCTATTCACCTCCCTCTAGCGGACGTCAAGGTCCCAACACCCCGCCCCCCCCCTCCCATTTAAAATTTTGGATCCGTCTCCAGCCACGGATGTCACTACTGTTGACCCCAAGCTCTGTTGTTGATAGCAGACCTCGAGCGACCATAGATGCCACTCACAACCATTGGCAACGGTGGTGCACATGGGTGACAAGTGACGGTTGCGAACTGAACCTTCATGTTTTTCCCCTTGTTTCTTTGTTTTTTTCTCCATCCTTTCCACTATCAAGTAATTCATCATCCTTATCGAAATTTGACTTCTCTAGATCCCCTTCTTCCTTACTCCCAAGTCTATGCATACCTAGACATTTTATTGGCCAAAGGGGGATCAATTAGGTACTAACCCCTCTTCTAAAAAATAAATTAAGGGGGAGGGGAGGGTGCGATGGAGTCAACTAGGTACTAAACCTTTTGTTCCCATCAATTGATGCTTGACTTTTGAGTGTGATTACAACCAGTTTAACTTTTACATGATTACACACTTTCTGATAATAAAAAATTTTCTTCACTTCGTTAATTTAATCAATAAAATTCTCTGCTTGTAACGTCCCAGAAAACTGAGACAGATCAACTCGAAAACCAAAGTCTACATGATGCTCCTCTCAATCATAGTGTTCCCAGAACTGAGCATGATTATGATATAGATTTTTGAAAGCGAAACTAGAATCATGATAAAAGATCTCACGATCTTCAAAATCCCACGCCATCAGACGTTGGGTTAATTTTGTGATCTATCTCTGTAAATCCTCAATTCTCATGCTACGATCACGACATAGAACTTCCTCATTCGGAACATGTATATTACAACCATGACTACGATGATCAACCATTGAAACTGATGAATTTTCTTGAAAGTAGATATTGAACTTCTGACGGATAGAATAACAATTATTCTATAACTGAAGTTAGAGAGAAATTGTAAAGAAAAATAAAACATGATAAATTTATAAACTAAGAGAAACCATTGCCTGACCATTTTTTCTTTTTACTAGTGATCGTGCACACGCGTCGCGTGTATAATATAATACATTGAAATCACATTGACCCTTTATAATGAAATTATATTAATTAAAATATTTTAGCATTAGAATACTAAAGTAGAGTCATTAATAGAGTCATTAGGGTAAAATACCTGACTTTTGAAAATCTGAATTATTTGGGTCTTTGAAAATCCGAATTGTTTGGATTTTAGAGTGTCACCCTTACGTTCATAATCAAGAATTAATTATTTGGATAAAATACGTCAAACTCATGGAATAGTGCAATAATGCAAGGGTGACCATAGAGAATCCCATCAACAAACTACTGTAACAAGCTTTCCTATGAAAAAATTAATTTAATTTAATATTATATTTATTTTAGTAAAAAAATAAGAAAAATATATTTTTTAATATTGTCGGCCTAAAATATTTATAGAAACTTCTTTGATTATAGTGTTATCAATTTTAAGATGTGGGACTAAAGATAACTATATTTTTTTTATATAAAATAACCAGAGAAAATTAATAATGAAAAAAATTCATAATAATATGCCGCAGCTGAGTCTCGAACTCTAGATCACTGATTGTTTCGCTTGTGGAATTATTAATAAATCTTGAAATTAATTTTAGTGTGAATAGAAAAAATGATATTAACGTAAATTCATTTTAGGTTTCATCAAAGTTAGTTAGTAAAGGGGGGGGGGGATTTTTAATAAAATAGTAAGATTAATAACAAAGCTAATTTCCGAACAACTAACTAAATGTTTAAATACATACCTGAACCCTAAAAAATAGGAATACCCTAAATTCTAAACAAAAACCTAAAAATTACTATAAAAACTAATTTATTAAAAATAATAAAAATAAAATTTACCAGTGATCCTGTCTGAATGCGAGCTCAATAGACGCCGGGCACGTGACGCTCTCCAATCGCCCGCAAGAACCTTCGGCGCACCTGCACAGAGTCGAGCCGGGAAGGGTTTCCCGGCGACGACCCTCCGACGCTCAAGTCAAGCCAGGGAACAGATGAAGAAGGTGGCTGCAGGATGAAGACTGGCGTACCTCCGATGAAGAAATGAGAGGTCTTATATAGAGCACCCAAGGAACACCAGGCAACTACATCGGGAGGCCCGCATGCCCTGTGCCATGTTGCGGTATGGTCCTGTCAGGGGAGCATATCGCGGTATGGTCCTGTCAGGGGAGCATATCTAAGGCCACACTCCTACAGTTTAGGCCATCCCTTGATGGGACGGTTAAACCTTTCTCCTCGTGAATGCAAATAATACCTAGCCACGGAGCATGCGGGCTTCTTCCTCCTGAGCCGAGCGCTGACCTGCCCGGCTGAAGCCTTTCTCCCGACCGGACGCCTGTGCCGGCCTGGCTTAGAAGACCTCTAGTGCTTGAACACCTTTTCCCCTGTTTCCCTGTGGAACGGCCAGGCGGTCTAATCGCTCGGCCTCTGCCTTCTTTCCCTATGTCCCGGCCGAGCGGTCCATCCGCTCGGCCACTTAATTCCTTGCGTCGGAAACCCGAGCCCCTGGCCGGGTTATCTTTGGTTCCGCTCGGACCAGCCGGTCGGGTTAACCAGGCCGTTACTCGATCGGCTTACCTTTGGATTGATCCTGACCAAGGACCCTCCTTAAAGCGGGGCCCCCTCTTCTTAATACCGGATCACTTGCCTCCCCTTCAAGTCTAGTTGAAGGAGGCGCTTAAGTCTGACTGACTGGACTGTGTGTCCGAGCGGGTGCTTCTCGCCTTTTGTTTTAAAAGTATTCCACAGGCCGCTCGTCGTGTGCGCCGAATTCAGCCGTTCGGCACTCGCTCAGATGTGACTAATGCGGCCTGCCGTCGTTGCCGCCCGTCCGAATCCCCTCGGGAACGGCGGCAATCCATTCCCTTAAGGCTGCGCGTGCGTGGTATGGTGCACATTAAATGCGCCGAATCGCTCAACGCCACGCGTCGACTATTGCGTGGCGACGGCATTACTTATGATGGGACGCCATCGTTTGAAATGGACGGCCCGATGGCGTCCTTGTTTCTCGTGACCTGGATCGGATGGCGGAGGCCGACCTGCCTTGGCCGTATAAAGCCTCAGTCCCCCTCTGTCGCACGCTTGCTCGTGCTTTGTCCTTCTGCCTCTCCTGCTGCTGCGGCCTCCGGCGATCCAGTTCCTGTTTTTCGGCGGCTACCATCTCACCGGTGATCTTTTCTGCCCGTCTCCTTCTCAGTGAGCCTTCCTTCTTCGTTTACTAGGTCTTCCCTACTCATTTTGACTCTCTTTCGCTCCCATTCCTTCGATTTCTTGCTGTCCTTTTGTCTTTCCGAGATGGCGAGCTCTTCCGAACCTGCTACCAACGTTCACGGTCCATGGTATACGACCATGGAGAGTCAGTTTGATGAGGAGGACGCTCGGCGTCTTGTTTGGACGTACGGGATCCCGGACGACCATAAATTCGAGATATCCTCCCCGACCGGTCGTCCTCATGAACCGCCGCCCGGCACTATTTGCTTCTTCTGGGACCAGTTCCTGGGTGGCCTTAGGTTTCCCCCTCATCCCTTTATTTTATTAGTTTGCAACTACTTCCGTATTCCGCTCGGCCAGCTTGTGCCGAACTCCTTTAGGTTGCTGAGCGGGGTGATCATCCTCTTCAAACTAAACAATATTCCTCTGGACCCAGCAATCTTTCACTTCTTCTTTTATCCCAAACAGTCCGAGTTGGGTACTTTTATTTTTCAAACTAGAGTAGGTTTTGTTTTGTTCCAAGACATGCCGAGTTCCAACAAGCATTGGAAGGAGCACTTCTTCTATATGCGCCTTCCCGAGCGGCCTGCCTTCCGAACCCAATGCTAGACCGCCGTGCCGACTCAGCCGGAGCTCGGAAGATATAGGAGCAGCCCGGCGTTCCTCCATGCAGCCAGCCACTTATCCGGTCAGCGGTACAAGATTGACAAGTTGCTCCTCGAGGGCGTATTGTATATCTTCGGTCTTTCTCCCGTCCGAGCTAGCCTTCCCTGCAGGATGTGTAAGCACCTTTTTCACTCTTTTTACCTTTTTATCTAACTGATTTAATTTTTTCTCCTGCAGCCGAAGTTATGTGGCGCGCGAAGGCTACTGAGAGCCTAAAACTGAGGGCTGTGGAAATTGAAGCGGCCACTAAAAAAGAGCTTGCCGCGCGGGGCCTTATCCCAGCGTGCCCGACAGCCGAAGGAGAAGGGGGAGCGCAATCCGCTCCTGAGCTGGAGGTCACTCAGTCTGCCTCAGCGGAGGTAGAAGTAGACCCTGTCTCTTCGGCTCCGGCCGAGCTGAGTGTCCATCAGGCCGATGCCGCCACCCTAGATACTCGGCGGAAACGCCCAAGGGATTTTACCCCACGGCCCACTCAGAAGGGCAAAGCTACCGCGTCCGTGGAGGTCCTCTCCCCGGACAGAACCCCGGCGCAGGTCGGAACATCAACGGCTTTTGAAGTAGAGCCCACTGACTCTCCTCGGAGGACTCGCCGTCGCCTACGGCGCTTAGGGGAGATTTCCCCTATAGGCGAGTCCTCGGGCCAGGCTACCGCAACCGAGGAAGAGTTGGCCGACCGTCCGGCCCTCAAGATTACCCTCCGACTTCCCTCGGAGGAATACTTGTTGGCTGCTGACCGACCTTCGAGCCCTGTCCACGAGATAATTCTGACGGGTCCGCTAGCCAAGATCTTTGAGGATGCCCAGGTTCGGGCAGCTCTCATGACTCCGAAGCAGCTCGGGGACAGTAATATGCAACAGGCGACCGGGGTAAATTCCTTATTCTCCCTTAATAATACCACTTTGTATCTTAACTCCGTTATTTCTTATGCAGCGCTGGGCTGAGCAGATCGCTATCAGCCACCGGTTGGCTGAGCTAGAGGATCTCCTGGCGAAACTCCAAGCCACCGGAGGTCCTTCGGCCGAGAAGGAAAAGCAGGCTTTCGAGGCTGAGCAGAAGAAGGTCTCCGATCTGACTGCGGAGGTGGCTCGGCTCGAGAGCCAAATCAAGAAGCGCGAAGCGGACGCCAAACGCGCTACTGCCCGGAAGAAGCAAGCGATCGCTGATCTGGACAAGATGAAAATAGATGTCCGTGCGCTAGATCAGCGATCCAAGGATCTGGAGGCCCAGCTGAACGTCGAGCGGGAGGGCCGTTCGGCAGAACGCACAAAGGCTGAGGTGGACTTGAAGGCAGTCCGAGATTCCTTAACCGCTTCCCAGGCGGTACTCAAAAAATATAAGGAGGGAGAGCCGAGTCGCCTAGCAGCAGCGCGCCAAGAATACCTCCGCTCAGAGCGGTTCGGCGCAAAATTCGATGGCAACGTCTCCTCAACTTTCGCCGAGGCGGTCAAGGTCACCATGGCGTACTTGAAAAAGGGGGGCACCTTCCTGCAGACCTGAGCATTCCCCCTTCAGATCTGGCGGCTATGATTGACGATATCCCGGACGCCTTTTTTAATTTTGAGGACCCGGAGTGAGGCGAGTTCTTCCAAGTACTTTATGTATTTCATCCGCTCGGCGGATGTAAAATTTCTGTACATGTCGTTCGGCATAATTGTGTTTTTGTTTGCCCTTCATTGCCCTCTTCTGTCTGTTTGGTGCTTATTCGTATGGTCAGTTAAGCTCCACGTGTTTCCCACTAGACGACCGATCAGGTTAGTCAATTGACTCGTTTTCCTCGAAATCGTTTAGCGCTTGGCTATACTGTTTGCATTCAGTGAATGCGAAGTATTGGCAAACCGATGGCCGATCGGACTTAATCAATTTAGTACTTGTGGCATCCTTAGTTCCGTCCAGTAAGTTCACAGTCGCGGGTTCGACTCTCGATCTTTAACGACGGGGCTCGTCGGCACGGATATTTATAGCCGGTCGGCGCGACTCTCGATCTTTAACGACGGGGCTCGTCGGCACGGATATTTATAGCCGGTCGGCGCGGCTCTCGATCTTTAACGACGGGGCTCGTCGGCACGGATATTTATAGCCGATCGGTGCGGCTCTCGATCTTTAACGACGGGGCTAGTCGGCACGAATATTTATAGCCGGTCGGCGCGGCTCTCGATCTTTAACGACGGGGCTCGTCGGCCCGGATATTTATAGCCGGTCGGCGCGGCTCTCGATCTTTAACGACGGGGCTCGTCGGCCCGGATATTTATAGCCGGTCGGCGCGGCTCTCGATCTTTAACCACGGGCTCGTCGGCACGGATATTTATAGCCGGTCGGCGGCTCTCGATCTTTAACGACGGGCTCGTCGGCACGGATATTTATAGCGGTCGGCGGCTCTCGATCTTTAACGACGGAGCTCGTCGGCCCGGATATTTATAGCCGGTCGGCGCGGCTCTCGATCTTTAACGACGGGGCTCGTCGGCACGGATATTTATAGCCGGTCGGCGCGGCTCTCGATCTTTAACGACGGGGCTCGTCGGCACGGATATTTATAGCCGGTCGGCGCGGCTCTCGATCTTTAACGACGGGGCTCGTCGGCACGGATATTTATAGCCGGTCGGCGCGGCTCTCGATCTTTAACGACGGGGCTCGTCGGCACGGATATTTATAGCCGGTCGGCGCGGCTCTCGATCTTTAACGACGGGGCTCGTCGGCCTTTCAAGGCTAACTCCTTACCAGGCCGAGCGACCTTGGCCTTCATATCATATCCCGCGCTCGAACAATATTTATGCCCGGCCGAACAACACGGGTCATTCGCTTACGAGTTTTAAATAGATAAACCTCCTGGCCGATCGGCTCGGGGGCCTTCGTCTTCGAGCCTGTGGCTCGGATATAAACCTCCTGACCGAACGGCTCGGGGGCCTTCGTCTTCGAGCCTGTGGCTCGGATATAAACCTCCCGGCCGAACGGCTCGGGGGCCTTCGTCTTCGAGCCTGTGGCTCGGATATAGCCTGTGGCTCGGATATAAACCTCCCGGCCGAACGGCTCGGGGGGCCTTCGTCTTCGAGCCTGTGGCTCGGATATAAACCTCCCGGCCAAACGGCTCGAGGGCCTTGCTGATTTCCTAATTCTTATTCTTATATTTCATTTGCACAACTACACGAGTAAATTACATTAGCGCACCTTTCCCTTCCTGTTATCCTGAACGGGAGCTTTGTCGGAAGAAGATCCCCATTCGATATGGGCGGGCGCATTTTCTAGAGGCATCTGGAATAAGGCTCTAGGAAAAGCCTCCAGTAGAGATAGGCTCCAGTCGGTCCGCTGGTATAGGCCAACCGGCCGAGGTTGATGTTGCTTGTTGCGGCGCTCGCTCGACTTGCGCCTTCTGTCGCTGTTGTTCTACTATCTTTGTTGCCCTTGCCTCAATCAGAGCGTCGAGTTCCTCGTTCGAAAGCGTCACCATGTGTTGTCGTCCAGCCTCGTCCATTGTCTTCGATCGGATGCAGGAGCGTTCCCACAGACGGCGCCAAATTGATCCTGTCCGAATGCGAGCTCAATAGACGCCGGGCACGTGACGCTCTCCAATCGCCCGCAAGAACCTTCGGCGCACCTGCACAGCATCGAGCCGGGAAGGGTTTCCCGGCGACGACCCTCCGACGCTCAAGTCAAGCCAGGGAACAGATGAAGAAGGTGGCTGCAGGATGAAGACTGGCGTACCTCCGATGAAGAAATGAGAGGTCTTATATAGAGCACCCAAGGAACACCAGGCAACTACATCGGGAGGCCCGCATGCCCTGTGCCATGTTGCGGTATGGTCCTGTCAGGGGAGCATATCGCGGTATGGTCCTGTCAGGGGAGCATATCGCGGTATGGTCCTGTCAAGGGAGCATATCTGAGGCCACACTCCTACAGTTTAGGCCATCCCTTGATGGGACGGTTAAACCTTTCTCCTCGTGAATGCAAATAATACCTAGCCACGGAGCATGCGGGCTTCTTCCTCCTGAGCCGAGCGCTGACCCTCCCGGCTGAAGCCTTTCTCCCGACCGGACGCCTGTGCCGGCCTGGCTTAGAAGACCTCTAGTGCTTGAACACCTTTTCCCCTGTTTCCCTTTGGAACGGCCAGGCGGTCTAATCGCTCGGCCTCTGCCTTCTTTCCCTATGTCCCGGCCGAGCGGTCCATCCGCTCGGCCACTTAATTCCTTGCGTCGGAAACCCGAGCCCCTGGCCGGGTTATCTTTGGTTCCGCTCGGACCAGCCGGTCGGGTTAACTAGGCCGTTACTCGATCGGCCTACCTTTGGATTGATCCTGACCAAGGACCCTCCTTAAAACGGGGCCCCCTCTTCTTAATACTGGATCAACCAGCATCACCTTTTTCTAAGGATTGCTTTTTTTTTCATCTTGAATTAGTTTCCCTTATCGGAGTAAACAGAGCATTTTACAGGAATATAACACAGACAGGTTCAATTTATTTATTATGCGGTACATCGACTTCATCGCCGTTAGATTGTTTGCTTCCCCTGCGACTGGTACCGTTATATAAAAATTTATATAACTACCGATCCCGATCAGGAGATCCCGAACGTCGCATCTCGATCGCCATGAGACAATGGCAGAGGAAGCCAAGCGGCCTCAGCTTCTGCTTCGGTGCCGATGGTTCTGAGGGAGAAGAGAAGGCGCGCAGGGGCGGCGGCGCTATCACTGCGGCATCGCCCGAGCGCCACTTGCGGCGTCGCTTGCTGGCTAAGGTCTTGATCTCTCCTTGCATGGCTCCGGTAACCAGATTTTCTTGCTTGTTTCGGTTCGAATTTCGACTGAAAAATTGGATTTTGATCGGTGCGTTCGCCGGGGCGAGTGGAATTGGTTTCAGAACCGATGCGAGAGCAAGGAATCGAGGCGATCAGTGGCGCCGCGGAAGGGGATGAATTTGATGGGAGAAGAACATGGCCGGAAGGGGGCCTCTATCTTCTCCTCCTCGACCTCCTCTTCTTCTTCTTCTTCTTCTTCCTCTTCCTCCTCCTCCGCCGTCTCGTCCTCGCGCTTTCCTTCGGCGTTCGTGACGGCGGTCCGGGAGCCAGAGGAGCCGAAGAACCCCCAAGCGAAGCGGTCTCCGCCTAAGTCAGCTGCGGAGGAATTGAGGACTCCTCCTCCAGATTCTTGGGCCGCTCCCATTGGGATTCTTCTGCTTGTGGTGAGCTTGTCAGTCGTGGTGTTCTGCGGTCGGGTTTGTGCGATCACGTGGACCTCGTCGTTGCTGTTCGTGGCGGCGTGCTTGTGCTGCGTCCTCGAAGATCCCGCACAGAAAGAGGAAGAGGAGTGTGCGCGGGACGGCGGAGCTCCGGCCAGGGTGGGCAAACGTGGCGGAGGAGAAGAAGTGGGTCGTATACTTTGAAGGCTGCTTGCAGAGAAAAACAAAGCTTTTAGTTGATTAATAACGGTTCATTAATTACAAACATAAATACCAGATTTAGTTGATTATCAGATATCAGATTTATAGAATTGAACAAAAAGTGAATTCTAGATTTAGTTTTCTAATTTACTCTTTTCCAACCGTGTGAGACAGTGTCACGGGATCAACCACTGTGATAGATTTCACTATTTACATAATATTATTGTTTATTTATTTATTTATTTATTTTATTTTATCTAATTATTTAGACCCTTATACAACAAACTAATCCTGAAACACAATGACCTCCCCATTCATCTACCGAATAAATTAAAAATCATGGTAACTAACCCAACAATCGACTTTCACAATTCAAAATTCACACTATAAAAGTCTGTCCTTATATTTATTACTATGTTATAAATTGTATATAATCTATAAATAAACTATTGACTTTAATAAATATAAATCAAATAATTATTCTCTATTTTATTTCTTTTCGTTATCTAGTAGTTTCCATATAGTATTTCTAATTTTCCTCTTATAAATTTTTATTACAGTAGCTACAAGAATTTTTACATTTAAGTTTGATATCATCGTCAACAATGACAATTTTGATCACTGTAACTTTTCTTCTCTTTTCATTAACAATTATTTTCCATCGACGATAATAACTTCGACAATTGAATCTATCAAAATAAAATTATTATTTATTCATTTTATTTTTATATATATTTTTTCTTTTTCATTTTTCTTTTCCTTTCTTGTCTCTTCTGTTCCGTTAGAAAAAATATCTCTTTTCTTTACTGGTCGGTTAGAAAAAAAATCTTTGTTAAGTTAGAAAAAAAAACAAAACAAAAAAAAATAGAGACAAAAAAAATCCGAGGAAAAAACAACAGAGAGCAGAAAATAAAAAAAAATGAAGGAAATCAAAAAACAACCGAAAAAAAAACAGACCGGGAAAAAAAAAAATTTTTCTTGTAATTCTACTGAAATAACGTGTCATCTTAAAATATATCTTTTCCTTTTTTATATGATTCCCTTTCTTCCGTTAAATTTGATCATGATAACTATTTATTTTAAAAATTATAATTTCTTTTGATATTTTATGTTCTTGATTTACTTGGTCATGTTAATAGTACTTCATTTCCATTTAAAATGATGATTCATCCTATATTATTTGGCTTTAAAATGATTAATTAATCTTGTCTTGGTTAATCTCATCAATTACTGAGCTTTTACTTCCCATGCTTGTTGGCCTCAACATCTCTCATCGGATTTGAGAAACTCTTGATCATTCTTTTGCATCCCACTCTCAAGCATGGATTCTCCAACTTCATCTACAATTACAGTCTGTGCAACGAGGAGATGTTTCTATCAATGATTATATACAATCAGTCAAGACTATTGCCAACAACCTAACTATAATTGGATATCCGGTCTCTGATCCAGAAATATTAATGCATATTCTTGTAGGTTTGGGTTCTCAATATAATAACTTTGTTTCTAGTGTGACGACTCGCTTAGATCAAGTATCACTTGAAACTATTCATGGTGTGTTATCCTCTCATGAAAGATTTCTACAAATACAATCTCAAAGGATGTCAGATTCTCTATCTTTATCGGCACACATGATTAGCAAAGCTCCACAACCTGATCAACATAATCAATCTCAGATTGGAGGTTTCAGAGGTCGGAGTCGAGGCCAAGGTCGAGGTCGAGGACAAGGATGCTGTCAAATTTGCTTCAACTATGGTCATTATGCTCAAAATTATTATAAAATATATGATTCAAATTTTCGAGGAGGATCTGTATTATCAAATTGACCTCCTCCCCCATCATGGCAATCTAGTACTCAATCATCTCATTCTGGAGCATTCTCACTCTCCATCACTTTTACTGCAACATCATCGGTTCCTGAAACCCCAGGATGGTATCCAGATTCTGGAGCGACTTATCATGTTACACCGAAGTATGAGATTCTTACAGAAGCTTCGCCTTATCATGGTTATGAGGTGGTATAAATAGGAAATGACTCAGGTTTTCATATTGCTCACATTGAAAACACATCATTCCATTCATATGGTCATACTTTTCACATGCGCAACACTCTTCATGTTTCTTCTATCACTAAAAATTTACTTTCCGTACGTCAATTTACTCTTGATAATAATGTGTTTTTTGAATTTCATCCTCATCATTGTCTTGTGAAGGATTCCGCGATAGGAACTATTCTACTCCAAAGGGACACTAAAAATGGTCTTTATCATCTTCAACCCACTTCTCTCAAAACCTCTATTGGAGAACGCATAGACGAATTCTCTTGACATGCACGTCTTGATCATCCGTCTCTACATCTTCTTCAAGACATTATTAATCGTTTTGGTTTACCAACTTCTTTAGCGTCATCATCTCATTTATGTGAAGCTTATATGAAAGCAAAATCTCATGAACTACCTTTTGTATCCTCTACTCGTAACTCTAGCTTTCCTTTTGAAATTATTCACTCTGATGTATGAGGCCCTGCTCTCATTCTTTCTAATCAGGGTTTTCTTTACTATGTTATTTTTTTATTGATAACTTTAGCAAGTTTACTTGGATTTTTTCTATGAAAATAAAATCTGATCTCTTCGATATTTTTTTGTCGTTTTCAAAAGCATGTTGAGTGTTATTTTGATCGTAAAATACTCTCCCTTTATTCTAATTGGGGTGGAGAGTATCAAGCGCTTCATCATCATTTTACTTCCTTCGGCATCCTCCATCGAGTCCATTGTCCCCACACTCCAAAATAAAATGGATCCGCTGAGAGAAAACATCGTCGTGTGGTTGAAATTACCTTAGCTCTTCTTAATCATGTCTCAGTTCTACTTAAATTTTGGGATGATGTTGTCCAAATTGCAATCTACCTTATCAATCGTTTACCCACTCCACTACTTCAAAATAAGTGTCTATTGGAAAGATTTTATAATCATCTTCTAGGTTAATCTTTCTTTCGTATCTTTGGTTGCGCATATTATCCTTGGCTACGAGGTTACTCTAAACACAAGTTAAACCCTCGCTCTCTACAATGTGTTTTCCTTGGTTATAGTAATTTGCATCATGGGTATCGTTACCTCCATATTTCGACTGGGCAGATATATATTTCTCGATATGTTACTTTTGAAGAATCTCTTTTTCCATTTGTAGTTGCTACCTCAGATTCTCCTTCAGATACTAGAATCCCCACATTTTGATTCATCAGGATATTTTGAAAGCACAAGGGGGAATGGTATCTTGGGTCCGACTCCATCTCCATATATTCCTATAAACTTAGTGACTAGTAGTGATCCATTCTCTAGTTCTAATTCTCATCCGTCTGACCACTCATCTCCGAATAGCTCTAATGATGATACTCCTTGGCGAATGCTTCCTCTAATTGATATTTACGCACGATGTCAACCAGTTTCCACTGGTTATCCTCTTCCACGTGCTCTTATTGCTTCTTCAAATTTTGTTGAACCTTCTAGCTTTAAACATGAGGTTAAAGATCCAAATTATCATGCTGCGATGACTATAGAATTTGATGCTCTTCTTCGCAATTCAACCTGGAGCTTAGTTCCTTGTACTCCATCTATGAATATTGTGGGCTCTAAATGGGTTTACTGAATTAAGTATCGTGCAGATAGATCTATTGAATGTTACAAAGCTGGCCTTGTTGCTAAAGGCTTTAATCAATAACCAAGTATTGACTTCAATGATACTTTTAGTCCTGTCATCAAAATTACAACTATAAGATTGCTACTATCTATAGCTGTTAGCTCTAATTGGCCGATACGACAATTAGATGTTTCTCATGCTTTCCTTCATTGATACCTTGAAGAAACTATTTATATGGAGTTATTGGTGCAGTTTGCACTAACAGTCTAACTCAGCTTTTGATGAATGACAAGTAAGTTAAGTTAGGTATAATTATGATCTAACCACTTTACCAAGTGTACAGAAGTTAACCAGATAGGTCGACAGGCTGACCAGATATCTGGTAAGAAGTTCATATAGGTCGACGGGTCGACCAAATATCTTGCGGGAAGTCCAAGTAGGTCAAGGGTCGATCGGATAATTGGTGCGAAGTCCAAATAGGTCAACGGGCTAACCGGATATCTGGCAAGAAGTCCAGTTGGGTCTGCGAACCGGACAACTAGCAAATGTTGGTGCAATCTACCTTCAAAATTTTAATGTCCAACAAATATGTTTAAGTATGTTTAATAGAGCTTGATCATGGGAAGTCCTAATCATGGTTAGGCAAGGGTGAGAAGTCAACCAAGTGACTAGTCCTAACTACGATTAGGCATGGAAAGCCCTAGTTGTAGGCTAGGCAAGAGAAATCTCGGTAGATTGTGGAAGCCAGGTGGATTTGATACGCCTAGAAGACCTGATCCTTGGGTAGCCAAATATTGAGTCCTAGCTGTAAGCTAAGGAAGAAAAATCTCGATAGATCGTGGAAGCCAGGTGGATAGGTCTGAAGGACCTGATCCCTGTTGGCGCAATTATGCCCTGGAAGTTTCAATGTGTTGACAATTGTTTAAGTTTAGGTTAATACGTTGGATCTAACATGCACTGTGAGTTTGCAGGAGAAGTTTCTTACAGGTCGGAAGACTGGATGCAAGAAAAGTCCAAGAAGGTCGAGGACCGGATTCTTGGCAAAAGAGTCCTTGCAGGTCAGAAGACCGGATGCAAGGCAAGAGAAGTCCAAGAATGTCGAGAACCGGATTCTTTGCAAGAGAAGTTCTCGATCGGCTGATCGATCTAGGGAATATCTGCACGAAGCATAGAATGCTTCTGGATCGATCAGTCGATCGATCGGGGAACCAATCGATCGAATGATCGATCCAGGAAGCTTCTGTGCGAAGCACAGAAGCCTCCTGAATCGATCAGCCGATCGATTGAAGTCACTCAATCGATCGGTCGATCGATTCACAGATTCACTACGATATTGCGATTTCACGAGCATGTGTCTGAATCGATTCAAGCACTGCACCAATCGATTCAAGTTCAAGTGAAGTAATCTACGCCGTTGATCTTGACGCGATGGCTACCAACGGATACTTGTGAATCGATTCAAATATAATCCCAATCGATCCATGGCGACAATTATGTGAGAAACGACTAGTTTTCTCGAAGTTTAAAAACGCTGAAGAAAAAGGAACAGATGCAGTCTTGAGAAAAATACTATTCTATTGCTCTTGTGTGATTAATCTTTGAAGTGCTCAAGATCTCTCAAGGAATTGAAGATCAAGCTCTCCATCTCCCTGTTGGTTGCTACTCGGAAAGCCTAATGGTTCCACTGTACAAAAATTTTGTACAAAGGTCTGAACCTTTTCCTATCTACCATGTGTTCTTTTAAATTAAGCTTGGATCGCCTGCGGAACTTAACATGTTTGATCCAAAGTTTAATTTATTTGTTCTTTTAGGTTTAGACTTGGATCTCCTGCGGAACTTAACACGTTCGATCCAAATCACCTAGGTTATTAATTCCATTAAATATTAATTTCCAAAATTGGCTTCCAGGACTGCATGGCGAGGCACATGGCCTTCTTGGATATGTGAACAACCACCACCGCCTAGACAAATCCTTTTAAGGAAAGCTAATATTTAATTTCCTTAAATAACTTTAGGTTAACCAAAAGGAACAATCAAATCACAAGGAAAAGAAAAACAAAAGAACACAACATCGAAAATAAATTCGAAATACTAGAATCGCATGCCTCTTGTATTTGGTATTTTTACAAAGGAATAAAACTAGTATGATGCAGAAATTAAATACTGGTATACCTTTTCTTTTGCAAATAAAAACCTCTAGGTCTTCTACCGTATTCCTCTTCTAACCTCGGACGTTGTGTGGGCAACGATCTTCCGAGATGAGAAACCACCAAGCACCTTCTTCTCCTTTCTTCAAGTTTCGGCCAAGCACAATGCTTCCAAAAGATGAAGATCTTTTTCCACCAACCAAGCTCCAAGGGATGTAAGCTTTCTCTCCTTCTTCTCCAAGCTAAAATCCGGCCACCACTTGATCTCCAAGGGAGAAGAGAGGTTCGGCCACAAGGATGGAGAGAAGAGAAAGAAAAGTGTCGGCCACACCAAGGAAGAAAAGAGGGAGAAAATAATAGAGGTTGTTCACCTTGAAGGCTCCCAAAACTCCCTCTTTTATAATCCTTAGCTTTGGCAAATAAGGAAATTTAATTACAATAAAATTTTCTTAACTTTCCTTGACATGAATTAATTAAGAAAAACAAAATAAAATTTCCCAATTAAACATGTCATGGTCGGCCACCTCATGGAGAGCAAACAAGGCAATTTTCAATCAATAATTAAAAATTTCTTATTTGTCTTTGGAAATTTTAAAAAATAAAATTTCCCTTTAGAATCCATTCATGGTTGATAAAAGAAAATTTCTATAATTTTAATTTTTTAACATGTGAATAATTTACAAAGAAGAAAAATAAAATATCTTTCCAATCTACAAATAAGGAAAGAGATTTAATCTCTTTCTTTAATCTTTTGTAGAACCTTATAAAAGAGATATTTTAATTTTTAATCTTTCCAATAAATTATATTTTTCACACAAGAAAATTTTAAAATTAAAATTCTTTTTTAATTTAATAGGGCCGGCCACCTAAGCTTGGGTTCAAGTTACCCTAGCTTCATCCACAAGCTAGCTTGACCGACCCCTACACCATGGGTATGAAGGTGGGTATAGGTGAGTATAGTACTCTATAAATAAGAGGCTACGATAGGGACCGAGAGGAGGAATTGGTTTTGGTCTCCCGATAAAATTAAGCATCCCGTGTTAGCCCCAAACACACAACTTAATTTTATCAATAATAATTCATTCCACTAGAGAACTATTATTGAACTACCGCACCAATCCTAAATTACATTTTTGGGCTCCTTCTTATTATGAGTGTGTTAGTCTCCCTGTGTTTAAGATGTCAAATGTCCACTAATTAAGTGAGTTACTGACAACTCATTTAATTAATATCTTAGTCCAAGAATAGTACCACTCAACTTTATCGTCATGTCGGACTAAGTCCACCTGCAGGGTTTAACATGACAATCCTTATGAGCTCTTCTTGGGGACATTATCAACCTAGATCACTAGGACACAGTTTCTTCTATAATCAACAACACACACACTATAAGTGATATCATTTCCCAACTTATCGGGCTTATTGATTTATCGAAGTAAATCTCACCCATTGATAAATTAAAGAAATAAATATCAAATATATGTACTTGTTATTATATTAGGATTAAGAGCACACACTTCCATAATAACTGAGGTCTTTGTTCCTTTATAAAGTCAGTATAAAAGAAACGACCTCTAATGGTCCTACTCAATACACTCTAAGTGTACTAGTGTAATTATATAGTTAAGATAAATTAATTCCTAATTACACTACGACCTTCCAATGGTTTGTTCCTTTCCATTTTGGTCGTGAGCTACTGTTTATAATTTATAAGGTATTGATAACATCATCTTCTGTATGTGACACCACATACTATGTTATCTACAATATAAATTAATTGAACAACTACAAATAAATGTAGATAATTTGACCAAATATGATTCTTTATTCAAAATAAATGTTTACAAAAGCTTAGGCTTTCAGTATACACTCTAACACTCCCCACGTTTTCAAGTTTCACGTCACAAGGAAGAAGCATTTCAAGTTTGTAATCTTTCTTTTCTTCTTCATTGTAGTGAGTGTGATCTTTTTCTCTTGGAAAGGGAGGCTTGTAAGTCTTGTAAGGTTTCTCTACCTTCGGTGTTAGTCTGAGAAGGAGAAGTTTGATAGTGGAAGGGTGACAGTAGTGTGGATCCTTGGACTAATCACCTCCTTGAGGAGGTGGATACCAAGTAAATACAAGAGTTAGCATTGACTTCAAGTGTCCACTGTGAAAGATTAAATTGATCAAGAAAACAAAGTGAGCCATTCACCCTTCCCCCCCCCCTCTAGCTCAGCCGATCCTAACAATCCCTAGGTAGCTGAATACTGAGTCTTGGTGAGTAAAGTCAGGTGGAGAAAATTTTAGGGGGTGGTAACCTTAGGTTCTGGTGAATGAAGCCAGATGGAGAAAATCCTAGGGGGAGATAACCTTAGGTAACGAAAAGTCTTGGAGGAGTGAACTCCAAGCAAGGTTGATTGGATGATTTTCGGTCGACCACGAGCGGTTGACCGGACCAACGGATCTTGGTAATTCTAAGTTTAGTTTTATCATAGCATTCTGTATTACTATTATTACTGCTGGCTAATGTAGTATTGCAGGAAAAGTCTTAGTGGATCAGGTGATCAGACACTGAGCAGAGAAAGTCCAAACAAGTCTGGAGGACCAATATTTGACAGATAAGTTGAGGTATGCAACTGGAGGAGCAACAGTGAGATCGTGCTCCGGAAAAGAACAAGCTAAGGTTGCTGATCCAACTGAAGAAATCGGGAAGGTTTTCAAGTTGAGATCAAGATAGTCTTACCTGTTATACTTATGTATTATAATTGTGCTAATTTTGTTTTGCAAGAATATTATTGTTATATCTAACTAACTTTGTGTTGCAGAATCATATGATCCCTTGAACTTCAAAGGGTCATAACTTTTGACTCAGAACTCAGAATCTGACTTTGTCAGCGACCACGCGTCCAACACTTAGAAACCTTCATTTGACCAAGGGTTTGGTTGACTGAATAGGAGGTTTAGTCAATCGAAAAATATATTTTATCAGTCGACTGAACGAAGGTTCGGTCGACCGAACAGGCAAAATTGGCAGAACATATCAGTCTCGTAAACATGGTATCACAGCATGATCGATTGACCGAAAATGAGGTTCGGTCGACCGAACAATAAAAGCATTAATGGAGCTTTAAATGTGAATCTCGATGAGAAGGGAAAGTTCACCATTTGGTCGACCGAATAAGGTTATTGGTCAACCGAACCATAAAAAATCAGTTAATGCTCGAAGATCATATCTTAGCGAATCTCAACAAAGAAGGAAGGGAGCGGATTCGGTCGACTGAACCTGGGGATCGGTCGACCGAACATCAGCGATTCTTATAAAAGAAAGCTCGAGGTTCGAGGCTAGGGAACAGATTCTGATTGATTTGAAGTTCATCTCTGCACAAGCTACTCGTGCTACAAGTCTTTTGCACATCTTCGAGCAAGCAACTTCATCCGGCCGGCCGAGTTTCATCTTCTACTCTTGTCGGTATAATTATTTAAAGCGTGCATTGTATTTGATTTAAAAGAAGATAGTAGTCTGTTACTATCTTCTATTTGCATTTATACGATCTGCTTCTTTCCGAGGATTTTGGAAAGAAGGATTTTAGTGGATTACCCATCGGTGTGGTCAAGGATTGCGGGCCTTGGAGTAGGAGTCGACCTAGGCTTCGAACCAAGTAACCGAACTGAGTCTTTTACTTTCCGCTGCATATTCTGATTATCTTTAAAATACGAAAAGAAAAGATTTTTAAAAGAGCGTGATATTCACCCCCCCCTCCCTCTATCGCACTCATTCGATCCTACAGCAAATTGGTAAGTTAAGGTAAGTCACTGGAGGAGAGTAACCTTGTGAGGACGTGTCTCAGTTGAGAGACAGTAGACGTCAGTCCAGGTTAGGTCCATTTTGGATCACTAATCTAAGACCTTGACTAGTTCCTGATCCTGAGATGACAGAAATTAATTCATACTGCTCATTATTATTGTATTAACATTTGTCTTGTAGGTTATTATTTTGTTTATTGGATTAACGTGATTTTACAAGACAAAGGAGCAAAATTAGGATTAGTCTAAATAGGGACAAAAGTTTAACTTGACCAATGGTACTGGTCAAATTTTGGATGATAGTAGGTTAGAGAAACTTTGTTTATGTATGTTTAGGAAGATATGACTTCGACTTGGTGCATTTGACTTAGTGGAACTAACTGAAGTTGCCCTTTATGGATCTTAACTAGTTAAACCAAGGTTTTATACTAAGTTTAATGGATAGGACTATTTGGAAAACCTTGAAGGCATGGTTACTCTAATGATATTCAGGTGACTCACCATAGCTCAGAAGTTTATCCAAAAAATATCAATTTGATGAACCCAAAGCTAAATTTGAATCTAACATAAAGTTAAACCAAATCCTGAAATTAAACTTAACTCATCTTATAAAATTATAGGATCCCCTGATTGAAAACATAGATCGGGTGAGATGAATAAAAATTAATTAAATTAATTAAATTAATTAAACCCTAAAATCAAAATTGAATTAAATTAAAACAATTTAAAAATATTTTTAAATTACTTTTAAAATGTTTTTAAAAATTATCTTAAAAATATTTTTAAAATTACTTTAAAAATATTTTAAAGTCACTTTAAAATTATTTTAAAATTACTTTAAAAATGTTTTAAAAATTACTTTAAAAACATTTTAAAAATTACTTTAAAAATGTTTTAAAATTACTTTAAAAAGTATTTTTAAATTACTTTAAAATTATTTAAAAATTACTTTAAAAATGTTTTAAAAATTACTTTAAAAATATTTTAAAATTACTTTAAAAATTACATTAAAATTATCTTTAAATTATATTAAAAATATTTTTAAAAATTACTTTAAAAATATTTTAAAGTTACTTTAAAAATGTTTTTAAAAAATTCCTTTAAAAAATATTCTAAAAATTACTATAAAAATTATTTTTTCAAAAATTATTTTAATAACTCCACCAGGACTTTCAAATTAAATTAATAATTAAAATTAAAACTTAAACTAAAATTAAAAATTAAACTTAAACCTAAAATTAAAAATTAAACTTAAAATTTAAAATTAAAATTAAAATTAAAACTAAAACTTAAAATTAAACCGTAAAAAAAAGATCTACTGAAGGCGCCTCCAGGTCAACTGGAGGCGCCCTCGGAAGAGCGAGAAAAATCCCGCCCTAACCGACCAAAGGCACCTTCGGTCGGCTGAAGGCGCCTTCCGAAGCACATAGAAGGCGCCTTCCATTAAGCTTGAAGGTGCCTTCGAGCAGGATTTTTCCAACGAATAGAGTGTTGCTCCGTTCGCGATTTCAGAAGTGACAAGGCACCTTCTAGCCACTTTCTCCCACGACTCTTCATCCCAAAACCTCAAAATTCCTCCTAGTATACCTCAACTTAGTTTATCTCGTCAATACTTAGTTCATATGTATTTTTTTGTCAATTTGTATTTATATGCTTGTATAGAATTAGGAAAAGATGACATGTTGCCCGTAGGCCTATTAATACTCCATCTACTGATGCCAGATTTCCCATTGAGCAACTTAGGTTGTCTTTTTTATACATACATATGTTGCCTTAAAATTTAGGTTTCTAAGTAGGACTTTGTTTACCTAGTACTGTGCACCGATCATAGAGATTATTAATTACTATCACTTAGATAGACTAGTTTACTGCAGCCATGCAGTAAAGCTAGACTTGTGTGCACAATTTTATAACAATCTAATTAAGATTAATGATCTGACTTATTCCACCAGAGTTGGAGGAAAAGACTTTCACTTTTTCCCCACCTTATTATATGATAGCTTAGGACTTAGGAAATCTGCATGCACATTTTTGTGCTACCCTGGTAGGGATCTGCCATTTAGCGAGCCCTACTCCTATATTATATTAGATATAATCTATATATATTTTTTGAGGGAGGAGAGACTACCTACAGTGACTGACTTTAGGTCACTCTCTCTTAGGGTCCAGGACTATATCCTATATCGAGTCCTGACTACATGGATTCTGCCGATTACATCTCGCGATGTAGCGATGATGCAGCCGTCTCATTCATTTTTTCTGTATGCACTATGCCAACGCCTTAACATTGATATTGCATTACACATATTTCGCAATGTCATTCATGCATCTAGTCTCGTCACTAGGCATCAGGTTCATATGCCCTATTATCACATCTTGACATACATATTTTCGACCATAAGAGTAGATATAACCCAGAGTATGTCTAATTCCTTTAGTGCATATGAAGAGAATGGTCAACTCAACTAGCTTTAGTGTATATAGACATCACTGCTCAGGGGGTTCTAGCTTGGAGAGCTAGACCGCAGCCAACCATACCAGTCGAGGCTGAGGATGATTTTCCAGCCGAGGGAGAGGAGTGGCCAGCGTTTACTGTTGAGGAGCTCCTGGGATATCCTCCGACTTTGACCCAGTCCTCGACCTCGACCCAACCCTCGACATCACTATCCATCGAGGATCAACTCGCTTGACTTGAGGAGTCCTCCGCACAACTTCGTCAGCCAGTCTCAGATGGATTCAGCACACTCCAGGGGGAGATAACCACCGGATTTACTTCTCTCCGAGATGACATGAGTCACATGACCACCAGATTTGAGCAAATTCTTCAGGCTCTACGAGCACCTGAGTGACCCCTACCACCACCACCTGCTGACGATGATCAAACCTGATCATGTTACATACAGTATTATGCACTGTATATTTTGTTGGAACCCCAAGGTTATTTTGGTGTGATCAACAAGTTAAGTTAGGTCTTGTGTGTTTCTAACCTTGTGTCTAAGTGTGCAGGAGCTTAGGAGCACAGGTAGTCGAGTGGAAGACATAGCTAGCGTGAAGGATGACAGTCCGAGGGATGAGGTGCTGCGAAAGAGTACACCGGCAGACGAGAATGAAGCGTGCGGTGGTTCCGAGGGACGAAAGCCGGAGCGGAAGATTGCTCGGGGAGCAAGAGACGTAGCTAGCGAGAAGGACGGCACGCGTTGCGTCCGAGGGACGAAGACTGCGGATGAGTACGCCGACGGGTGAGAAAGAAACACGCAGCGATTCCGAGGGACGAGAAGCCGGAGGGAAGCCCGCTCGAGAAGACCGGAACTTGGGTTCGGGTGAGCCCTATTCCGGATAGCAGAGATCACCCAATCAAGCGGATCCGGAGCAGAGGACCCGAACGAAAGTCAACTAGAGTTGACTCAGCATCCGGGGCGCCCGGAACTGTCCGGGGCTCCTGGACCAGTCCGGGGCGCCCGGAACCCTTCCGAGCGCCCGGGAGTCAGTTTTTGACGAGATCGAGCTTTGACTCGATCTGAACATTGGGGGATAAAATTTATGCCCCCAGGGCGCCTGGAACCCTTCCAGGCGCCCCGACCAAGGCTATAAATATAGCCTTGGTCCAGAAGCTTTGAATCAACTCAGAAATTTACATTCCAAACACTTGTGCGCTTCTTTTCTAGTTTAGCTTCTGTCTTTTGTGCTTTCACTACTGTAAGAGGCTTCTCCACCTGAAGGAGATATTTTAGTGCACGTTCATTCCTTGGATTAACAACCTCCTTGGTTGTAACCAAGTCAAGTTGTGAGCCTCTTCTTTCTGCTTTTTATTTACTGCTAATTTACTTTATGCAAGTGTTCTGTTGAAAGTTCGAGAAGGGTCTTTGTTGTTTTTTTTTTCGGTTTATTCAACCCCCCTTCTAGCCGGCCCAACGGTCCTACATATTTTACTTACTATCTACAGTCCATTTTTTCCCTTCAATTTATTTGTTAAACTAGGAATGTGTTTAATAGACTAGGACCATTATTTTCAAAATTATTTTTCAAATAATTTGTAAATTCTAGGGTAAAATTTCTTTTCTTACATTTTTCTCAAAATTTTCTTATTTTTAGAATTTTTAAAATCAATTTTAGCCTTAGTTTAGATCAAATCCATAGAAAACATGTTCCTACAGATTTAGGACTTGAGCATCTCACCAACACATTAGGACTACTTTGTCTTTGTATTACCAAACTTAGAAACGAGTGAGATGCATAGGCAGATTGCCCGGACTTAAGATGCTTATATCAGTAAGTCTGGGCGTTAAAAATCAAATTCATAGTAATCAGATTAAGTAATCCAATCTAGTCAAACACTAACTGGATATAATGACTTAACCTGACTAATCAAGTGAACACTGCTAGCTTATGCTAGTCAGTTAGTAACTAACAGTTAGACAGTTAAGGACAATTTTTAGATGATCAGATTATTTTTGAATATCAGGTTCAGGGGGAGAATATTTAAAAACGACTTTCAAAATAATTTTTAAACATAATTTGAATAGATGTTTTCAAAAACTCTTTTTTAAAATGCTTTCTTTGAAAATCATTTTTAACATATTTTGAAAAATCACATGTTTTGAAAAAAATTCTAATCATATGTTTTAAAATTTATTTTGAAAATTGACTGCTTCAATTTTTATAAACTGCTTTTAAAAGTTTCATTTTTTTTTCAAAACCTAGTCGTTTGAAAATTTCATTCCTTAAAAGTATTCATTGAAAATTTTTGAAAAAGTTTCATTCTTACATATTTTAAAATTTTCCTTACAACTTTTCATGTTTAAAGCCTTTTCAAAATATTTTCTAAAATTTTCTTGTCCAAAGTATTTTGAAAAGTTAGCACACGTTGAAAATTATTTTTAAAAGTTTCTTAACAGCTATTTGCATAAAAGTTTAAAATTCTTTAAACTCCCCTATAACTCTAAAATTTTATTATTGCTAAAATTTTGCTACTTTTTCAATCAGGTTAAACAAGTTTTAACAAGTTTTTTTACATTGTCTTATTTACTCTTGTTTTTTGATGAATGCCAAAGGGAGAGAGAGGGTTAGGGATTAAGTTAGTAAACAAAAATAAAAAATCAGAATAACTTAACCCTAAAAATGATTTACAAATCATTTTTTTGTGCTTATCTTGTATATTTTTTTAACTTAACCCAGATTGTTATTGCATCAAAATGGAGGAGATTGTTGATGCAGTTTGCACTAACGGTGTAACTCAGATTTTGATGAATGACAAGTATATTAAGTTAGGTATAATTATGATCTAACCACTTTACCAAGTGTGCAGAAGTTAACTAGATAGGTCGACGGACCGACCAGATATCTGGTAAGAAGTCTAGATAGGTCGACGACCCGACCGGATATTTGGTGGGAAGTCCAACTAGGTCAACGAGCCGACCGGATAACTGGTGCGGAGTCCAGCTAGGTCAATGGCCTAACCAGATAGCTGGTACAAAGTCTAAATAGGTCAACGAGCTAACTAGATATCTGGCAGGAAGTCCAGTTGGGTCTGCAGATCAGATAACTAGCAAATTGGTAAGTTAAGGCAAGTCACTGGAGGAGAGTGACCTTGTGAGGACGCGTCCCAGTTGAGAGATAGTAGGTGTCGGTCTATGTTAGGTCCATTTAGGATCTCTAATCTGAAACCTTGACTAGTTCCTGGTCTTGGGAGGACAAGAACTAATTCATACTTTTTATTATTATTGTGCTAAGATTTGTCTTGCAGGTTATTATTGTTAGAGTGTATACTAAAAGCCTAGCTTTTGGTATA